>NC_045438.1:144923296-145027101 GCF_002776525.5 Piliocolobus tephrosceles
GTGTGTGTGTGTGTGTGTGTGTGTGTGTGTGTGTGTGTGTGTGTGTCAGTGTGTATGTTTGTTTATTTTCTCTTTGAAGTAGGGAAGATGGTGGGCATTCTCAAACTCAAGCAAGTTCCTAAGAATGGCCCATATTGAACCTGCTCTGAGGTAATCTGGAATCCTTGTTTAATCAAGAATCTATTTTCAGTCCATACAATGCTAATATAATATCTTCACCAAGTAGAGAAAAAAATCACAGAGGAGATGAAATAGAAAAGTCAAGGATCTTTGGATTCTAAAAGAGCTTCCTTCTAGAAAATTGCTATTCCAGAGATCCAAATGCACCTTGAGAGCCAAGGAAGTCTAGCATAGGACTCTCATTACAGAGCCCTCTTCCATTATCCCATTCCAGGTTTGAAGGAAGGCCATGATGACTTCTCTTAGGCCTGCACCATAATTGGCCCCAGGTTGCTCTGAAAAGCAACCAGTCCTCAGTAGAGTAGGTCATATACCTTCTTACTTACGTGAATGAATTGCTGTCAAACAATGTTAATATCATCTTTATCAAATTTATTCACGTACAAAGGCTCTCTTTTTTAAGAAAATGGTAATCCCCACGCAAAATTACCATAACTTAAAAGTGTTGTAGCTCCTAGGAAGCCCATTATGTGCTCAGGAAATGACATCCAGTGGCTGTACCCTAACACTTCTCTTACTGTGAATTGATTGCTGCTTATGCAGCAGTGGAGCCCCAAGTATACTTATGTTTTCATTGTTTACGTATATTTTCAATCTTTGCTCTTAATCTCTAAATATCTTTAAGGAAATATCTATCTTTGAATCATTTTATTCCCCATGGCACCTTGCATGATATTTTACAAATAGAGGTAAATAAATATGGGTTAAGGTACTGAAAAAATAAAGTAAAATTCATATTTTTGACTTTGGAGAATGCAATATGACTTCCTTTGCTTTCTTTCTCTAGTAAAACTGCCTCCAGTCCATGGCGGTTTCATTGTTCTATTAACTTTGAGTAAAATCTAGTCTTCTTACTTGTCATAGCCATAAACTATACCAAAATAATGAAAGAATCTTAGGTCTCTTTGGACAAATATTAATGAAAATATGAACTGATCGCCTTATATTAAAAAGTTTTAGCATTCACAATTACTAAGATTTCAATAACTGTGTAAATATTCGAGGTACGAGTATTCGGGAACATTTTTAGTTTAGACTCGTTGGTCTCTTGAACTTATGTTACCTTTCAAATAGAGTTGCAGAACACACTATGCAAAGTTAACTTCTACTGCTTTTGTGACTTTGTCATGAAAACCTTTCATTTGTCCTATGGCAAAAAATACTACTTGTGGTGTAGTAGAATATGTATTTTCCATTTATCCAACATTTTAAAAACATAATTAGCATCCTGAATAGTTTTATGAAATCCAGTAATGCAAGCCTCCAGAATTTTTAAAAAATCATAATAAATGATTACATGGGAGGAAATAACTGCTTTTCTTGAACCAAATATATTTGAAACCCTAAAAGTAGTCACTAAAAGCCACTGATTGCCTTTTTTCTATAGTGCTCTCAAAAGGAGATACTAAGGTTTAACTGAGATGATAAAAGCAAATCAGGTTCTACTTGATAGCATTCTATGGAGGGATTTGGGTTTTTATTTCCCTCTTCCTTATAATTGAAAAAATAAATAAATTTTATTGTTCTCCAGACTATAATACCCATTCCTTTGGCTTAGCTGTTTTCATTCTGAAGCAAGCACTGAACTAGATACCTACACATCTAAATTATTAGCCTGTCTCTGTATATTAGCCTGTGAATTCATTTTTCACCCTTTAGGTGTACTTAAGATCTAGTATATATACAACATGTATCTGGCACATAACTGAAGCTCAGTCAATGTTTATAGAATGGAATAATTAATGCTTGATGTGACTTTGGTCAAAATTTTCTCATCTCTAAAATTGAGTAGAGTGACATTCAACTTCCCTTCCCATTAAAATTTTATGATTCTAAATAAGCCCTTTCCCAAATTGCTATGGATGTAAATTTCAAAGTATTTCAGAGCAGAGCAAACTAGGCTATTTTTTTATTGTCTAAGGTATATATTTACCTTTCATCAGTGGTTATTCATTTCCCGAGAAAAAAGGTCATGTACATGACAGAGTATTATTTACATTCTTAACAATAAAGGCATTTCTCTGCAAACCACTTTGCCATAAACCTTGGGTTGGAAAAGGGTTGAATATCAAGTAGTATCAGAGACCTTATATTTATCCTGCCCCCTTGATTGAATTTCTTACGTTTAAAACATGATAGCTTGTGTTTTAAAAGTAAGAACACTCACAGATATTTTCAAGGGCTCTGCAAAGAACAAATATTTGAGTCTCAACACCAGGCAATGTTTGACTGGAAAGTGTATTGGTGTTTTTGGTCTAGGTATATTAAAAGATATAAATGTAAATATTCAAAATTCAGCAAAGCCCAAACAGGATAAATGCAAAGGAAACCACACCAAAATAGAGAGAAAGTCCTAAAGAAATAAAGAGAAAAGCAAATCATTACAAAGAAGTAAGATCAAATGATCTCTGACTTCTCATCAAAACAGTGGAGTCCTGAAGCTAGGAAACACCATCTTTAGGGTGAGAATGTCTCTCAAGAATGAAGGCAAAACCAAAGACACTTCCATTAAAAAGCTACAAGAATTTGTTACCAGGAGACCTGTACTGCATGAAATTCGAGTGGATATTTTTCATGCTAAATGAAGAGCTTCCGATACACAGACACACACATATGTATATGTATGTGTGTGTGTGTGTATATATATATGTGTAGATAGATAGATAGATAGATAGCAAACCGACAAAAACTCAATAAGGCAATATTTGTAAAATCTATATAATTGGATATAAAATTAAAATGTTTCCCCCCATTATTACTTTCAACCATGCTTGTGGAAATCTACCCTACTGCCTCTAACACATCTCACCCAACCACCATAGCTTTTCCGTCTCTTTCTGTAGTTAAAAAAGGAGCTGTTTCTGTCTGCTCAACTTCCTCTTATCTAATTAATGCTCACTCTTCCCGCTTTTGCTAGCCAAGTTTCAGCTGAAAATCAGCAGTAGGGAGAGGGGTGGCCTCTTCTGTAACCCCCCTTCTTTCTCTTTTCTGTGTTCCTTACTCTTTATATTGTTGTAGGAAAAAGATAATATTAATAAAAACATCAGATTATCTTTCTATTAACAAGTGCTGCCATGGTCTTCTTTAAGCGGTCAAAACACAAGTGTGCAGCCTCTGGGCACACCAGAGGGCCTATGTCATAGGAATTCAGACTCTGGTTATGTCCTGAGGCCTGTGTCACAGATATTCAGAGCATGACTGTCTTCTGGGGCCTGTGAGCAATCTTAGATCACCTTGTGGACTGCTATAGTGATGGGCCACTAGGAAAACTTTTCATGCTTGACATTCAGCAGTATACCCTCAGCCAACTTTTCTTGCCAGATATTGTACAGTCACATAATTCTGGGATTCCCTCTTTGTCCAGGTTTTATTAAGTAAACATAGAAGGAATTCCCATATTTCTGGGAATCCCTCTTTGTCCAGGTGTGTTAAGTAAACATAGAAAAAAGAAGCCAGTTTTGATTTGGCTGCTCAAGGCTGGCTTCTTTCTTCTATGTTTACTTAACACACAGGAAATCTCTCAACCTCACTACACAAAACTAGTAGGTGTGGCTTCTTTTCTCTGCTGGGACATCACCTGCATCCCATCCTCCACTAAAAAGAGCAGAAGGCATCTCAGAAGTCTCTTCCTAAGTGAATGGTCAATCAGTAATCAGATGCTGATCTTTCTTTTAACCCTTCTTACTTGACTGTAAAGAGAAGACAAAAACAGATCCTCATTCTACTACTAAACAAGAAAGGAGAGAAAAGCCATGGAACTCTTTCTCTAAGCCAACAAGCCACCATTCCCATATATACCCTCAAATCTTCATCTTTTTTATATGTTTTGTTAGAAGAGATTAATGGGGGAAATACTTGGAAAAATGGAATAATTTTGACTGCCTGTGTTTAAATCCAAGGGCACTATCTGTGTCTTTCAGTGTTGACTCTCTTTAGAATGTGGGAGTAATCATCACTTCTTTGTGTTAATATTTAAATCTTATTCACTAATTCAGAAATCAAGAGAAAAGCAAATCATTACAAGAAAAGATCTACTCAGCATTCTGTCACAATTGCACAGATTAAAATCTCCTAGGTATGAGGTCCACCAATTCTTCTTTAAAAAAAAAAAAAAAAGTGCTGGGCATAGTGGCTCATGCCTGTAATCCCAGCACTTTGGGAGACCGAGGTGGGAGGATCACTTGAGGCCAGGAGTTTGAAAACAGCCTGGCCAACATGGCAAAACCCCATCTCTACTAAAAATAAAAAATTACCTGGGAGTGGAGGCACACACCTGTAATCTTAGCCACTCGGGAGGCTGAGGCAGGAAAATCGCTTAAACCCAGGAAGCAGAGGTTGCAGTGAGCTAAGATTGTGCCACTGCACTCCAACCTGGGTAAGAGAGTCAGACTCTATCTCAAAACAACAAATAAATTAATTAAATAAAATAAACATCTCTCTCTCTCTTTTTTTTATTTGGAAGGTGGAGCAAGATGAGAGAACTTGTTTAAAATTCTTGAGAATTTTGAATTTCTATTACATTCTCTTACTCCAACTAGAAATTTAAAAATACAAGCATTTTGTAAGGTTTAATCTGAATGACCCCCAAAGCAGCTCTGTCCTTTGTTTTGTAGCCTCTGTGCTCTTAATGAACACATTCATTAGCTGTAGCTGTGCCCATAATGAGAATCATACTTTTTAGATCAACTGCAAGTTCTACAAATTTTGAGCATATAGTTTAATCAACGACCCACCATGTATTATGTATCAACATTT
This sequence comes from Piliocolobus tephrosceles, assembly GCF_002776525.5. NCBI lineage: Eukaryota > Metazoa > Chordata > Mammalia > Primates > Cercopithecidae > Piliocolobus > Piliocolobus tephrosceles. The sequence continues at coordinate 144,928,232 of NC_045438.1, forward strand.
ATGGCTTCACTGTCACCTATTTTAATGTCTTCTCAATCTGCATCCAGTTAGTTCTCTCCTGAGATCCATAAAAAAAAAAAAAAAATGGAATGCTTATATGTAATTTGACTTAATCAAAGGTAGACCTATCCTCTTCTTTCCAAAATGTTGTATTCCTATATTTATTCATTTGATGAATATATTTTAAGCATTACTCTCATGAATCAGTCAGTGTGTTGGAGTGAGATTGCTAGCAACCAAATATTATGTGAGATGACAAGTTCTGTGGGAAGAGGAAAGCAGGAAATAGAGGATGAAGGGAGTGCTTTCTTACATAAATTGGTCAACAAAATTTTCTATTGTACAGTCATATCTGGGTTGAAACATCAAGAAACTATAGCCATAAATCACACAGATACCTGAAGGAAGAGCAATCCAGAGACAGGAGCTGGCTTGAAGTGTTCAGAAAAAGGCAAGGAGGCAAGGGTGCCTGGAGCATAGTGAGCTTAGAGACGTGCACAGGTCAGGTCACATATGGTCCTATCAGTTGTTACCGGGACAGCGTTTTTATTCATGGTGAGATGTGAAGAGCTGGGGCTGCTGGCTGGACCTGGGAACAGTACTGACTGCCACTACCTTATCTTGGTTGTCGTCATCTCTCATTATTTTTAATCCATAACCGATGTTTTTATCTGCAGTCTTATCATTCCTCAGTTCACTCTCTGAAGTCAGATTATAGTCTTTCTAAAATGCCTATCTTATTCTGTGGCACTTGTTACTTAAAATCCTCCCAAGGCTTCATTAGAGACCAGGTCTAATCTTTTTAGATTAGCATACAACATCTTTTGTAATCTAGTTCTTTCTTACCTAACCAGAGCCTTCTCCCATAGCCTCCCCTTAAACAACTAACAATTCTTTAAATGCACCATGGTCTCATATGTCTCTTTGCACATGCTGTTCTTACTTTCTGATGTACCATGATCAACTTGGTTCTCTGCTCTTTGTCTACCATTGCATGCCTCCTCCACAGTGATGCCTTCCTTGACTTTCCCAATTTATGTTCAGGTGTACCTTCTATGTGCGCTTCCTTTTATCAAAATGTATCTTAATGGTCTTTTTACATTTTTTTATCTTCTCTATTAGATTATGAGCTATGAAAGGTCAGTGGTTAACTGTGTGTCTGATTATTTCTTTTTATATCTCTATTATCTACTCCCCAGCACCTACCACAGTGATTGGAACATAATAGATGCTAAAGAAAATTCATCTTAAATAAATAATGCAGGTTCATCTAATATGTTGCAAGTTATAACTTATTCTGATCATTAAGAAGAAACCTTGAGCAAGAGTGAAAAGACAATCCAAAGGAAAGAAGAAACTGTTTGCAAATTATACATCTTATAAAGGTCTAGAATCCAGAATATATAATGAATACTAACAAATCAACAACAGAAAGACACAAATAAAAAACAGCCAAGAATCTGAATAATCATTTATCCAGAGAAAATATACAAATGCTCAAGAAGCACATGCAAAGATGTTCAGCGTCATTATATTCATCAGGGAAATGCAAATCAAACCACAGTGAAATAGTACTTTACATCTGCTAGGATGGCCATAATAAAATGGTCATTTTTAACTTGATTATTTCCATAAACAGCCTATCTCCACATAAGGCCACATTTTAAGGTGTTAGACATTAGGACTCCCATATATTTTTTGGAGCATGGATACAATCCAACCCACAGCAGCACTACAACTGCTAAGCTCTGTGAATATAATTAAAACTTCTGATCTTATTGGTACCACATTTTTAAACCTCAGTAGACAAAAGAACTGAGAAAATAACTGAGGAAATAGGATATGCCAGATGAAGGAAATAAAGAAACAAATTTCAGATAGGTATGAAAAGACATCAACAAACAACAGCAGGTGTTCTAATTGAGCCAGGGTTACCATCAATTCTGTTTCTACGTGGAATAGAATTCTTTTTCATTTTTATAAATGTAAACACAAAAACTTTGTTCACACAAATAAGCAGATGGAAATGAAAGAAATCTCCCTGTAGCTGTTAATTAGTTGAACTCCCTTAGTTACATATAAAAAGCACATACAGATCAATCGCCAAAATTTTTTAAATCACAAATTAACTGATAACAGAATTAGGTCCTACTATAATTTTGTTGAAAGTGAAGTATTAGAAACCACCACCTGCCCTGCATAAAACTGTTATTTCGTCAACAGAGTTAGCGACTTCCTCTACATAAACCATCATATTTCAAACTTTCTTTTCAATACCCAGGGATTTTTATATTTTTGGAGCAATGTTTTGACAGTAAATTTCAGAATGGACACATGGGTTTTTGTTTTGCTTTGTTTTTTGTTTTTTTTGTTTTTTGTTTTTTTTTTTTTTGCTTGAAATAAGCACAAAGAAATATTCTGTCTATACAGCTCTATGAATTTTACCACAGGTAGAGATTCAAGTAAACACTATAATAAGAAAACAGAATAGTTGCATCATCGCTTCCTCCTTTCTGCTAAAATACCTTCTTTATGCTCCTGCTTTTCCTTCGTAGTCTAACTCCTCCTTCCACATCCCCCTCACTCATGACAATGCTGATCCAGTCTCCATCGCTCTACATGTGTCTTTTGCAGAATGTTATGTAAATGGATTCATATAGTATGTCCCCTTGTGAGACTTTTCTTTTTTCACTTAACTTAATGCCTTTGAATACAACTTCATTATTTCCTGATGCTGAATAGCGTTCCATTGTATGGATGTACCACAATTGTTTATCTGTTCATCCACTGAAGGATGTTTGGGTTATTTCTAACTTGAGGCTACTATGAATAGAGCTTCTATAAACTTTTGTGTGCAAGTTTTTGTGGAAACATAGGCTCGTGTTTGTATTAGTTCGTTCTCACAGAGCTATAAAGAACTACCTGAGACTGGGTACTTTATGAAGAAAAGAGGTTTAACTGACAGGCTATACAGGAAGCATGGTTGGGAGGCCTTGGAAAACTTACAATCATGGCAGAAGGGCAAAGGGGAAGCAAGCGCCTCATTCACATGGGAGAGCAGAATGAAGAGAGAGTGAACGGGGAAGTACTACACACTTTAAAACAGATAGATTTCATGATAACTCACTCACTATCAAGAGAACAGCAAGGGGGAAATCTGCCCCCAGGATCTAATTACTGCCCACCAGGTCCTTTCCCCAATATTGGGGATTACATTTCCATGTGAGATTTGGGCAAGGACAGAGCGCAAACCATATCATCATTTCTCTGATGTAAATACCTAAGCATAGCATTGGTGGGCCGTACATTAAGTATATGTTTAATGTTTATTTAATGTGTTCAGAAACTGCCAAACCACTTTCCAGAGTGGCTATACAATTTTACATTTACATCAGCAATTTATAATTGTTCCAGTCATTCTACATCCTCATTAGCCCTTGGTGTTGTCAGTATTTTTTATTTTAACCATTCTAACAGGTTTATGTAAAATGGAAATAGGGTCATTTGAAAGGAGAGATGAAGAAAAAACAGAACACAATATTTAAGAACAATGAAACAATTCCAAAATGTGTGACATGTGTAATAAGAACATCATAAGAAAAGAAGAAGCAGAACTAATATATTAAGCAGTAATGACTGATAATTTCTCCAAATTAATGTCAAATATCAAACTACAGGTCAAGGAAGCTCAGAAAACACTAAACAAAATAAATCCCCAAAATAAAATACACACAAAAAATGACAGCTATACACTCTACCTAGAGTGAAGTAAAACATTTAAAGTATTGAGATAAAAAGAAAAATAAACCTAGGATTCTCTACTCGTCAAATTATCCTTCAGTGGTGAAGGAAAAACAAATACTTTCTCAGATAAACAAAAATTGGGAGAATTTTCACCAGAAGACCTGTCTTGCAAAGAATGTTAAAGAAGTTCTTTAGAGAGGAGGTGAATAATATAGAGAAGAGAATATAGAACTAAGATCTACGTAAAGAAAAAAGGATAATCAGAAAAGGAATAAGTGACGGTAAAATCAAAATGTATTTTTCTTTTTTTTTTTTTTTGTTTAAGATGGAGTTTCACTCTTGTTGCCCAGGCCGGAGTGCAATGGCATGATCTCCACTCACTGCAACCTCCACCTCCTGGGTTCAAGTGATTCTCTTGCCTCAGCCTCCCAAGTAGCTGGAATTACAGGTGTGTACCACCACATCTGGCTAATTTGGTATATTTTTAGTAGAGGCAGGGTTTCACCAAGTTGGTCTGGCTGGTCTAGAACTCCTGACCTCAAGTGATCCACCTGCCTCGGCCTCCCAAAGTGCTGGGAATACAGGCATGAGCCACCGTGCCCAGCCAAAAATGTATTTTTCTTATTCATAGTTGATCTTAAGACAACAGTTTGTTCAAAATAACAACAGCAACAATGTATTTAGTTATGCACCTATAGGTATATCCTTGTGCATAGGTGAAATGAATAACAGCATTGTTCCAAAGCCAAGAGGAAACAATTAGAACTATTTTATTATTATAAGATATTTGCACTCCCCTCACAGTGATATAGTACTATTTGAAAGTGAACTTGGATTTGTCGTAAATGTATATTGCATACTCTAGGGGCAACTACTATAAAAGGTTAAAAAAGAAATATAACATGTATGCTAGGAAAGGAGGGAAAATGGAAATATATAAAATGCTCAATTAAAACCATAAAAGGCGGAAAAGTAGAAGACAAAAATAGGAAGAAAGAAAAAAAAAGCAATAAATAAAACAGTAATAAACATGGGAGATATTAATACTACTTTATCAATAATCATTTTGAAGTCAATGGTCTACATTCATCAACTAAAAGATAGAAATTGTAAAAGCAAATCAAAAGTAAGATTCAAATAAATGTCGTCTACAAGAAACCCACTTTAAATATAAAGACATGTACAGACTAAAAGTAATGGAGAATAATACATCATACTTTTCTTTTTCAAAAGAAAGAAGGAGTAGCTTTACTAATTTCAGATGGAGTATACTTCAAAGCTAGATAGTTATTAGAGAAAAATAGGGGCATTACACAATAATAAAGATGTCAATATTCCATCAAGATGTAATAATTCTTAATATGTATGCATCTTACAAGAGAGCATCAAGAATACGGGAGGCAAGAATACAGCTGCAAAGAGAAACAGAATGTACTTTACATCTGGAGACTTTAACATTCCTTTATCAGAAATGCACTGACCCAACAGACAGAAAGCAGTAAGAAAACAGATGAATTGAACAGCACCATTGATTAATTGAATATAATTGACATATAAAGACTGCTTCATTAAAACAGTAGAATACACAATCTTCTCAAGCTCACATAAAATATTCACTAAGATGGGTTACATTCTGGATCATAAAACATATCTTAAATGTAAAAGAATAGAAACCATACATCTACTCTCAGACTACAATGGAATTAAGCTAGAAATAAACGACAGAAAGATAGCTGAAAAATCGCAAAATACATGGAGATTAAACAACACACTTCTAAACAACACATGGGTCAAAGAAGAACTCTCAGGAGATATTTTAAAGTATTATGAAAGAGATGAAAATAAAAATACAACTTATCAAAATTTTTGGGACACCGCAAAATCTCAAATTTTTTGGGATGCAGTGCTTAGAGGGAAACTTATGGCATTGAATGTGGATATTAGAAGAAAAGAAATATGTAAAATCAGTACTCTAAGCTTTCGTTTTTGGAAACTAGAAAAAGAAAAATAAATTTTGTCCAAAGCAAGCAGAAGAAAATAAATAAGAGCAGGAAATCAGTAGAGAAAATAAAACCAAATATTGGTTTTGAAAAGATCAATAAAATTGAGAAACTTCTTCTAGCCAGGCTAACTAAGAAAAAAGGAGGGAATACATATTACCAATATCAGAAGTAAAACCAGGAATATCACTACAGATATCATGGACATTAAAAGGATAATAAAGAAATGTTATTTACCAACACTAAGACCACAAATACAGCAACCGGGGTAGAATGGACAACTTCCTAGAAAGAAACTAATATGGTTTGGCTGTGTCCCACTCAAATCTCACCTTGAATTATAATCATCTCCACATGTCAAGGGTGGGGTCAGGTGGAGATAATTGAATCATGGGGACAGTTTCCTTCATACTGTTTTCATGGTCATGAATAAGTCTCACAAGATCTGATAGTTTTATAAATGAGAGTCCCCCTTGCTCCTCTCTCAACTTCTGCCATGATTGCGAGGTTTCCACAGTCATGAGTGATCACAGATCACTCATAATCTGTGAGTCAATTAAACTTCTTTCCTTTTTGAATTACCCAGTCTCCGGTATGTCTTTATTAGCAGTGCGAGAACAGACTAATACACACAAGAAGAAATAGACAATCTATTTAGGCCTATATCTATGGAGGAAATTTAATCAATAACTAAAAATCTTCCAAAACAGAAAGGTCAAGGCCAGATGAGCTCAGCTAGTGGATTCTACCAGACATTAAATGAAGAGATTATAGCAATTCTCTACATCTCTTTCAGAAGATGAAATTGGAGGCAATATTTTCTAACTCATTCTACAAGGGCAGGTTACCCTAATTATATCTGTGTGTGTGTATATATGTGTGTGTGTATATGTATGTGTGTATATGTATGTGTATATATGTGTATATGTATATATAATGTATGTGTGTGTGTGTATATATATATCTCCATGGAAACATTAGTCTACAGATTACACATTTATTGGCAGATTATATATATATATATATATATACACACACACACAAAACAGCATATAATTACATATATTATATATATAAAAAATCTGTAGATTAATGTTTCTCATGAACACAGATGCAAAAATTCCTAACAAAATGTTATCAAATCAAATCAAACATGTTTAAAAATAATTGACAGGCTAAATCAAAAAGAATCACATGATCATATCAATAGATGAAAAAAAAAGATTTGACAAAATTCAACACCCGTTTATGATAAATACTCTGAGCAAGCTAAAAAATAGAGTTCCACTTTGTTAAGTTGATAACGATCATCTACAAAAACCTACAGCTAAAATCACACTTAATGGGGAGAAACGTGAATCTTTCCTACTAAGATCAGGAACAAGGCAATGATGTCACCTCTTACCACTGTTTTCAACATCACATTGGAAGTCTGAGCTAATGCAATAATACAAGAATAGAGAATAAAAGATATACATATTGGGAAGAAAGAAATAAAATGGCCTTTTTACACAGATGATATAATTGTCTTCATGGAAATAAACAACAAAAATGCATCTTTAATTAATACATGATTATAGCAAAGTTGCAGGATATATGGTTAATATATCAAAGTCAATAGCTTTCTTATATACCAATAAATAGCTATATATTAATGAATTTTAATTTGAAATTAAAAACAAGTTACCATTTACATTAGCTCTTCCCTAATTACTTAGGTATAAATTTAGAAAGTAAGTATGTGCAAAATCTATATGGGAAAAATATAAAACTCTGATGAAAGAAATCAAAGAACTAAATGGAAAAATATTTAATTCTCGTGAATAGGAAGGCTCAATATTCTCAAGATATTAGTTATTCCCAACTGAATCTATGGATTCAACACAATTCCACAGAAAATTCTTTAAGAAGTTATTTTGCTGATATTAAAAAATACATTCTTAAGTTTATATAGAAAGGTATAAGACCCACAATAGCTGACTCAATATTGAAGAAGAACAAAGTTGGAGTATTGACTATCTGCCATTAAAATTTAATATAAAGCTACAGTGACCAAAAGAGTATGGTATTGGTGAAAGAATACACAAATAAATTAAGGGAACAGAATAGAGAGCCCAGAATTAGACCCATGTAAACATATGCAACTGATATTTGACAGTGGAGTAAAGGCAACAAAAAGAGTGGAGTAAAGATAGTCTTAACAAAGGACACTTGGATTACTGAACATCCACGTTACAAACACATGAGTCTAGATATAGACCTTACACTTTTCACAAAAAAAAACTAATAAGAATCATAGACCCAAATGCAAAAGAGTAAAACTAGAAGAAAACAGAAAAAAATATAGATGATCTTGGCTATGGTGAGGACTTCTTACATACAATACTAAAGCACACACTATGAAAGAAATAATTGATAAGTTGAATTAGATTATAATTTCAAACCTTGTTCTGTAGGAGACAATGTCAAGAGAATGAGAAAACAAGACACAAACTGGGAGAAAATATTTGCAAAAGACACATCCAAAAAAAGGATTGTAACATAAAATATACAAAGAACTTGATGCTGACTAATAAATGGGCAAAGGATCTTGACAGGCATCTTACCAAAGATGATATTTCAAAACGTAGCAGCAATAAGTATGCCCTTTAGCAGGTGAGTGTGTAAACTGTGAGACATCCAGACAGTGGAATAATATTCGGCACTATAAAGAAATGAGCTATGATGGCATGAAAAGATATATAAGAAACTTAAAGAAACATTACTAAGTGAAAGCTAATCTGAAAAGCCTACATGCTGCATGATTCCAACAATGGTACATTCTGGAAAAGGCAGTTAAAGGATTAGCAGTTTCCAGGTGTTAGGCAGAAGAAGGGATGAACAAACACAGGGGGTAGTGTGGGCAGTAAAACAATTCTTTGGGATACTAGAGTGGTGGATACAAATCATTGTATGTTTTTGAAAATCCATAGAATGTACTACATCAATAATAAAATCTAATGTAAATGATAAACTTTGGGTGCTAATGGTGTGTCTGTGTAGGTTCATGAATTTTAACAAATATACCTCGGCTCTGTGTCCCCACCCAAATCTCTTGTCAAATTGTGATTCCCAATGTTGGGGGAGGGACCTGGTGGGAGGTGGTTGAATCATGGGGGCAGACTTCCCCCCCTTGCAGTCTCGTGATAGTGTTCTCATGAGATCCAATTGTTTAAAAGTATGTAGCACCTCCCCCATCTCTCTCTTCCTCTTGCTCCAGCCATGTTTCCCCTTCACCTTCTACCATGATTGTAAATATCCTGAGGCATCCCAGCCACACTTCCTGTACAGCTGGCGAAACTGTAACTCAGTTAAAGCTTTTTCTTCTTTGATTACCCAGTCTCAGGTAGTTCTTTATAGCAGTGTGAGGATGGAGTAATACTGCATCACTGTGATGGGGGATTTTGATGGGGGGGGCCATTGTGTGATAGTGAAGACGGGAAGTACAGGGGAACTCTCTGTACATTCCAGTGAATTTTGATGTAAATCTAAAATTTCTCTAAAAATAGTTTATTAATAAAAATAAACAAGTGATTAACTTATAGAAAATGCTATCATGGATTATTTACTACAATTTTCTACAATTATATATACAACTTAGGAAATGCTGTATTTTTTAAGTTCAGTTATGGTTACATGAGTGCTTATTACATAATTATTTTTGTCTTTTTTCCTTTTCTGAAATATTTAGTAATAGATTTAAAAATACTTTCAACTCATTCTTTTCTTGTACCACCAGCCATTCTTTATGTGTATTAAATGATGCAATCCATTCCAATTCTTCAGTTCTTATTCCTCAAGTCTCTAAATCTTACTATGACTTTGAAAAAAACATTGCTAAGGCTACTGATGATATTCTTTATTATAAAAATTTATTTTTAAATTTAGAAAACATGAAATAGTAGTATTTTTTAATCAACTTTTAAAGTTCATGTTGACTATTTTGAATGATAAATACAATGTGAAAAAATAACTTTTCAATAACTAAACATTTAGCTTGTTCATTTTAAGAATGCCTTAATTATTGGCTAGTTGGTTCTTCATTAGGAAGTAGGCTAGGTCATTAAAATAGTTGCTGTAATTCACTCAAGATAATAGTGCAGTGAATTCAATATATGCATTATAATATTACCATTTTCTTTATTTACATACTATACTTTCTATATAAATTGGTTTTCTTGAACCATCATTACTTTACAGAAAAATTAATCTCAATTCATTATGAAAGAGATGAAATTCCATTTTATTCTAGAAATATCCATTGCTACTATTTTTGCCTTTTATATACATTTTGTCTAGAAGATAAACTTTGAGCTTCCTGAGGGAAGCGTGTGTGGTTCAGCCACTTAGTCTCATCATTCCTGAGAAATTGCCCCCTCTCCCTAAAGCTAAAGGTTGTTAATTTATTAAAAATAAATTTATTTTTATTTATCATTATTATTATTATTTTTGAGACAGAGTCTCACTCTGTCACCCAGGCCGAAGTGCAGTGGCACGATCTCGGCTCACTGCAAGCTCCACCTCCTGGGTTCACGCTGTTCTCCTGCCTCAGCTTCCCGAGTAGCTGGGACTATAGGTGCCCATCACCACGCCTGGCTAATTTTTTGTATTTTTAGTAGAGACGGGGTTTCACCATGTTGGCCAGGATGGTCTCGATATCCTGAGCTTGTGATCAGTCTGTCTTGGCCTCCCAAAGTGCTGGGATTACAGGTGTGAGCCACCATGCCCAGCCTCAAGGTTGTTCATTAAATGATGGAATGTATGAGCAAGTAAGTGGAGCTTATTGAAGTCTACTTTTTAAAAATTCACTTTTCTTGTTTGTATTGCACTATGATACTCCCATCTTATGTATAGTTCAATATATTATTCATTTAATCACTTTGTAGATTTTATCATATCTTTGCTTCCACATGATACTTTTAGATGATCTCTCTCATTTATATTTCCTGACTAATTTCTTAAAATTATATTCGGGTCCTGATGTCAGTTTACCTGTTTTAGACATAGTTTTAGACTCAAGAAGCTTCAGCTAACTTCTTTGACTCTGCTGATCACAAACAGAAATGGCCCGAGATAGCACTGGGTAAATGTCAATAAAATTATTCTATTTTTGCAGATGTTTAGATTTATCTGTATCAAATTTGACTGTGAATACGTGTCTCCATGTGTAATGATCTAAAGCTAAATGATGAAAGCTGTTCTTAAAAGAAAAAAGACATTCTGAATCTTTACTGTAAATTATATGCCATACAAAATCAGTCCAAATTGTTCAAACTCTTGGACACTCACAGTGTTATTATGCTTACTGTTCAGAGTGCTGTGTAATTATCCTAGTTAGCAGCAGTTTGCTAGTGCTGATCTCCTAAGAAGAGATGCAAGACATAGAACTAAAATAAGTACAGATGTGGGTCCCTGTTTTTGTTCTCTGACTCAGCATGTGAAAAACAACCACTTAATTCCAGGCTTTTCGCATTTCCCTAGTTAAGATGTTAAGCTAGATGAATCAAGTGGTTGCTTGGTAAATACGAATTTCTGCAGTTGAGATGGAAGGCCAAGTGCTGTATGTGTCTCAAAAGCTAAATTCACTTAATGGAAATGAACATTAATTTTCCTTCCATAATGAAGGAAATTTATTGACTCTTGTATCTTTTTCCTTTCTCAGCATGGGGAAACTATTTACTGAAACATTTTGAATTTTGATGATACAGCATTGTAATTTATGATAGTTATAGTATCAGAAAATAATAAGAAAAAACAAGAAGATGGGAAAGTGGATGAGAGCTAGGCAAGTCTAAAGCCACATTCCTACCTCGCAAGAAAAAGTAGAAGCTAAAATGGTAGAATTTAAACAGAAATAAAATGAGTGAAATTTGTTTCAGTAACACGGTTGTTGGTTTCCTTCCTATTTTAGCTTTATTCACCGACCTAGAGAATAATTTGGGTATCAGAAATGAAGCCATAGTACAGCGTATAAAACCTTCCCCTTAGTACATAAACCTCACTTTCCCAGAGGCTCCTCTGGGTCCTGTAAATCAGTCTTCACTCTGAACTGTGTCAATTAACAGTGCCCTGAGTAAGCCACAGGGGCAAAGCTGAGAAGTCAGAGAAGGAGGTGAGTATGTGGCAATCCTCTTGACATAATGGAGACTAACCTAAATTACATACTTTATTATAATGGCATTACTAACCTACATATCATTGCGGATGATTCATTCCCATCATAATCATGAGGGAATCCTGCAAGTGAGCCTGAGAGAGAACTGGATCCTCATTTTTTATCATTTGATTTGACACCTTCTGCTTTAAAAACATAATAGCAATTTAAGAGTGTGTGGCATTTGTAATCCATCTCCAAAGGGTTGCTCTTTTAAATCCAGCCTAGATCAGTAAGACCAAAAATTGTGGACATTTAAGCATAGTTAAAAGGGGTTGGTTGGGAATGAGGCTGTTTTATCCTGAGTTAGTTACTCTGTGGTAACTGGAGCTAATAGGACAGTTCTCCACGGGCAAAATGAATCTGAGAGTCTGAAGCAGTGACCTAGATAATCCAGGCAAACTGCCCATTTTGCCTGGAGTGTCAGGAAGATTGCTCTAATTCCCCACTTCACTTTGATAGTGGGAGCCAAGTCAGTTTTCTTCAGTGTCCTATTAAGCTCAGAGCTCCTCTTCTTCGTCTTTAGGCTGGGACTGAGCCTGTCGGTTGGAGCTCATTCTCTGTCGCTCTGGCTTTGATTGCTATGGAACTGGATGGGGCTGAAATAATAATTCTGTTGAACTCATGGGAGCTGTATGGCCATGTTATCCGTCCAATCACTCTTGTGTCATTTAAAATGGTGCTGAGTGAATAGCAATAACCGAATGCTTCAATCCTGGTCATTACTTCATCTATTCATCTATTCTACACATATTTACTACGTGTCTATTTCATTCCCATTATAGTACATGGTAATAGTATGTCCATGGTTGTATCGGGAATTGGTCATTTCTTTTGGCCATCCAGCCCCTGAGCATATTTCATGTGTTTTTGGAAATTCCTCAAATTGAAGCCATTCACTCACTCTTCCTGCCTTACTTTTCAGTTATGATACAGGCTAGATTTTGAAGAGGAAGCTAGTGAGGCAAAGAATCGGGCATTGTGCAGAAGGTGGCAGCTCCAGCTAAGTTCCAGGGCGGCAGAGTAATACCTTGAAGTGCCCAACCGTGTCAGTGTTAGCAATAGAAGCCAAGGGGTCTCTACTTATGGCAGCAGAGATGATACCTTTATTGAACTCATTCTACAATGTGATTTCAGTCATTGCTCCTGGTTGTGAAGACTGGACAATTGTTCTCTGTTCCCTCAAAAGACCCCCAAGAGCTGCCCAGTAACTTTTAGTAAATACTTTTCCTGAATAAATAGCTAGAGTTGATTTCTCTTATTTGAGATAAAATGGTTCAGTGAGAAACCCAAGATGGAGTGGGGAGTTCTGCTGAGGGGAGAAGGGAATTACATATGAGAACACATTTGAATGGAGACTGCAAAGATGAGCAGCTTCTCAGCCTGCGTTTCAACATTGACCAGGACTCCAGGACTTACTAGAAATCTGATCTTCAAAGAAGGTCTGATTGAAACATAGATACATAGAAGAATGAAGAGATGATAAATAGGTATCAAAAGCTCTCATTTCAGTTATAAATTATGATGCTTTGCTATGATTGAGAAGTTTGAAGATGTCAAATGAAAAAAAATTTACAGGCCAGGCACGGTGTCTCACGTCTGTAATCCCAGCACTTTGGGAGGCTGATGTAGGTGGATCATGAGGTCAGAAGTTCGAGACCAGCCTGGCCAACATGGTGAAACCACATCTCTACTAAAAATACAAAAATTACCCGGGCATGGTGGTGGACACCTGTAATCCCAGCTACTTGGGAGACTGAGGCAGGAGAATACTTGAAACTGAAAGGCAGAGGTTGCAGTGAGCTGAGATCATGCCACTGCATTCCAGCATGGGTGAAGGAACAAAACTCTGTCTCAAAAAAAAAAAAAAAAAAATTACAGTTTGAGTCATCTTGGTATATTAGGATAATTAATACAACAGACAAGCTCTGAAATTTTAGCAGTTTGACAAAATAAAAGTTTAATTCTCAATTACATCAGAATCTGATGTTGGTGGGGCCACTCCTTAGGGTAGTTCCCATTCAAGAGGGGACTCATGTCACATCCTACAGAACCTGTGGCCTCCAAAGTCCAAGGAGATAGACAGGAAGGGACGGAATGTCTTCCAACCACCTTTGGTAGAAAATGACTGACTTCCCCTCACAGTACCTTGGCCAGAGATACTTTCATATTTCCACATAATTTCCAAGAAAGCTGGGGAATATTGAGAAGCATGAAAGTATTTGGTAAGCTTTAAAAGCCTCTGCCAGTCTACCATTTGGTCACTGGATATTCATTCACTCTCTCTTCCCACATAGAAGGCACACACATACCCCTTCCCAAAGGAGATAACCCAAATTGCATCCAGTTACTGCAATTAGCTGAAGTCCAAGATCTGTGGGTGATCCCCATATATTCTCCATTGTATCCAGATGTTTCTCCTTTTGCTCCTGAAGCCTGTGGAGGAAGCATGATAAATTGTCTGCCCTCTTCCCACTCACACCCGTCCAATATATAACATTAAAATAGAGACGATATAGCTGCAATAAAATTTCATTGAGGAGGAGGGGGAATGAGATACAGCTGTTGGTGCTCCATGGTAATTAGGAAGTCACATCGGGCAGAAATTTAGAGCCCTTTCCCGTGGTGTGGGAGGTACCCTGATTGTATCCTGTTCCTCTCTCTAGGGGAGCTCCCTAGCTGGCCTCCAGGGACCATGAACCTCCGAATTTCCTTCCTTTCCCATTATCCTCTTTGGCAGCGTCTGAAAATAATGTTGGGGGAATATGCCCACTATGCAAGTTGTACAATTTTCTCAGTCTACTTCTCCTACATGGAATAATAGAAGTCTATGGTTGCTTCAATTCTCAAAATGTCAAAGGATTTTTTTTATTTTTTGTGTGTGTCAATGCTTGCTTCTGGTTTCTTTGGCAAAATAGTATACTTTTCTACTCAGAAAGTATACAGGTTTATGATCTATAATACTTGTATCCAGTCTTGTTTCATGGGTTAGGAAGTGTACACAAAGTTCTTTTTGAAAATTAAATCTTAATCTTTTCCCCCTTTCTTTCTTGCTTAGATGCCAACTTCTCTTAACTGAGTTTCTTTTTGGATACCTCATGTACCCTTCAAAACCTTGGCACCATATTTGATGCCAACTAAAGTTGTTTACTCAGTTCCATATAAGCTTTGACCAGTTTCCTGTGAGTATAACCAGGCAGTACCTTTCCACAGAGTCAAGTGTCTTCTGCTTCCTATCATGGGGTTCTAGGATTTGACATCCCCACGGATTTCTCAGCATTCATACACATACAACCCAAAAGTGAAATCGCAGAGAAATGAGTGGAAATAGATCAACTCTTGGCCAGTGGATGATGGGAGCCAATGGATAAAGCTTCTGCCTTCTTTTGCCTAGGTGCACAGTTCCGAGATGAATTCTATAAATGTCTTCAGAAAATCATGCAAACTTGAACGTCATTTGCCCTAGCAGTGGTCAACTCCAAAATGCATTTTTCTATTGGTTATTCCCATCTCTGAATCACTTCTCATACCTCATTCTTTTCTCAAATCACTTACAAATAAACTGCATGTACACCTTCTGCTTAAGCTCTGCTTTGGGGAAATACGTAGGATGAGACAGTAGCTACCTTGAGACTCTCTGATGGAAAGGAGACTCATTATTGTAACATTTTCCCTGAGCCATTTCTTCTAATTGAGAAGTTTCACAGGAATTTTGCCACTCAAAACCCTTTTCTTCCCATGGTTCTCCTCTTGTACCTTGGTTTTTCAGTTATTTATGGGCATATCTAATTTTACTGTGCTTTGTGGATATTCATTTTTTACAAATTGAAGATTTGTGGACAAATTGAAGGTTTGTGGTGACCCTGCGTTAGGCAAGTCTACCAATGCTATTTTTCCAATAAGCATGTGCTCACTTCATGTCTCTGTTCCACATTTTGATAATTCTTGCAATATTTCAAACTTTTTCATTATTATATCTCTTATGCTGATCTGTGCTGTTAATATTACAATTGTTTTGGGAGGCCATGAATTGCTCACATTTAGGATGGTGAACTTCATCAATAAGTGTGTGTTTTCACTGCTCCATCAGCTAGCCATTCCTCTCTCTCTCTCTCTCTCCTTGGGCTATCATATTTCCTGAGATACAACAATGTTGAAACTCGGCCAATTAATAGCACTACAGTGGCCTGTAAGTGCTGAAGTTATAGAAATGATTAATCTTAGTGAGGAGCCATATCAAAAGCTGAGACAGGCAGAAAGCTAGTCTTCTTGAATCAGTTAGCCAAGTTGTGCATGCAAAGGAAAAGTCCTTGAAGGAAATTAAAAGTGCTACTCTAGTGAACACACACATGAAAAGAAAGTGAAACAGGCTTATTGCTGATATGGAGAAAATTTTAGTCATCTGTATAGAAGATCAAACCAGCCACAATATTCTCTTTAGTCAAAGCCTAACCCAGAGCAAGGCCCTAATTCTCTTTAATTCTATGAAGGCCGAGAGAGGTGAGGAGGCTGCAGAACAAGAGTTGGGAGCTAGCAGAGGTTGGTTCATGAGGTTTAAGGAAAAAGTTGACTCTGTAACAAGACAAAACAGCAAGTGCTGATATAGAAGCTGCCGCAAGTTATCCAGAGATATAGCTAAGATCATTGATGAAGCTGGCTAAACTAGATTTTCAAATAGACAAAGTCGGTTTCTATTGAAAGAAGATGCCATCTAGGACTTTCATAGCTGGAGAGTAGAAGTCACTGCCTAACTTTAAAGGACAGGCTGACTCTTGTTAGGGGCTAATACAGCTGATAAGTATAAGTTGAAGCCACTGCTCATTTACCATCTGAAAGTCCCAGGGCCTTTAATAATGATACTAAATCTATTCTGCCTAGGCCCTGTACATGGACAACAAAAGATGTGCTGGATGAATATTTTCAGCCCACTGTTGAGACCTACTGCTCAGGAAAAAGAAAGATTTCTTTCAAATTATTACTGTTCACTGAGAGTCCACCTAGTCACCCAAGAGCTCTGGTGGAGATGTGCAAGGAGTTTAATGTTGTTTCCTGCCTGCTAATAAAGCATCCATTCTGCAGTCCAAGGATCAAGAAGCAATTTCAATTTTTGAGACTTATTATTTAAGAAATACATTTCATAAGGCTATATTTGCCATAGAGAAATATTCCTCTGGTGGACCTGTGCAAAACAATTGAAAACTGTCTGGAAAGGATCACCATTCTAGAGGCCATTAAGAATATCCGTGATTCATTAAAGGAGGCCAAAATATTAACAGGAATTTGGGAGAAGTTGATTTCAATCCTCATGGTTATTTTGATGGGTTCAAGACTTCAGTGGAAGAAGCAACTGCAGATGTGCTGAAAATAGTAAGAGAACTGGAATTAAAAGTGGAGCCTGAAGATGTGCCTGAATTGCTGCAATCTCATAATAAAACTTTCACAAATGAGGAGTTGCTACTTATAGGCAAGAAAAAAAAAACTTTCCTTGAGTTGGAATGTACTCCTGGTGAAGACACCATGAAGATTGTTGAAATGACAAAAAAGATTACAAATATTATATAAACTTAGTTGATAAAGCAATGGCAGGTTCTGCAAGGATTGACTCCAATTTTGAAAGAATTTCTCCTGTAGGCAAAATTCTATCAAACAGCGTTGCCTACTGCAAAGAAATATTTTATTAAAGGAAGAGTGAATTGGTACAGCAAACTTCAGTGTTGTCTTATTTTAACACTGAGACAGGCAGAAAGCTAGTCTTCTTGAATCAGTTAGCCAAGTTGTGCATGCAAAGGAAAAGTCCTTGAAGGAAATTAAAAGTGCTACGCTAGTGAACACACACATGAAAAGAAAGTGAAACAGGCTTATTGCTGATATGGAGAAAATTTTAGTCATCTGTATAGAAGATCAAACCAGCCACAATATTCTCTTTAGTCAAAGCCTAACCCAGAGCAAGGCCCTAATTCTCTTTAATTCTATGAAGGCCGAGAGAGGTGAGGAAGCTGCAGAACAAGAGTTGGGAGCCACAGTCACCCCCACTTTAGTAACCACCACGCTGACATCAGCAGCCATCAACATTGAAAGAAGACCTTTCACCAGCAAACAGATGATGTCTTGCTGAAAGATCAGATGATTGTCAACATTTTTAGCAGTAAAGTATTTTTAAATTAAGATATGTACATTATTATTTTAGACATAATGCTATTGCACACTTAGCAGACTAGTAACTTGTATATGCACTGAAAAACCTAAACATTCATGTGATTTTCTTTATTGCACTATTTGCTTTTTTTGTGGGTATCTGGAACTGAAACCAGACTGTAATACCTTTTTTTAATTTTACATTTTTTTCTTTTTTCTTTTTTAAAAAATTGTGAGTACATGGTAGGTATATATATTTATGGGGTACATGAGATGTTTTGATGAAGGCATGCAATATGAAATAAGCACATCATGGAGAATGGAGTAGCCATCCCCTCAAGCATTTTTCCTATGAGTTACAAATGAACCAATCACACTTTTTAAAATTATTTTAAAATGTGAAAGTATTAACTATAGTCACCCTATTGTGCTATCAAATGGTGGGTCTTATTCATTCTTTCTAATTATTATTTTTTGTACCTGTTAACATCCCCACCTCCCACCCAGCCCCTCACTATCCTTCCCAGTTTCTGGTAACCATTCTTCTATTCTCTATGTCCACGAGTTCAGTTGTTTTGATTTTTAGATCCCACAAATAAGTGAGAAGATGCAATGTTTGTCTTTCTGTGCCTGGCTTATTTCACTTATTGAGGTATGCCTGTATTTTGTTTGCCTTGCTTGATTTTCCAAACTATCCAGTCCCTGAATTTCTATTTCTATTTTTTTTTTTTTTTTTTTTTTTTTAGACAGGGTCTCGCTCTGTTACTCAGGCTGGAGTGCAGTGGTGGAATCATGGCTTACTGTAGCCTGGACCTCCCAGGCTAAAGTGATCCTCCTGCTGCAGCCTCCTAAAGTGCTGGTATTACAGGCATGAGCACTGTGCCTGGCTAGTCTCTGAATTTCTGAACATCACCTATTCCTTTTAATTTCTGATTGCTAGCTGGTAACTTTTTCCCTGCTCAGTTCACCTCTACAGCATCTTGCCAACTACCACCGATAGTAGCCAATTCAGAGAACACACTTCTTTCCAAGCTCTTTTCCTAAGCTGCAAAACAATAAGCATGTGGCTAACCTCCTTTTGGATCACAGGTGGCAATGTCCTTTTATGCTTTGGGTTAGCCCGACCCAACCACTATGTTTTCTTCCTCTAATACCAGTCACCTCGCCATTTACATCTGAAACTGACCCAATGGTGTATATTTTATGTTTTTGATACAGTAGTATCTAACTTCCATTTCCAGTATCTACATTAGTAAAGGCATTGAACATTAGGGTCTGCAAGTGCAAACTCGGAAATCCAGTGATTAACATGAGAATGAATTCTTTTCCACACTTATCCTGTCCAGTGTGTGTTAGAGAGCACTCTCCATTGTCAGGTAGGCCAACCAAAACACACATTGTTCGAGGTCTCTACGGCTCGGGGAGGTTCACTCATAGGAACTGCCCAAGCTCAGGAAAACACACTGCTGCTGCTCATAGTACAGTCTGTTACGAGCACAGGTCACCAGGCTCCAACTTCACTGCTGGAGAAACTGGAAAACAAACAGGAAGCACATGGATATTTGATGAGCTCAGTCTCAGTCATCCATACATTTAATTGGTTCTGAATTTTCTCATCTGTGAAACAAGGATAATCAAATCTGCTTTGTTTTAAGGAATTATTATGAGTTTCAAATCAAATAAGCTTTTCCTACAGCTCATTGTAACATGTAAACTTTAAACAAATGTTAATATGTTATTTAAAAAGGAAAATGATGTATTTTAACCTAGTAAGCATTTTGTTATACCTCCTTATTTATTCTCAATGGAAGGCATTTAAAAAGAGAAGTTGGTATTCATATATCAATAAGGAAGGGATAACTGTGTTTTAGTTTCCACTGCTATTTACTCCTATCACATTAGGTTGGCATTTCTTGGGTTAGTTTGTAGTATATCATTAAAGCGAAAAACAAAAAAAGTGTGTCTTACACTGATGACCTAGCTGTTGGTGCCATAATCTCACATTACCAATCACACAAGATCTGTTTCTATAGGCTTTGGGTTTCTAAATCTCTCCCACTAGAGATTCAACCTGGTGAAATGGCCTGATTTGACCTGTTGTTCTGATCATTTCCTTGAATAAGTCCTCTTCTCTTGTTTACTTCTTCATCAAATACATCTATTTTTATGCCCCCAGAGAGGTCCAGTACTTTAGCTTTGTTTCAGCTTTTTCAGATTAACTGATCATTGATTCACAGTGTAAAGTGAATCCTGCATTTGTATTCATCTCCCAGTATTTCAGGATGCTGATTTCGTGTAAGGTTTAGATTTGGACTCCCTCACCCCAGTGCTGTTGTAAAAACATTCTTCCTTTCCTGTGGAACTTTTTCCTGGTCGCACAATTTACTCCTGCATTTCCTTTACTGTAAGTAGTCTTTAGGATGTTGAAAGAAGAAGCATCTCTACAGACTGATGAAGTGGAGTCTTGCATTTTCCTATGCAGAAGGTAATCTTTGTGGATAAGCAATAAAGATTGTTCTGCACCCTTAAAATTCTCCAGGCCCAGGATAATTCTTGAACTCTCCATTTACACAGTCTGGCAAATGTTTAAATTCATTTTTTACTAGTATTTTATTCCAAATATAGACTAACACTTTCCCATGGCAAATCTGTTTTCTTTAAGCAAAGATTGGTTAAATAAATTTGGGAAATAATTTGGCCTTATTTTTTTTTTAATGATGGTTCTTTTTTCCACAGTGGCTAGTTTCTCAATTTTCTTGCTGCTGTCAGATCACTTGTATAACAAGAAGTCTTTCTGTCCAAAGAAACAAATGCATGTGATATATTTCAAACTCCCTCTGCAGTAAGATTCATTCTTATAACTAGATATGCTGGGAATTACTTCTGTGTTCTGGTGAACAGTAACTTACAGTCAAGACATCAACCCTGTTTTCCTTTCCCATTGCTTCAATCCAGAATCATTAAGATGATCTGATCTTTTTCAGTTTACCACAGTCCCTAAGCTATAGAGATATTCATATAATTAGTAACATTTGTGTTGGTGGCATAGTTAGCACTGATCTAACTATGCCCATTTGTTTTTTTTTTTTTTTTTTTTTTTTTTTTTTATTATTATTATACTTTAAGTTCTAGGGTACATGTGCATAACGTGCAGGTTACATATGCCCATTTGTTAAAATACTTTTTTGGTAATTACTGAATGTTAAAAAGGCTGATTGAAGGAATGTTAAAAAAAAAAAAAAAGAAAGAAAGAAAAGCTGCAAGGTCATTCTCTGGTAGTCAACTTCTAATTAAGGTATTTTGACAACACAGAAGGAAAGTTTTTAGGTAAAAACACCTTTTGGAAGTAGAAGATGTCAATCCTTGTGATGTTTTTGTAACACATTGAATCTCCCCTCTTAGCTGCTATACGACTCCAGCAATATCCCCTCACTTAGAATTGTTTTGTGTGGTACAGAGAGGCGGGGTTGGGAAAGGGTATGGTTTTGTTCAATCACCATGTATACATATCTGTTGATGAGTGCAGGGGACCACACACAGTAGTATAAAGGAATTCGATGTGACACAGGATATTTATTTCTGAGCTCAGCAATTAATCACTCAGGACAGCTGAATTAACCTAGCTAAGCCTAGACTGAACAACAACAACAACAAAAATGGAAAGAAAGAAAAAAAGAATAGACAGGAAAGAAACTGGAAGTCTTTGTGGCTTCTGGCACTGGATGAAATACTCCAATCAGAAGTAGGCCCTAAATAGAATGTTAGAACAGCACCTGTCCTCTCAGAGTCCTTTCCACCTTGACAGTAGTTTGGGCAGCACACTTAGGGTAGTACAGGGCCAGTGAGCAGTTTTTCAATGAATATGGCATGAAACGTAAGATGAAGTATTTTCCTAGAATTTATCAAAATATTGGGTGAATTAAGGTATACACTAGTTTTCAAGTGTTTGAAAGTTCCAAACAAAAACAAAAACATCAAAAGTTTATTGTTGAGAAACAAAATTAGCTTTAAATATCTTTAAGGGAAATAATACTTACATGCTTTTAAACTATACACATTTAACAATATTTTGATGAACTTGCTAGCTGTTCAAATATCAGTTGCTCTCTGTTCTATGTTTTGCTTACTTTTAAAAAAGCAATCTGGACAGATAGATTGGTCAGTTACAAAAAGGATTTCACTCTTGAGAGGCTTGCTCTGTATTTTAAAATTAAAGTCCAAAATGTCTTCAGTAAAGTGAACACTCTGATACAGCTGGACAAATCGGTAAGAATTTAATACACATTTTCTAAATGTTGACTGTTGCTGTCTGAATAGCCCAGATGTCTTCTGAATTAGTAGGATGATTCTTCTTTCTCCAGTCTGTCACTGCAAATCTTATCTCTTTGCCTATTTACCCATGCATACGCAGTATGGTAATTGGAAATTAAATCTTATAAAATGAATATCCATGTTTCTGTTAACTCAAAGCCATTTTTTACTTTTATTTGAAGAATTAATATATTCATTTCATAGAAATGCAGACCAAACACATGTCTCTTTCCAATTCTATCTATGCAACTCATATATCTTTGGGATTCATCTTCTGATGAATTTGAATAAAGGCTCAGCTGTTGTTTTGAAAGAGTAAGAATAACACAGGGCCAACTTGTGCCTAACATAAAATAGTGGAGACACAAAGAAAGGACACTGACTTATAAAGGGAAAGATAAAAGGACATACTCTTAAATTTGGTAGCAGCTATGTCTCTAGATTAACTTTGAAGTTTGAAAGTAACAAAATAGTCATTCCATGTTGAGCCGATAAGCAGATTTGTCGGGATGGCAATTTCTATCCACTTTTCTGTCTGGCTTCAAAGTAGGGCAGATCCCTGGAGCAGTTCACAGAGGCATTTCCTTATGTCTAGGCGGCATCCAGTTCATGCAGTGGCTGTTTTTGCCCAACTCTTCTGATAACAGAAGACAGTGCTAGGCCTCTGCACTGCAGGCACTGCGGCTACATGTACCAACCCATCCACTTTGTGCAGACTGGTGGGCACCCAGGCTGGGTTTCCAGGGAGGAGCAGGACTCTTCCTTAGCAAAAAAGCCCAGAGGCTGTTCCCATTCTCTGTGAGCCCAAAGATGCTGCAGATTCATCCCCGACCTGTGGCCTCTCTCTGTTGCAACTGCTCCTAAGCTGTTGCTTTGCACCCTTGTGTAGGGAACTAGGGGGCTTTTGGGACTTCCTTTCTCTCCCTCTGTGCTGTGAGAAACTGACTTCTCACAAACTAAGGAGAAGACCACCCTGATGTCAACACAGGAAACTCATTTTCTTCCCTTTCCCCGAGAGGCATACAGTCCATCTGCAACAAGCGGGTTGCCCTTTAGGAACAACTGCTGTTTTTATCTCCCAGCAGACTCCATATGTTGTTAGAGTCTGGGTTTATCCGAATCTTGATTTCAAAAATGTCTTCTCAATAACTAATTATTCTGTGAGACGCCAAGTTCCTTGTTTATTTTCCTCCACAACATTTACTTTATTTATTACTTTCAAGAGTTTCCAAAACATTTCTTATTTAATGTTCAACTACTAATACCTCCTAATAAATTCTTAATTATTATGGTTTAAAGATTACATTTGTCTAAGATTTTGGGTTGTTTGTCTAAAGAATTGGATTCAACAACTCTTATTTACTTTAGAAAACATTTTCTATTGGTCATTCATAAAGATAATTATGATGTAGAAATCTTTCTTTTTTCCCACTTTTATATAGACTTCATTGCAAATGTACAAAATTAGAATATAAATTAAATAGTTTTGTTTTTTATAAATCCTCATGAAAATTATGTCAGTTTTTCTATCTAGAGGTCTATTTCATAAACCAAATAGGCAAACAAAATCTTTCCAAACTTACTACTTAATGAGGTAATGTTCAAGTAATTTTGTAAATATTTGTTTACAAGGTTTGTTAGATTCATCACCTCCTGCAATTAAAAATGGAATAGAAAAAAAAAATACATATTAGTACAACTAGGGGTTTCAGGGTCTTAACCCAAAGACTATAGTCAGTAAAGAGTATTGAGTTATATCCTGAAATAATTCAACATAATTTCTATCATAACGATTATTTTTAATGAGGGTAAATTTTTTTTACAGCAAATGCCTTGGAAGAAATTGAAATAGAATAATTGTGAATAATCATCCTTCTGGGCTTTGATATTAAAATTATTAAGGGAGAGAAAAATATAAATATTTAATATTTTAAAATTAGGAACAAAATTACTTCTCATATAACCAATTTTCACAATTTTTATACAGCTAAACATTTGATTAATCTTTTTGAGATGTGTCTCTCTTTACATTTTCCTTGTAAAATGTTAGAGGGTAAGAATTGTCTTACGTTAAGGGAGCCCTAAATAGGAACTCTGAAA
The DNA here is from genome assembly GCF_002776525.5 of Piliocolobus tephrosceles. NCBI lineage: Eukaryota > Metazoa > Chordata > Mammalia > Primates > Cercopithecidae > Piliocolobus > Piliocolobus tephrosceles. Next base: position 144,952,715 of record NC_045438.1, read on the forward strand.
TGTAATGAGAGATCAGGAGGTGCCTCAGTCTCTCTCTCTCCCTCTTAATTTGCAGTCAAGTCTAGCACTCAGCTACACGGATGATCATCCACAACTGCAGAAAAAATTGATCTATTCTCCACATTGTTGGGAGGACTCCCATTTTAAAATCTAGAGATGTGATATTGTTGACTTACCCATGCTCCATGCACATCTTTCAAAATATGATCTGTTTTTTGTTTTATTTTGTCTTCTGTTTTCCCAATTGACATTTAACTGGCCCACAGGACTTCCCTTGGATTACATAAATGGGATAAATATGAAATAGTCAAATGGCTGGGTCTCACAGAGAAACAACTTTTCTTAGAAATAATTTAATAACTGCTACTGTAATAAAGAAATGTTTGATAAGGGTTTCTGATGAATGGAGGTGAGCCATCCAGGCAACAATTTATCCAGAACACAGGAAGGGAGACCATTCCAGCAGTAGAAAAAGCAAGTGCAAATATTCAGAGGCAGGAATGAGCCAGGCACATTCTAGACACAGGAAGCGAGAGGGGCGGGAATGGCCTGAGAAGAGAGAGAGTGATCAGAGATGACCTGAGAGAGGTGAAGGGACAGGAGAAGAGGGCTTGGACATCAGGCCTCGTGAGCCAGTGTAAAGACTTTCACCCAGGACCTATCATTTTCTTTGCTTAAAGCCATGGACACTAAGGAAGCATCTCCCGCTTTAGCCTCACAGAGCAGAGCAAAGTTCCAGGATTCTGTGACATTTGAAATGAATTACTCATTCATGCAGTTACATACAAATACATATATATAGATAGACATAGGCACCAGGAAACTGAAAGTTATTTAATAAGTTGGTCAAAAATATTCCCGAAGAAATTATAATGTAGGGAAAAAGAGTCCTGTGTTGGGTATTAGGAAATTGATTATCTTATTTGGACAATGTCATTTCCTAGGTATCACCTTAGTCATTCAATGACTCAACAATTTCTTAATTTCCATTCCCTAACCAGTCAAATACGGAACCTGAACTAAATTATTTGCAGTCTTTTCATTTCTTAAAATCTTGTGAATGTAGTAACTTTTCCCTATTCAGTTAGCCAGGTAAGTACTGCTTAGAGTCATCTTAGAAAAATTCTGTGTAACTATGAGCAGATTGAAATCCCCGGAGAAAACAGGAAGTTGAATATAAGCCACCTAATATTATTGTTTGTTCCAGAAAATTTTCATGCCATTATTCCCTTATAAAAAGTAAACCTTAAAGACAATTAACAAAACAAGAAAATTTTATTTAGTGACGAGGTAATTGCAGAGAGACTAGCAATTGTCGTTTGCAATAATGATAGTTAACATTTGAACTAACAACAAAGAACATTAATAACTATTGTTGCTTTTATGACCTAGGAGGCATGGAAAAAAGAAATCAAAAGGGAGGGTATAAAGATCAGGGAGGATTTTGGAAATGTTTAATTTATACTTTTTAAATGCTATTTCTGGCCGGGCACGGTGGCTCAAGCCTGTAATCCCAGCACTTTGGGAGGCTGAGACGGGTGGATCACGAGGTCAGGAGATCGAGACCATCCTGGCTAACACGGTGAAACCCCGTCTCTACTAAAAAGTACAAAAAACTAGCCGGGCGAGGTGGCGGGCGCCTGTAGTCCCAGCTACTCCGGAGGCTGAGGCAGGAGAATAGCGTAAACCCGGGCGGCGGAGCTTGCAGTGAGCTGAGATCCGGCCACTGCACTCCAGCCTGGGCGACAGAGCAAGACTCCGTCTCAAAAAAAAAAAAAAAAAAGAATGCTATTTCTATTAAAAATGGAGCTATTGCAATTAGTTGGCAAACATCAGGACTAGTCCCTTCAACATTTGGCTGAGCTGAAATTTGCTCTGACATTAAGGAGCAGATTTTTTTGAAGGAAGGGAGGAAAATTTACACGTAGAGCTGACGTGGAATTAATCAAGCTAGGGGCCCAGGGACATTTTCGTACTCAGCAAGAGTGTCTGCAATTTCTTCTACCTCTTTAGGACTAGGCGTATGTTCTTTTTGGAAAAGTCCTTTCTTTGCACGGTTGGTTCAGAGGAAGCTAATTCAGGTCCATTCTTCATGGTGTGTTAGAGGAATTCTCTCATCTTTCGCTCAGCCTATGAGGTCTTTGACACATAGCTTTATGGGACAAGCCCTCAGATTAGAAGAGAGATCATTATCTAGACGTCTTGTCTCTCAGTGTCTCTGTCTCCTTCTTTATTCGTGCTTGATGACTTATAAGCTGTTTCAGGAAGAGATCTTAATTGATCTCCATTTTGGTTTCCTGATTTAAGTGATTGGAATATGCCTGAGAAAGCAAAATTCTGAAAATAAAGTCAGAAACTCAGGGATATATGCTCTGTAAGTTGCCTTAATGGCTTCAGCAACTGCAGTGTTTCACGTATCTGCCTCCTCAGCTTATAATGTATGGATTTTGTCAGGCCAACGAATCCATGTAGGCGTGTGCTGAAATCTCAAAATTTTCTTACTTTGGGTGCTGTATTGTAGAGAACAATTCCATTTTCTATACAAAATGATTAAACAATAACACACTTATTAAAATTCACTCAAATTTGAATTTTTGAATGATAGCTGTAAAAACCAGCTATTCAAATATGTTTCTTTCAGTTAAATGTTTAGCTCCATATTGAAATAAAAATATCTACAATTTAAAATTTCTTTATTGTTGCACTATTTCAGTATGTAGAGACATCATAAACGGTATGGCAAGTGATCACATTTTCTTGGATGATTAACCTTACTCATGAGTTTAACATTGCTAAATAATTCTTGAATAGCATGTCTGCAGAAAACTTGATTTTCTTATAAACAATGAGAAAGATAACTTCTGAAATATTCCCTTAGGGTTTCAGAATATAAGCATTTCATCTTGTTTATATTACAATTATAAGAAATACTCACAGTTTCACTTTATTTTATTCCTTAATGTATTGATTCTGTTTCTAAGAAACACTTTTAAGTGAGCTGCCTTCTAAGTATTTGATTAAGTTATTTCCAGACAATGAGGAGTTGGAAACAAATAAGTATGTGTAATAATGTTTCTTAGCAATGAGTTTAAAATTACAAAATCAATAAGCATTTAATTACAATCTTATTAATGGAGATTAAGTTTATAACATAGGCCATCATATGTAGTAATGTAACATAATTCAGGATAAATAGATATTATTTAGGTGAGCATTGATAATTACCACATTCCTTGACGCGCAATTTAAAGTAGTTGGAGCTGTATGTTCACTGATCTTATACTATCAAATATGAGAAATAAAAACAGAAGAGAATTGTGAAGCAAAGGGATTTTGCAGCTTCTAGATTACCTGTTAATGGTGTGTGAGAATAAGTGTCTGCATTAGATTTTCTTCTTACATGGTTTCCATTTCTGAGTTTCTTACCCTTCCATATACCCATGGATTTGCACCAGGCTATTGAACATTATGAAATTCTCCAAGATCAATTTATTTTTTTTTTCATTTGTTTTAAGAGTATATGCTGATTAGCCATTCATCTCATGAAGAGAAAATGTGAAGGTGAAGATATAAGAGAACACAATCACAAAAATGGGCATAGCCTCAGGGTTGCCTCATTTCTACAACTGATGAACTCAGGGATTTGGAGAGGCCCGGGGAAAGCCGGTGGCAGGAGAAGCACCAGGCAGGACTAATCAGCAATGATGGGCATGTCTGCCTCCAGGTGAAAGTGCTAATGGCCTGGCCTGGTGAAGTGGCCTGTAGTCTCAGCTACTCAGGGCCTCCAGTGGGAGGACTGCTTGAGCCTTGGAGTTTGAGATTATAGTGAGCTGTGATTGTGCCACCACACTGCAGCCTGGGTGACAGAGCAAGACCCTAACTCTAAAAATAAAGATGAAAATTTTCTAAGTGGTGAGTACAGAAGCTTTGTGGTGGGAAAAAACACAAAAATATGCCCAAGGAGTATGGCTACGTCTGAGATATACCATTAATAGCCAGGAGACCTGCTGCTGAGTTACTCATTTCATCAAATTAGGCTGTATATTTAATGCAGCAGATAATCTAATGAACAGTCTCAGCTACAAAGATAAAAGGACCATCAACATTCACCAAATATTCATGAAAAGTCAGAACAAAAGAAGAGAAATGGCGAGCTCATTATGGAAACATCCATCTATTAGAAAATAGGGACAGGCTTTGAAAGCATTGGGCAAAGGTCTGATTTTCAACAGACTGAATGAAGAGGGGATAACAAATGACAGTAGACAAATTGGACATACATGTTTAGACATTTCTGTGCCTCCACTGAAAGGGACTGGCCGTCTGTCCAAGGGACATTTACCTTTGGTTATAATACTTGTTTGTATCATTTACAAATATGCAGGTACTTTTTACCATATGGAGGTACTCTATTTTAGTTAAAAGATTGGATTTGGAAATAAAAACTTTTTACGAATATTTTCAGACGGAGTATTTTATTTGCCTTTTATGGCAGTGCTGTGAAATAGATTTGGCAAACATTGCTTTCCTTATTTTATAATTGAGGATCCTGAGCTGCAAACTTGGTGCTCAAGTTCACAAGACTTGGAGCATGTTAACATTTACTTAAAATTATAATGTTAATGGAATGAGACAGTCTTTTCTTGAAGATATTTTAACAATATTTTAAAAAATTAAAAAATGTTTATGCCCTTATATTTAGCATTTCTATTTCTTGAGTATTATTCTATGTAAACATTCCCACAAGTGCTTGAGGAGAGACCTTTGAGAGTCTGTTGTAGCTTCCTTTGTTATGACAATCCATGAGAAGAATCTTAACATACATGGATGTGAAACTGGTTACATTTGGAAAAACTACACAGCTCTTGAAAAGAATTAAGTAGGTAGTGTATAAACAAGCAAAATATGCCCTAGATATATTGCATGAAAAAAAATCAACTTGAGAAACAATTAATATATTTTTATTCAAGTGTTAAAATGACAAATTTTCATGATAAATATGTTAATACTCTCAGGAAAGTTGTAGTTACACATACTAAATTACTTACCGTGGTGATTTCTGATGGGTAAAGTTTTCAGAGGCTTTCGTTTTCAGTTATCTTTGTGTAACATCTGTATTTAATTAAGCTTTGTGTAACATTGGCAATCCAGAAAGTAAAGATCTTTAGATAAAATGATAAAAATACTACACTATTAAAACAGCATGTTGTAAGATTATCTACATATGTAATATTGTATGAGTTTAACTTACCGGTTTCCTAAAAATCCAAGCAGATTTAAGTAACATTTTGTTATCCCTGATCTCTTAAGGAGGGCATAAGAGAATCTCTGGGTAGCTGAATGTTAGAAGTTCTGTATTTAAATAAAAATTCTATCATTTCTTGAACAAGTCACATAATATAGCAGAGTCACAATTGTCTCATTTATAAAATGAGAGAAATAAAAATACATAGAATGCTGCTCAGAGGATAAGATGACTTAAAAGTCAAACAAAAACTACAAACCAGTTTATTGTAATGAGACAGATAAAACTATTTCTGGAAAACAGTGGCCATACTTCTTAAAAACTTCTCTGTGAACATTTTCAAAAAATTAAACAATGCCCAGTTATCCTGAGACATTCCATAAGGAATCCCAAGATCCAAGCTGACCACCAACTCCAAAGCTGATGAGAGGGGAAAGAGATCTGTATTATAGAAGAAGTAGAAGAATTTGAAGTTGGGTGAAATCCAAATTCAGGGCTGAGAAAAAGAGACTAGCAGCATAATATGATCAATATGCTTGTCCTTTAGTCCAGTAAGAGTTAGTATGATTAGTTTGAGATATTTGTTTCCAGTTTTCTAACACAACTTTTGGGGTGTAGATTGTATGTTGGTTGGCATGGCTTATTATGACAAATAAGTTTTGTCTGGAGTAATGTAAACCATGAGTACATCATTAATTTGCAGGTTCATATTCCTACATCAGAGCTAATTGAATTTTCCCCCCAAGATACAAAATAACCCTATATTAATGCAATTCAAATTTACACAATGCATTTCCTTATTAAATATTTAGTGGTTGGACAGGCATAGTACAATTTAGATACTTTAATATTTAATAATATAAAAGAACATTTTGTTTTATTGTGATATTAATCTGATTTGTTTTGTGGTATTTTTAAGCTTTGTTCTATTTTATATTAAGCAATATTTTATATATGTGAAAAGCATAGAGAATAAAAAAATGACAGTTACATACCCACTACCCAGATCTATCAAATCTCTATGTTTTACAACAGTTGCTTCAAATTTAAAAAAAAAAAAAAAAAATACTTCAGAGGCATTTGAAGATTCCTATGTACCCAGTAAAAATCTGTTTTTTCCATACTCAGAGGTAATAGTCATATAGAACTTGGTACTTTTTATTGTCATATATATTTTTTTCCAAATATTACTATATAAATACATATTCACATACAATACACAGTATTGCTTTACAGATTTTGAACATTTATACAAATGCCTATATATACTACACATTTTCTTGGGTAACTCACTTTGTTTACTCAATATTATATTTTTGACATTATTCATATCAATATATGGAGTTCTGTTTCAATCATTTTAAATTTTATTTAGCATTTCATTTTCTCTATATAAATACACACACACACATATATGTGCCAGAGATACATTAATTGTTAAGTAAAAGTATATTCAATGATCTTTGTTAAAAGACAGGAAGGAAGACTTTCTTCAGGACCATCATGATAGGTATAGGGAGGACACAATGGGATTTTGCAGTAGGGAAGAGATTGGGCTCAATTCTGAATACAGCATGGGCAAGTGGAAATTGAGAGCCAAGGATCAGTGTGGGAATCAGTGGATGAAAAATTACTCAGAGGAAACAGCAGTAAGAGGGATTATGGCTAAACTGACCTAACAGGATTCTTGCTGATGATAGACTGGGGTGATCAGATATTACCAGAAGGATGGTGGAGGATAAGGAACTTTATCAGATATTAGAGGTGGGGGCTCCTTTGTCAAAACTATTTTACAAGGAAGTGCACAGATGGACCTAGGAGAAGGTTCAGAAACCTGACTAAAGTTTTGCCAAGCACAGAATCTTTCTCAGTATGCATTTATTTTTAAATTATCATTGAATCATCATATTTTAAAATTATTGAATATTTTATATGATTTGGTTTGCTTTTCCTATTATAAACGATGCGCTGTAAACATTTTTATATATGTCTCTTTATGCATATATACATATTTCTTTAAGATATATGTGAAGATGTAGAATTACTTAGTCAAAGATTATGCACATCCTTAATGCAAAGTTTACTAAATATTGTGAAATTGCTCTCTAAGGAACTTAAGCTATTATGCATAGTCTCACTCTCATAGTATGAGACTTCTTTTCTCTGTGTTTTTTGTACCATTCTAATGGATGTTAAATTATGGTTCAGTATTTTAATTAGCATTTATCTGATTACTAATGGGGTCAAACATGTTTTTATTTATTTAATCTGTCCGTTTGAGTTTCCTCACATGGGTAGTCCTTGTTCTTAATGATTTTCCCATTTTCCTATTGGGGTGACTGTCTATCAGAAATTTGGAGAAGGCAATGGTATGTGCTGAATGCTAATTTTGTTGATTAGGTAGTGGTAGTTGCAGATACATTATTTTAAATGGTAGCTGGCCTTTTTTTAAACTATTTTTTTGTTGTTGTTGATTAAGTACTGGTAGTTGCAGATATTTTATTTTAAATGGTAGCTTGCCTTTTTTTTTTTTTTTTACTACCTAAAGATAGTAAAAATGCAGGAACATGCATTTAGTATTTTTCTAGTTTTTACTTTGTGTCTTGTTTGTAGAGAAAATAATTTATTAGACATATATATACATAACATTCTTTTCTATTTTTTGTTACATTCTAGAAACTTTGCTTTTCATATTTGATTTTTAGATCTATTTATATTTCTTTCCTTATGGTGTGAGGAAGAAAACAACTTTTAATTTTTCCATCTGCCTGACCAGTTGTCCTAGTGACATGCATCTTTTTTTCCCACTGCTTTCTAATTTCACCTCTATCATACACAGTTTTCATAAAATGTATGAGTATGCTTCTTTGCTTCATATTTTGTTTCACTTGATATTTTTTTCTCCCTGAACTGAAAAATAATTTCTTATTGATTATGTCTATTAATCTTGTTATATGGCTAGGGCCAAAAATATATCATGAAACACAATTCTCAAGCTGACATTTATTTTTGCCATTTTAGAATAGGGAATAAAGAGGAAATTTTGAAGTATTTGAATTTGTGCTTTTTATAGGGATTTGGTTAGGGGAAGGTATATTGTTTCATCAATTTATCCCATTTCATCAAGAAGCGGATTAGTTAAAATAGAAAAAGAGAAGTGGATTTGGAGCCAGAATATGTTGGTCCTGTTTTTGGACATAGGAAACCTATTTTCTTTGTCATAAATTGTGCATAAAATCAACACTGCCTGGTTCATGGAATCTTACCTCAAAGTGATAAATATACTCTGCAAATAATTATGTGATACTAGTTTTTATGATTATTTAATAGATGCCTTAGTAAGGCATCTATTAAGAAATTTAATGACTTCCAAAGTGGAAGTGAAATATACTAAGTTCGTTATACACACACATGTGAATGTGAGATCTATCTATCTATATCCATCTATTCATCTATCTACCTACCTACCTACCTACCTACTATCCATCTATCACTTATTAAGCACCCTTTTTAGAGATGGCTCTAACTACATAGTGGTTGTAGTACTAGTAGTAGTAGTCCTAGGAACAGTGGTAGGAGTCAAGCAATACAGTAGAGATAGAAGTGGTAAACTAGTAACATCTAGTAACACTTTACCTGCTAGTCCATTTGCTGTTAAATACTTAGGATAAATAAAGTATTTTGAGAATTGTTTTCATTGGAGGATTTAGTTTACTGTATTGGTGTAGGGAGGGGGAGTACCAAGTACAATCTTTTGCTTCTCAGATTTGACAGGGGTTGAAAGTAACCTCATGGATGGATGCTTTGGGTACTTATCCAGCATTTTAAATAATCCTCAATCATTAATGCTATCACAGTATCTCAAAATGATGTGATCCCTTTAGTTTTTTGTTTGCTTGTTTTTGAGACAGGGTCTCACTATGTGGCCAGGCTGGAGCGCAGTGGCATGACCACAGCTCACTGCAACCTCCACCTTCTGGGCTCAAGTTATCCTCCCACCTCAGCCTCCTGAGTGCTGGGACTGCAGGCACATGCCACCATGCCTAGCTAATTTTTTTTATTTTTATTTTTATTTTTTTATTTTTTTTTACTTTTGTAAAGACAGAGTCTCACTATATTGCCCAGGTTGCCCTTTAACTTTCTTTTCTGAACTAACTGCTTCTCTATCCTCAACATCATTCACCACTTCTGCATGATTTCTGCTGCATGTTGAAGAATGGGCTGTGAGAGTACCTTCTCTGCCTTCCCTACTACCCTGCCCATTCTGCCCTCTGGGAATGGTTCTGCTGCTGGATTTTAAAGGAATACTATCTTGCTCTGATCTTGATCTGCCATTGTTAATGAATTAGAATGAAAATCACTGATGCTTTTCAGCTGGCTCTGCAATTTTGATGAACTAAGCAAGAGAAAAAAAATAAAATGAGAGGTTCCCTCTGGAAATGTATTCAAGACTGAGTTCTTTATTACAATATACATGGCATTTAGTAATGGAAAGTAAGAACACTCCCTTCCACATGGACCATTTATATGAAACAAAGAAAATGAAGCTATACAAAAGTGCATTATATCTTGGTACATGTCATACGACTCTAATGCTGATTAAATAAAATGTTTATGCAGAGCACAGTGTGCTTTAAACAGAATAGGACAGAATGGAGATGTTTTATACTCTTCAGAGAAAGATAAATGTGATGGAAACTGCCAACTTTCTTGTTTATTTTTGTGAGTTTATAAGAGCTTTATATGTATACATATACTGTCTTTTCACACACACACACACCGATATATACATATTTAAACAGAAAAGCTGTTATGTAAAGTATATAAAAATAGTATTTGTAGTAAGATAATCAAATTGCTAAATGTATTAAACACATAAGAGCAAGAATACCTGAAGTCCTAATAATTGGATACCTGGAGTGTGCTTTGTCTGAAACACAATTAAATGCACTTTTTTTTTATCCTGAGCCTGCATAATATACTCAGGCACTTGGAAACTGTAGTGACTCTTTCAAACCACAAAAGCTAGAACTAAGTGTTCCCCCTGAATGATGCTCCAGCAACCTGGGTCACTCAGCTTGCTGATTTAGCAAACACTTGTAAAGACCATACTGTATGCCAGGTCCTGTTTCAGCACACTGGGGATGCAGTGGTGCACAGAAGGGCAAAGTCCTGGATTTATTGGAACTTAGGGGTTTGAGGAGAGGTGTATATTGAAAAGTCAATTCTAATAAAATATTATATGTGTTTTTACAATTCGATGAATGCTGTGAAGAAGAACTATGATGTGTAATGAGAGGCTGCAGTGAGGGAAATCCAAACCTCTTTGGGAAAGTAGCATGTAGATAAAAATTGAAGGATAGGTATGACCCCTCCAGAAAGAATGACCAAGGAATTGGCCTGAGAAGAATAGGACAGGGCAAAGACCCTGAAATGGGGAAAAAAGTTATTATACTAAAGAAACAGGAAGAAAGCCAGCGTGGTTCATTGAGGGAAAGAGTGGCCAGAGATGGGGATGGAGTGGTAGGCATGTGGGGTGCCAGGCATAAAGGGACAATTCATTGAGGATTTGGATATTTCCCAAGTGCAATATGAAATTACTCTGATGTAATAAAGTACCGTCATTAAAGTTTGTTTTCACACTAATAGCGATCATTTCTTGAGTGTTTATTATATATAGGCATTGGGTTAAGGGTCTTATCTATATTTAGTTCATATTCACAATGACCTTAGAATTATTTCATGAATGGGTAGATAAAATCCGAGAATTTGTGCTGTGTTAGACAAAATCAGACGGCCAGAATTCAGCAGAGGAGAAATTAGAGCTTAGGTCTCTCTCTGAAGCTCATGCTTTTAAGTATTCTACTAGTTGACTTTCTAATGTATTTTATTAGGCCACTAGGATTTAGTGCAGGAGGTAGAAAAATCAAAATCTATCTACTTCTGTCTAGGAATTTTCTAGAGTGGTGGCTAATAATTGTTACTTGAGCAATCCTCTGTGGTAGTATTTAAAGACTAAGTAAAAGGCTCTCTCCTGGATGACAGTCACCTTCCAGCTGTGCCCACCATTTGGTGTGGTTAACATGAGAGAAACTGAAATGTTAAGCTCCTTTTAGTTAGAATGTATTTGCATAATGATCTGTAATTAAATAGCACCTTTAGGGCTATTCTGAAACGGGACTGCCCCAGCTGTTTCTCAGTTTGTTGACTTGTTTGGGGTCATTTTTCACAGTCACCACCTCTCCCCTCCTCATTAAAAAAATGGTATTCATATTAAAAAACTGCTCCTCATGGCTTTTGCTCTCTTTTTCAACATCTCCACAACATCCACTATTATTCTGCTTGCCCAAGGGTGCAGCTCTTTTTAGAAGATTCCTAGAAGAGATCTCATGGTCAATAATCCAGTCAGAGTATAATATCATTTACTATAATAAACGTAATATAAAATATAATTAATATGATGTGATAGAATATAATATAATAATGTCTTGACTTACACTATAGATTTGGTAAAATGTTTAAAATAGTCCCTTTGATTTGGGTTGTGTGTTTTTACTTAATTCTTAATTCAGATCCTAATCTGTAGTCTCCGTCTTTTTACCTCCGCTCTTTTCCCCTAATCTCATGCCTTCTTGAATCCATATCCACTTTCCTAAATCAACCATTTTCCTTTCCCCAGAAAATGTTAAAAAAAAGGCCCAATTGTTACTTTTTTAGTGCAGATTTTTCCCAGCCTAGTAAAATGACCAAAATATCATAATATTTTCTTGTTCTTAAGATAGAAGTATGAAAATTGCTTATTTCTAACCTTAAGAGCCCAAAACAAAACATTTCCCCTCAAATTATGTTGGCAATAGAGAAATTCTGGCTATGAAATTAAGTGATAGGTGTACTGTTCCTCAATGTTACCATTGAAATGACCTGTGAGGACTAGAGATTTGCCATCATCTTCATCCTTCCTAATTACATTTTTATTCTCTCTATGGCAGGGATGGTGATTGGACTCCTTTGAAATTCCAGGTGCTTTTTATATCCAGGATATGTTTCACTGGAGTTCACGCAAAATAAGAAGGGTTATCACATAACTCATAAACCAAACTGATGAACTCTGCAGAGTTAAAATGGATGTTATTGGTAATTATTCCAAGATAATATGTATAAAAAGTAATTTTCTAGAAGAAAGAACTATAGCGCACCTAAAAATGAATGTCATGAAGGGTACAGGGTAAAATGATATTTGGATTATGTATTAGTCCGTTCCTGCTTCTATAACAAAATATCTGAGACTGCATAATTAATGAAGAATTAGTAAAGAACAGAAATTAATAACAAATGAAAATTTACTTCTCACAATTCTGGAAACTGAAAGTCCAAGACCAAAGTGTCATCAGGTTTGGTGTCTGGGGAGGGCCCCATCTCTGCTTGCAAGATGGCGGCTTGTTGCTGTGTCCTCACATGGAGGAAGGGAAAGGGCAAAAGGGCCTAGCGAGTTCCCCTCAGCTCTTTATTCATTCACAGTGGCAGAGCCTTCACAATTAAATCACTCCCAAAGGCCCCACCTCTTAATACCATCATGTTGGGCAGTAGCTTTCCATCGTATGAATTTTGGAGGGACTCATTCACTGAAACTGTAGCAGATTGACCTATATATATATATTTTTTTTTTTCTTTTACTCTTTCTCTCAACACTTTCTCCTTTTCTTTATTTTGCTTTTCTAGTCCCTAAACAGTATTTAAATATTCAGATATTAACCCATACTAGTTTTACCCATTCATTTGTGAGATAATCTCTCTTTATTTTTATTAGCTTATATTTCATTTTATTTTCCAAATAGCTGCCTGGATCCCTGTTTTTGCGGGAAATTGACTAAGAAGAATTTCTGCCCCTGGATTTCTATTTCAAAGAGAAGAGGTGCTGTGACACTAGTAATTTCCTCTCCTGGCCCAGATATTATTATTAATCACATCATCCAACCATAATTTGGTTTTCCCACTTGAAGCAAATTCACTAGGTAGGCCTCACAATTTTTTCATTAAAAATATTAAACATCAAACTAGCAAAATATATCTCAATGTTACAATCTGTGTAATATATCTTTCTGGAGAAAAGACATTGAAATTTTACTGTAATGTATTTAATAAACACAGATAGTCACAAAATGTATTAATTTGATAGTAACAGACAAAATGTCTGTGCTGGAATTTATGTGGAATTTACAAGAGACACCCACAACTTTGTTGAACACTGTAATTTTTGCCAAAACAGCAAAAATAAGTGAGGGGAGGTGAGGGAGGCCGTATTTCCAAACTAGTATTTTAATTCAGCATTAAGATATGGGAAACAATAGTCAATTGGCAGCAAATAGTATTAAGTTCCGGGTTTGACCTATGGTATGGACAATTAACCTTTTTAGACCTCAGTTTTCTTTCTTTTTTTTTTTTGAGATGGAGTTTCACTCTTGTTGCGCAGGCTGGAGTGCAATGGTGCGATCTCAGCTCACCGCAATCTCTGCCTCCCGGGTTCAAGTGATCCTCCTGCCTCAGTCTCCTGAGTAGCTGGGATTACAGGCATGTGCCACCATGCCAGGCTAATTTTGTATTTTTAGCAGAGATGGGGTTTCCCCTTGTTGGTCAGGCTGGTTTCAAACTCCTGACCTCAAGGGGTCCACCCACCTCAGCCTCCCAAAGTGCTGGGATTACAGGTATGAGCCACCACTCCCGGCCCAATTTTCTTAATGTGTAAAAAACATTAACTTTTACTTACTATGTAATTGCCAAAGTTCTCTAAATTCTCGTCACAAGTGTTATTTAGTATTTCTGTAACCCCACCATATTTTGACAACTGGAATTTCACTTGTGTCTGGCTCCATCTCTTTGATGTAGCTCTGGAAAGTCAACTCACACTGTGAGATCATCCTGTAGGACAGGTCAGCTTAGTGACTTGCTCTCCATGTGACCCTGATTAAGTTGTTAATTTGTACATTTTAGTTTTCTCAACTGTAAAGTATGTATAAGAGTACTCCCTTTTCCACTGTTTTGAAGATTACATAAAATGGTGCACGTGCCTCGTGTACTACTTGCCAAATAGCGTATACTCAGTGAGTGATCACAATTGTTATTATCATCAGTTTGCTATTTCTTTCATCTCTGTCATCTATAATTGATGGTGCATTAACACAACATTAAATTAATCCTAGAATCATAGGTCCCTATTACGTTGATTCCAAAATTGAATCTTTCCCAGGGCACAAAGGAAATTCCTCATGACCACTGCATGCATGTGCTATGCTTATTCCATCTCTATCTCTCCATATACATCTTACTTTTAGTCCTCTTGACTTTTTCCCACCTATCTGAATGTCATTCATCTTTTAAAGTTCAACTCAAATCCCGCTTCATTCCATGAAGTCTGCCCCTAGAATACTGGCCCACACTGTCAGTGAATGTAGGAGAAAGCGCTTGAGCTGTGGAGTTCACACAGTTTCCATCCCAGCTGTTTTTAACTAGAAACTGAGCTCAGTGATTTTGTAAATTATTTAACTTCTCTGATTCAGTTTCCTAATTTTAAAAATGAAAACCGTATTATGTATCTCCAGGGGTTGTTTTGAAAACTAAATGAAATAAGCATGTTAACTACCTGATATACATAACAAGCTTAGCAAATGTTTATCTCCCCCATTGCCTACTATAGTAATTGATACGAAATGTGCATTAAGCTGGATCTATAGAAATATGTTATGGACCCAAAAGAGAATACAAGTCATTTAAAATGGAGATGATTCTTTTATATTTTTTATGGAATGCATCATAAGGATTTAGTAAGTACTTATTTTAAAGCACTTCCCTGTTATTTGAATATAGAACAACCAAAATAGAGCAGGGCCTTTTGTGATCAAGAGTAGTTTTGTCCCCTAATTATATATTTAAAAAATGATGTGAAAAGCTTGATATTGTGCACATAGAATATAATAGAACAGAACAAATAAGGAGATCTATGAAAAGGCAAAAAGGATAATAAATTAATTAAACTTAATAATCAAAATGAATACCAGAAAATCCTGTATAATTATTAAAGGGGAATTGAAAATTTGGCTCCGAGCCCCTGCATACAAATGGGTAGACTCTTTTACTTTTACTTCTGTCTACAAGTTTTCTCTTGGTTCTAGAAGACTTCCTTGGGGTACCAGGAAAAAAACATCTTGGCATTTCAAAATCAATGATTTTTGCCCAAACCTACCTATGTGTAATGAACAACATCTATCACATCACTCTGGAGTTTATCTATCCACTTTACAAAATTAGATCAGTCAGTAGCATTCAAGTGTACAAGTTTCAATGAAAGTGGCTCCAGGGACATACATCGAGTTTTCAGAAATAGCGTTTCTGAACCTCATGGATAAGAATCAAGAGGCGAAGCTTGTGGGAAGATAGGTAGTTTTAGAGGGAGACAGTTTAACTTTCTGCCAGGATATACCAGCAAAGTCAGCAATGTCCAATTGTTACTGTCTAATTGACTACTTTTTAAAATAAGTACTGATACAATATCTATAGGCCATATTGTTGTTTCCTTTATGAATATTTGTCTTAGACTTTTTCTTACATTATGGCAGCCTTCCCTTGGAGATCTATAAATGTACTCTATGGATTTATAGATGTTAGAATCCTTATTCTAAAAAATGGGTGTCTCTCTGTATATGAATTAACACACCTGTTTACATGTAATGTGGCAAGATACTAAGATACCATTGAAAGTACAATCTTGGTTCATTAGAATCTAGCCACCCTAAATCGTTACTTTTATGATTGAATTTTAAGAGAATCGGCAAAACCTCAAAATGAAAATTGATTTTAAGTGTTTATTTTAAAAAGTAGCTTTCATAGCATGCCCTGAGATTATTATGGATTCTGTTCATGCTCCTACACTTTAAAATGCATAGCTGTATAATTGTATGATTATCAATACCTACAAATGATGACTCTACGACCATATTTTCCTTAGTCATCAAAGGATGATTACATTATTTTTAGTGTCCCTACAAAGCCAAGAAAATAGCCTAACTTGGTATTTCCCATGTGTGAAAGAAAAAAAGTGTTTCGTGGTCAACTATGTTTGGAAGACATGGGTTAAAACAAGATAGAGTTTTATTTTATCTTTGGGAGTTCTCATGGCTTGAATTCTTTGGTTAATCAGAGGCTTCATCTAACCCAAACCAAACATTTCTTAAATATGCTGATTACATGTTCCGAGATGGACTTTCCCTTTAGTGGAACCCTGTTCCACTGGTGACTCTAACTAGTCAAAATGATTTCTATGTGTTTCTGATATTTTCCCAGCGAATCATTGAGGATTCAAGACACTTTTACATATCCCTACAGGAAGAGTCCTTGCTTGACAATTCACTGTTCTAACTTTAATATTCAGAGCTGTGTGGTTCTGTCTTGGAAATCAGATTGACAGACTAGACTCAGAGATCTTCTGATATATGGAACTAAGAAACCTTGGAGAAGACGAAGTCAAGTTACCCAGACTTTGTTTAGTTATTAAAGGGTCAGAATTAGAGGGCAGTTGTAATTCTAATGTGATTAGCCTAGCCCATAACACTTACCTGAGTTTTATTTAGTACTGAAGGAACATACTGCGATATGAGTAAAATCTAAAGTAACTACTTCCCTGAATATAACAATGAGGAATTGAATTTGTGGCCTCTAATGAGCATGATTGATGGGTTTCGTCCTCATTTGGGATTTTGGTCCACATGTTGGATCATGGAGAGACACAGCAGCCCAAGTGGTGACTGAAAAGGGCTAGCATCTGCCCTGGGGAAGAAGTAAGTGTATGGGTTCGGGACAGAATTTCAAAGCACCAATTACTTTTTTTTTTTCAGTTTTTCTTTGCAGCTGATTCTTTTACCCAGAGGCTAGTAACAAATAGAATCAAAAGTAAAATGATGCAGAGACCTGAGCCTTCTTAATGTATGCAACATTATTGCTCCTTTCTCCCCATCCTACTCCTCAGATCAGGAGAACAGAAAGGAGGAAGGCAAGACAGTGGGAAACCATCTTTACTGATCTAATTACCCCTGGCTACAGGAGTCCTCAGTGGCTGGAAAACAGGTTCTGAAAATTGTGGACTTAGTCAAGTAATGAGTGGCAGAACAATTCTTATTGATTGATTCCTTCAACAAACATATTGGTAGCTACTCCTAGCTGTGCATTCTTCTAGGCACCTGGAAAAATTTATCAATGAACAAAGGCCTTAATCTTACAGATTTTGTATGATAATGTGAGAAGACAAACCGTAAATCTCTCTATCTACATATATACACAGGCATACATCATTTCACTGTACTTTGCAGATACTGTGGTTTTGCAAATTAAAGTTTGTTGCAACCCTATAGCATTCAAATTTATCAGCACCATCTTCCCAACAGCACATGCTCATTTCATGTCTCTGTGTCACATTTTGGTAGTTCATGCAATATTTCAGATATTTTCATAGTTATTATATCTGTTATAGTGATCTTTGATCATTGATCTTTGATGTTACTCTTGTATTTTTTTTTTTTTTTTTTTTTTTTGAGACAGAGTCTAACAGTCTTGTGATCACTGCTCACTATGGCTTCCATCTCCCAGGTCCAAGTGATTCTCCTGCTTCAGCCTCCCAAGTAGCTGGGATTACAGGAACCACCACCATGCCCAGATAATTTTTGTATTTTTAGTAGAGACAGAGTTTCACCATTTTGGCCAGGCTGGTCTCGAACTCCTGACCTCAAGTGATCCTCCCTCCTCAGCCTCACAAAGTGCTGGGATTACAGGCGTGAACCACTGCACCCAGCCTATTGCAATTATTTTGAAGCACCATGAACCATGCCATGTACGATGGCAAACTTCACCTATTAATACTGCATTTTCTGACTGTTCTACTGACCAGCCATTCCCCATCTCTCTCTTTTTTCTTGGGCCTCCCTGTTTTCTGAGATACAGCAATACTGAAATTAAGCCAGTCAATAACCTTCCAATGGCCTCTATGTGTTCAAGTGAAAAGAAGAGTCATATGTCTCTCACTTTAAATCACAAGCTAGAAATGATTAAGCTTAATGAAGAAGTCATGTTGAAAGCTGAAACAGGCTGATATAATAGCTAGGCCTCTTGCACCAAACAGTTAACCAAGTTGTGAATGCAGTGAAAAGTCCCTGAAGGAAAACAAAAGTGTTACTCTAGTGAACACAGAAATGATAACAAAGTGAAACAGTCTTACTGCTGATATGGAAAAAATGTAGGTGGTCCAGATAGAAGATCAAACCAGTCACAACATTCTCTTTAAGCCTAATCCAGAGCAAGGGCCCAACTCTTTCAATTCTATGAGGGCTGAAAGGGGTGAGGAAACTGCAGAAGAAAAGTTTGAAGCTAGCAGAGGTTTGTTCTTTTTTTCTTCTTCTTCTTCTTTTTTTTCCCCCTAGTTTATGAGGTTTAAAGAAACAAGCTTTCTCCATAACATCAAAATGCAAGGTGAGGCTGCAAGTACTGACATAGAATCTGCAACAAGTTATCCAGAAGATCTAACTAAGATAATTGATGAACATGGCTACTCTAAACAACAAATATTTGTATAGACAAAATGGATTCCTATTGGAAGAAGATGCCATTTGGGACTTTAATAGCTGGAGAGAAGAAGTCAATGCCTAGCTTCAAAGCTTCAAAGGACATGCTGACTCTCTTGTTAGGGGCAAATGCAGTAGGTTGAAGCCAGTGATCATTTATCATTTTGAAAATCCTAGGGCCCTTAAGAATTGTGCTGAATCTATTCTGCCTGTGCTCTTTAAATGGAAAAAACAAAACCTGGATGACAGCACATCTGTTTACTGCCTGATTTACTGAATATTTTAAGCCCACTATTGAAACCTACTGCTCAGAATATTTTTTTTCAAAATATTACTCCTAATTTACAATGCACCTAGTCACCCAAAAATTCTGATGGATACATGCAGGGAAATTAATGTTGTTTTCTTAAATGTTAATACAACATCTATTCTGTAGGAATCGAGGAATAATTCTTTGGATCAAAGAATAATTTCAATCTTCAAGTCTTATTATTTGAGAAATATATTTTTGTAAGACTATAGCTGCTATTAACATTCACAATTTATGGGAAGAAGTTAAAATATCAAGATTAAAAGGGAGTTGGAGAAAGCTGATTCTAACCTTCCTGATGACTTTGAGGGGTTGAAGTCATCAGTGGTAGAAGAAACTTCAGATGTGGTAGAAATAGCAAGAGAGCTAGAATTGAAAGTGGAGCCTGAAGATGTGACTGGATTCCTGCAATCTCAAAATAATGGATGGATTGAGATATCCATTCAAGATCATCATCGAATGGATGAGAAATTGCTTCTTAGAGATGAGCAAAGAAAGTGGTTTCTTGAGATGGAATTTACTACTAGTGAAGATGTTGTGAACATTGTTGAAATGACAGCACAAGATTTAGAATATTACATAAACTTGGTTGATAAAGAAGTGGCACATTTTGAGATAATTGACTCCGATTTTGAAAGAAATTCCACTGTCAGTAAATTGTGATAAAACAATGTCACATGCTACAGAGAAATTTTTCATGAAAGGAAGGGTCAATAGCTGTACCAAACTATATTGTTTTTCTATTTTAAGAAGTGATCATAGCCACCCAACTTTCAGCAACCACCACCCTGAGCAGTCAGCAGCCATCAACATCGAGGCAAGACCCTACACCAGCAAAAAGATTATGACTTGCCAAAGACTCAAATTATTGTTAGTATTTTTTAACAATAAATTATGTTTAATTAAGGTATGTACATTGTTTTTTAGACATAATGTTATTGCGTGTTTAATGGACTATAGTGTAAACATAACTTTTACATGCACTGGGAAACCAAAAAATGTGTATAACTTGCTTTATTGTGCTATGTGTCTTATTGTGGTAGTCTGGAACTGAACCAGAAACATCTCTGAAGTATGCCTGTGTGTGTGTGTGTGTGTGTGTGTGTGTGTGTATACGCACACACATATATACATATCTGATGTCAACTGATGACTTTTGAAAAAAAAGCAGGATAAGAGAATTTTTAAAAAGGGGGTAGTTGACTAGGATAATCAGGGAAAAGGCTTCTATTGCAGTAAGGGAGAAAGGTAGCCATACAGGCATCTGCAATAGCAAATGTAGAAGCACTAAGATTTGCTCTCTGGGACTGCAAGAAATCCAGCTTAGCTAAACTAGAGTGAACAAGAGAAAAGCAAATGAGAGCCGAGATCAGACTGATAACTGGCGCCAGATCACATAGGGTCTTTCAGGCCATGGTGAAACACTGGTTTTTCTTCCAGATTCAGGAAATCACTGAAGGCTTTATGCAGAGGACTGGCATATGCCTAATGTGGGTAGCACTTTCAAGGTTCACATGGTCTTTTTTCTTCTAACCAAAGACTAGCCAGGTGGAGCTCAACTTACTTTATTTCAAGTCAGAATTCTGGAGGAAGAATTTTTATTGTCATTCTCCTGCCTTTCTCCTCACAATAGTAAGATGGTCGTCTCACAGTGTCAAACATCACATCCTCATGAGCCAAGGTTAAAAGGCAAGAAGGAAGGGAGAATGTCTTCCAGTACTTTGCTCTTTTGAATGAGGAAGAAAATGTTTCCCAGAAGCAACTTTATTAAATATTCCCTCATGTTCCATTGGCAAATACCCTGCCATATGCCCTTCTCAAATTCGTCAGGGAGCAGAACTCCCAAGTAAGCACAAATCATCTCTTGAAGCTGAGCCTACCTCACCTTAACAGAATGCCTCCCCTACACGTCAGATATTTGAATAAAATTTGGATTTTATTAATGAGGAAAAGACATCCAGTAGGCAACTCCAGTGTCTGCCACATATTGAAAGAGAGGTCTGTATCTACTGAATAGATGAAGAAAAAAACAAATGATATGGGAGTCCAGGCCAGTCCATAAAAGGAGAATGCTAGAAACAAATGTTGCCTGTTACTTAAGACTTTTCTCTTCTCATTTTTTCCCCACATCCTGATTCTGTGGCTTGGTTTAGTCTTTCATGGTTTATTAAACATCTCAGAAATCTGCTGTTCCCAACGTTTATTAATCTTTCCCACGTCATTTCCCGGGTCATTTGCTTGCAAGGCTTTCTAAAAATGGAAGTGTAAAATGTTTGTTTATTTACTTAACTTCAGGCATTTTGTTATTGGGTCATCCCCTTGCTAATTCTAAATTGGTCTAGAAGATACTTCAAACTTATGCATTATTCCTTTTTAGGAAAACAGTTATAAAAATAAGAAAACCCACTCTAACAAAGAAAAATATGCTCATCTCAGAAATCAATACAGAGTTTCTGTTTAGAAACCATGGATCATTATTTTCAGAGCTGAACCCATTTTTTAAATTCTTGAGTTGTTATCCTTATGTCCAGACCCCCCTCCTAAATTTGATATTCTTTTGATTCCTTAGAGAATCATTTTCTCCTACTGTTACAGAAGCCTAATGTTATTTTGATTTGTTTTTTTCTGCACTTTTTCAAAATTTCAGTCTTAGGAATTTAATAAATCAAAATTACCACATATAAATGCAGATTGAGGTTTAATTAGTTATATTTCCCAAGACACTTTAGTAGAATAGTAAGATTTATGGTGAAAGAATGCTATTCTAAATTGCAGAATTGTAGGTACTGGGGAGCTGTTGAGAATGTACTTGGACTATGTGGTGAGCTGAAACTATTGACTTCAGATTTCATTATTCTCATTTGTTTACTTACGAAGCTAGTCTCATTGCCTGTTGCTTTGGGCTTCAGGCACTGAGTCTCCTTCTGAGAAATTAAAAGATAAACATACTTTCATCTTTGAAAACATGTATTAAATAATTAAATTGGTTAATAATATTAAATAAGACAGAATTGTACAGTGGAAAAAGTATTGGACTGAAAATTGAGAGAACAGGGTTCTAAGCTAAGGTCTTTCACTGATAAACTCTTTGAGTTAACCTCTCAGCATATCTGAATACATTTTCTCATTCTTCAAATGAGAAAGCTAGACTGTTAGTCACAAATGTCATTCTAATTCTTCTGATTCCTTAACCCGTGTTTGTTGAGAAACCAGTGTTATATTATGAAAAAAAAAAAAAGAGAGAAATAGGATCAAAATGCACGAATCATTCTAAGTTGTTGAGAAGTTTGCAAACTGACTGGGAAAACACAATTAGAGAACAATGAAAAATTATGTGTAATCAAAAGCAAATGGTATGGTACCAACCAAAGCTACTATAACATGTCAGAGAGAGTCAATATAGAAAAAATATGAAAGATGTTGGAAAAGATGTAGAAAAAGAATGGACAAGGATGGATGGGCAGAAGATATACAGCCCTGGAGGAGGCCTATGGGTATTCCAGTGTATGCAGATTAAGTGCAGTGCTATGGATAAGTACTAGCTGGGGTGAAGATCAAAAAAGAGACATTCATAGGGTCTTATGTCAGGGTATGAGAGGGATAAATTAGAATGGTGTTGCAAGGTCCTAACTGTAAATAAATTATCCCATAAATAAGGGGACCATGTATTTTATCATTCTGACTGGTATACTCTTAAAAGGGGGCATCATTAATAATTAGTCTAGAACAACAAGGGTAACTGCTACTATTGCAGGCAAACTAGGACCACCCAATTCAAACTAGGTTATATATTCACTTGCTTATAAGGAGTGCATTTCTTTTCCTGTAAAATCCTGTAAATGTGGAAACTAATGAATTGCAGGTAGAAATTACAGAGCCTTTATTTAGGTATTGAAGGTAGAGCCTATTTGGTTAGTGCTAGCTGTAAATTTCAGTTCTCTCTCAGTCGACTCCCTAAAGACACAAACATATGATACAGCATTTGCTGTGTAGCAGATATTTCCTGTGTGGGACTGCAAATTATACCTAAGGGAACAGAAGACCTCCCTGAGAGTAGAACATGATGTGGTGGAGTGATAAACTTTTGAGCTAGACCCACACATAGAGAAGAAAGATGGAAGAAATCAAGGACTGTAAACAAACTCTACAAATCACCTTAGAGTATACACTAACACTGCCAGATGGATCTCTTAGGTCCAATTTCCTTGACATTTATGTGTGCAGTTTCTTCCTCTGAAATCTCTGCATTTTGCTCATGGTGGAAGATGTCCAGCAGTTCCCAAGGATGCTGATGGTCACTGAGAGCACACCTTCATGCTCAGCTCCTTCTACAATCATCCTGCCACTGACATTCCTCTCTGACCAGAACACTGCTCTGAAAGTCAGCCAGTTAGATATCCAATAATTTTCAGCATCTGAATGTGCTAGGTAGGCACTGGGGAGAGGGTGTTGAGTAAGATAAATACAGTTCCTGTTCTCATGAAGCTTTTCTTCTAGCAAGGAAGGAACATGATTATAAGTATCATCCTATGAAGATAAAGTTCAAAACCATGGCAGCCTAGGAGTGACTGATCTTCCATTAGCCAGCACACTAAATAGACTAGCTTATCTATTATTGGTTATAATCACACAAAGATAAAAGTAACTGCCATTTATTGAAAGCCAACAGCGCAGGGAGCACTGTTCAAAGGGCTTATACATGCATCTTGAACTTTTACAAAACTCTACAGGGTAAGTGGTATTATTGCCATCCTACAGATGAAAAGTCTGTGGCTCTTAAAAGTAATGTAACTTCCACAACATAGCATGACTGGTAAATGGCCGAGCTGGGATTCAAAGCTGTGTCTGCTTGCATCCAAAGCCTCATGCTTTCTGTTGGGTCATATTTCATTTTTCTGAGCCTCAGTCTCCTCATGTGTGAAACAAAGGTGTGAAGATTTGTCTCATGGGCTTGCAGTAAGGATTGAATGTTATGATGTATAAGGAAATGCCCCACGCAATGCCTTCCACATGCTTCATTTAGATGACTTTGATATTTATATCCTAGGACCAAACTCTGCTCAGGGCATTGCCTTGCACATCCTTCATGACTCTCCTGTCCTTCCAAATGTAGTCGTGATCATGTTTCTACAATTTACCTCTTCCCTTCACCACCCATAGTTCTTGCCCCGATTCCTAATAACAACAATTAACACTAACAATATGACAGATAATAATTGACCACTTACTATGTTCTATATGTTTTATAAATATTGTGTAGTTTAATCTAAGCAACATAGGTGATGGGCATTTTAATTATGCATATATCAGAGATGAGGAAACTGGTACATTGGACATAGAGAGGAAGTTGCCCAACATCCCATGACAGGCAAATGTCAGAGATGGATTGTAACCCACAGCCATCTGTCTCCAGACTCCAGATTCTTCATGACTGCATTCACCACTAACTCGTCATTAAGCTGAGATAATTCACAATCTTACCACACATCCTCTGAGTTTAAAATCATTACTTCCACATACAAATGGTTCACCACATCAGACAATTACAAGATTAGGGTGATAGAAGGATGGAAGAAAAACATTCTTTTCCCCTAACACTTGCCTAAATAAGCCCTTCTCTATAGTCACAAAAGCCATTTTAAAAGAAAATAAGAGCTTTGGGGTATTTAAAGTTGCAAAGGGAGGCCAATTATGAGAAGAGTATCTCAGAGCACAAATAAAGATCTCTGCCAGAAAAGCATACAAAGAATTTTTCATGTATGAAAATGGTCATATTAAAGGGGACCACAGTGGGGTAAAAAGTAAGGTGAGTTCATATAAGCTGGAGCTGTCGTATGGAGATCAGCAAAGCAATGATGGGTGACGGACATCAAGTTCCAAAGCGTGAGGTCAGGCAGGCCACAGGAGAACTGACCAGGGACGAAGTATGCAGAAAAAAGAAAGCATTTTTTTTGAAGAGTAATTCTTTGAAAAGAAAATCAGGCCTATATTATGCTCTGAATGTTCTGAGGTGGTGAGAAATGTACTTTGAATTGAACTTTAGAAAACTTGGAGAAATCAGAGGAAAAAAAATCAAACATTTAATCTTCAGTTACTGAGGAATTAAGTAGAAGGGACAAAAAGGAAAATATTTTTGTAATCTTTAGTTGGGATAATCTATTTTAAACTAAGTCTATTGAAATAATATGTGATCATGTCAGTTTCTCCAGAGTTTGTCCTATTTTATTAAGGTCAGAGCGTGTGCTCTATGGCTTCAGGCTTGCCATGTGCCCACTTGAGGCAGGAGACCTTAGCCCCTGGCTCTGGAAAGTTCTCAGAAACGTTCCACCCCATTCATCTCTCCAGCTTAGCATGGTAATGTCTCCCTGCTACACCTAATCTCTGAATGTCTCATTGCTCCTCGTTTGACTCAGCAACTTATATCCTTTGCATAGCTGGTTTCCTACATTCAATTCCCTCTATTGCAACTACAGTGTCTTTAACATATTTCTTGCTTGCGAAGGGATAGAGATTTGGGGACTGCAGTAACAAATTGCCACAAACTGGATTGTTTAAAACAAAAGATACTTATTTTCTCACTGTTCAGGATGCCAGAAATCCGAAATCAAGGCATCAGAAGGGTTAGTTCCTTCTGAACTCTTTGAGGGATAATGTGTTCCTCTCCTAACTTCTGGTGGTTGCTAGCAATCCTTGGCATTCTTTGGCTTGTAGATGAATTGCTGTAATCTCTGCCTCCATTTTCACATGACCTTCTCCGCTGTGTCTGTTTCATCTCTTTCTTTTCTTTTATAAGGACATTAGATGAGGGACCGACCATAAACCCAGGGTGCTCTCATCTTAAGATCCTGAACTTAATTACTATGCAAAGACCCTATTGCCAAATAAGGTCACATTCACAGATCCTGGGAATTAGGATTTCAGCTATCTTTTGGGGGCCACTATCCAATTCATTATAGTAGAATTTGGGAGTTGGGCTATCTTTAGTACTTTATCTATAGTAGAATTAGGACTTGGGCTATCTTTTGGGGGTCACTGTCCAATTCATTACAGTAGATGTTCTTCTGTAGTTATGTTTAGACACTAAGAGACACAGAACAGTCTGAAACCTCACCTTCTAAAGCAGCATGATTCAGCAGAACCTTCTATGATAGTGGAAATGTTTCATGTCTACACCATCTAACTTGGTAGCCATTAGACATGCTTTGCTATTGAGTATTGAAACATAGCTAGTGCAACCGCAAAGCTGGATTTTTCTATTTATTACATCTTAATTAATTTAAATGTAAATAGTTTCATGTATCTGGGAGCTGCTGTATTGGACAGAGCAGTTTTATAGAGAAAACAATGACATACTAATCATATTAATCCAATGTAGTGAGCATCATGAGAGTGAATGCTTAAGGGAAAATGGAGTCAGTGATAGAGTCACAAAAGCAATGGCATGTGTCAGGTTGGACACGGGCTACTAGGTGTTAAAACAGCATGCATAAAGACACCAAGGAAAGAAGGAAATGTCATACAATGTCTAAAGCACAGAGTTTCTGGAAGAAGTGCGGCTGCAGGGTTGACTTGTAGATAACTCAATACCGTGCTCTAGAGAATTTGAACTTTGTCCATGGGTGTAAAACAGAAGAGTGAAATGTTCATATTTATCTTTAAGAGGTAGCCCTTCCAGGAGCAGAAGAGAAGATGAGTTAGAACAAGGAGAGCCCAGGACAAAGTTTCTCGTTCTAGTTTTCCATTCAGAATCTATACCACATGTGGCAAACACTACAATGACCCAAGTTTCAGAAATGAGGAAACTGTGCTGAGTTTACATGAGAGAATCATGCACATCTTTCAATTCTGTGTGCACAAGCTAGTTAGTAAAGGCATTGTATTCTGTAGTGCATTAAAACCCTAAAAGAAACCTCTTTGCTAATTTCTGAGGCAGTCTAAAGCATTACTTATTATATGTATAAGAGGAATAAAAATGTCCTCTATGGTAATTCACCTTCTCCCCAAAATGACTTTGAGAGATAACAGATTTGTCTGTCTTTCAGCTGTAGATCCTTTGGATTTGGTGACAGCAGTAATTCCTCTTGTAATCTTGGCTAACGCATTAGCATTCACGGTAATTTCTGCCATTAGACAGGCTCTGCCGCGCACCATGACGGTTTCTACTCTGTAATTGTAGGGATCCTCATTAATCTAAAAGAATATTATGACATTGTGAGCTTACAGGCGAGACAATTCATGACTGACACAATAAAGGTTTAAATTATGCTGTTTTTGATGATGAGAGGTGCAGAGCTGCATTTTTTTCTTTTAACTTCTTGCAAAATTAGGATTTAGCAGCTGTAAGAAAATTCCTTGTATAATGAAAGTGGATGGCGTTCAGACACAACCAATTCCAGACCTGCCTTGAGGAAACCTTTTATTTCAGGAAGATATTAAAATTTCAAAGCTGTTTTCTGGTAGCATTTTTATTGATAAACCTGCATTTAAAGCAGAGCCTTTAAAAATGCATGAGATACACATAGCCATAACCCACCATATTAGAGGCTACTGCCTAGAGCCTGAAAGCTCACAACATTTTATATACTGTCCTGGACAGTCTCCAAGACATGTTTTGACATATGTTAAATTTTTTAACACTCAACTCTCCTTGGTGAGAAAGAGTTGACTTTGGAGGTAGGTTTTTCTTTGTTATCAAGTAGGTAAAGACTGCTTTTTTTATTTTCTAACTGTAGGAAAAGAAATAAAGGTGCAATTTTAAATTTAGACAAAATAGATTGAACTCTCTAGCAAAAGAACTCTCTAGCATCTTTTCCCTGTGTGTAAACTGTCACCCATTTAGTTCTCATAGATGACTTGCTACGTATATAAATCTTACAAATTTGGACTTGTTCTATTTTTATCAGTGAGGACATTAAAACCTAGAAAGGTCAGGGACTTTTTCGAGACCACAGATTTTTGGTGGCAATCTAGGGGAAAAAATAAGCCTTGTTTCTTCTCTTCCAGTCTAGTCCTTTTTTTCTACAACTTTGTGCTGAAATAAATGAATCAATGTTTATTATCTACTTAGTACCTATCATTGTACTAAATATTAGACATGGATTTTACCAGGAAGTTTGCAATCGTTTTTAGAAAATTAGGCTATCACATATGAAATTATCATCAAATCACAGTAACCTCATTTAATCGTGACAATCGGAGTGGCAAGGTATAATCTCATTTAATCGTGACAATTTGGGGTGGCAAGTACATTATTAGTTACATGTTACAGATGAGAGAACAAACACAAGCACCTCACATAACTTGACGAAGGTCACAAAGCTGGTAAATCATGGTGCTGAGATTAAAATCCAAGCCATTTACTGTGGAGCCCAAATATTTAGCCCTACTGTTTCCAGATGGCTGGTGTAATGTAGGGTCAAAAATGGGGAGGTATGAGTCCAAGCTGGAGTTGGAGAAATCCCGTCAGTGCACAGGACTTAAGCAGAGCCTTGGTGGTGGAAAGGATTCTAGATAGGCAGCAGAGCAGAGGAGCATATTTTACATTGGAAGAATAGAATAATGAAGGGAAGTGTAGAGGTTAGTCGTAAACAACAGTCACTGGGCAAGGCAAATAAATTAAAAAATAATACCGCAGTTATATAAACAATGCATTGATAATGCATGTCAGACACACCTATGCAAATCTGTTCAACTTCTCTCATTAATTATCAACTCAAGTACACTTTGTTCACAGCAGTAACAACACATAAGGATTTCAGTGGTTTTTGGTCAACTTTCTGTCTCCCTGAGAGAACATATGGAAATGAGGAGCTGTGTTTCTTCTCTGTGTGGCTGAGGTGACCTCACCATATGGACACACTTAGGATAAAGAAAGGAACTTTCTTGAATTTCACATATTGTGAGTACTGTCAGAGGAAGACTCTAATTGACAGGATCTCTCTAAGAATAGATGCCCTTTTGCCATTCCAGAAACATTTCATTCTCTAGAGAGAAGGTCAAAAATATTCTCTCTCACTAGTGAATAGGTTTTATGTTGACAGCTCCTGATGTCAGTGGGGACCTATTAAATTAGTTTCCATCTATCTCGGAGTATTTCAAAACAGAACACACGGTGATGCAGAGAGGTATGCTCTGAGAAAAGCTAACATGGTGAAACCCTGTCTCTACTAAAAATGCAGAAATTGGCCAAGCACAATGGTGGGCATCTGCAGTCTCAGCCACTCGAGAAGCTGAAGCAGGAGAATCACTTGAATCCAGGAGGCGGAGGTTGCAGTGAACCAAGACTGTGCCATTGCACTTCAGCCTGGGCAACAAGAGCAAAACTCCGTCTCAAAAAAAAAAAAAAAAAAGGAAAGAAAAAGAAAAAGCTACCATTGTGACCAATGCTGTAAACTTGTTCTCCAGTCCTACCTCATTGTAGGAACTACCTTTTCAAAGTGCTTGGTTTCACGGAAACTCTGTACTGTGCTGTCCTCTCTTTGCCATGCATTGCACACCTTGTGTGACTCTTCCGAAGAATGGAGGCAATAAGAATTTTCTGCATTCTTGAAGCTCTAAGAGCTTACTTTCTACACTGTGTTCTGCATGCAGAGACTTTTAAAATAAAATTTAAACATAGTGCCTTGTTTTCTATGACAATGAAAATACCTATGGGTAAGCAATATATACAAATACCAAAAAAAAAAAAAAGTAATAAATTACCAGATTTTTGGAAGTAACCACTGTTAATGAGTTCTGAGAGAGTGCTTCGCTACCTAAACAGATGGGTGGATGGATAAATATAAATAACTTGATACAGCTAATGGTACTATACATGCTTTTACAAAATAGAATTAGCATATTTAGTTTGATTGCACTTCGAAAAGAGAACAGTCGTAGTAAAAGGGCTGAAATCTTCAACTTCCAGATAATTTTCTTTTGCCACAGAGATGCTATTTCTATAAAATCTTCCTGAACTTAGAATACATGAAAAAACATGAAGAAATTGAAATCATGTTATATTTTTAAACTACATTATTCAATTCCAATTAGTAGAAATTAAAGGATATTTAAATGATGGGGATATCAGTGCTCTTATAGTATTTTTAATTGATTTTTAAATTTGTATTCAAAATATTTACACTGTGTTCTATAGTCATAATTTCTATAAGTGTTTAGTACTTATATAGTTAAAATAATTAATGTTCTTCTATCAGCTTCTCAATTCTTATGTTCTCATTTTTTATTTAGCTTTTACTTAAGTGAATGTCATTATCCTCTCCTCCCACCTGTCTGCAAAGGGCTTACATATACTCTATTCACTGAGATTTTTCTTATTTGAGAACAATTGTTATTGCCTTTCTATACTTAAAGTGAATAGTATTCTTGGATCAATTTATTGGTAGACACTACATTATTGTCTTCCAATACCAAGTGTTGTGGTATGTTTTCTCACAGCTTAGCCTCTCCATATTATTTACTACAATATTAGTCATATGAGCTAAACTATAATATAGTATGTCTTCTGAAAATATCGTTCCTGAAAGCATCAATTATCCTTCTATTTGGGCCAGTTGCTCTCCAGGACCACTGTTCAGTATCACCACAAGACTTCTTTTGCTGGCATCCTTTGCAATTCTTCTGTGTTGGGTCCCTAATTAATGACTCTCATGTCATTGTTTTTATTGGTGTATTCCTGTATTTAGGCCAAGCCTATTCTGCAGTACTTAAATAAAAGAGTATATAAAAAGTGAAGGCATCATGATGCCTGTCTTTTGGGTCACACTGCTCCAATTTAACAGGCTTCCTCTGTACCTAGAGCACCATGTGGTCACCTTAGGCTTACCCTTCACTACTGACTGGATATGCCCTTCCTTTTTATCTTGTTTGGATCTCTTTTTATTGTTGTTGTTGTTGTTTCATTTTATACTGATTTTGGGTTTGCTCCCTCATTTTGATAGAGGATGTCATCCAGCAACTTCCTGAGAAATTCCTTCAGGCATTTATCATTTTCTTTTTGTTTCAGTTGTGATAATAAAATCCAGTCATTCTGATTCTTGGTAATTAGTACCTGACTTAATTTTTAAAATTTTGTGGAATCTATTTCCCATATTTCTAGCAATCTGAAATGTCACAATCATGTGCTATTGGTGAAAACATTTAAGAGTTTTCCTCCTTTTTCTATTGTTCCCTTTTAAGGAAATGTTACCTACCTTTCAAACATTGGACCTTCTGGAGTAGTTATCCAGTTTTCTTACCTTTGCACTTCTCTTCTTTTCGCTCTGTTTTAGGAAAGCTCTTCCATAATGAAAGGGGTTTTTTAAAATGACCACTGTCTTGTTTTAATTTCTAAGGATTTTTATTGACTTCTTAGTATTCCTATTTTGATTCATCCTGTTCTTGTTTCATGAGTACAATTGCTTTTTCTATTTATTGAATGATGTCAATAGAGGTTTTTTAGAAAAGTTGTCTTCTCTCTGTATTATGTCTTATTTCTGAAAGTCACTTTTTTCCTATTTGCTTATTTGGGTCTCTATATTCTATATGAGAAGTTTAATCACAAGTCTAGAAATTCTCGGCTTACAATTAAGATGTGTGTGAGGGGGATTAAAAGGCTAATTAAAAATATCACGTGCATAGTGGAGTTTGTTAACCTTGAGCTTTGGTATAGAGTAATTTATTAGGGTACTTTTTGGTAAGCCTGACGTGGGAAACTATAGATCTTTTTTACAGGGTTAGTTGGATTCCTTAAACAGTACCTTGCTAGTATCCTGCCTAGAAGGTGTGTCTGATACTGGGATATCGGTATACAGTCGAGCCCTCTAG
Organism: Piliocolobus tephrosceles; assembly: GCF_002776525.5. Taxonomy (NCBI): domain Eukaryota; kingdom Metazoa; phylum Chordata; class Mammalia; order Primates; family Cercopithecidae; genus Piliocolobus; species Piliocolobus tephrosceles. The sequence continues at coordinate 144,984,675 of NC_045438.1, forward strand.
GTTCCTGCATATTTGGAGGATTTTAGGGTATAAATTAGACTCTTTAATATGATCCAGTTTCCAATAGTTACTACTATTTCACTTCTTGTGTTCTTATTATTCTTACATGTTTATATAAAGAAAAAAATCTTTATTATAGTTGTAGTGGGTTTTTAGAATAGAGTAAGCATTTGTCTATATTAATCTAATATCTTAACCTTAAAGTCTTTCATTTTATATTAGCTTATAATTACCCCTTTTCTTTAAATTAGCTGCAATTATCTTTAGCCTTTTAATATTTCTACTAAATCAATTTTCAACTGAATCTGTTTTAGCCAATTTTTTTTGTAATTTTTTTAAGCAGTAACTCTATTATTTAACACAAGAAACCAAATGGAGAAGACAGCACTTTATTCACATCATATAGGTGAAAGACTAAGGCACACAGAGGTTATGTAGTTTGCTCAAGGTGACACAGTTAGTAAAGGGAAGAGTTAGGTTTAGAATTCAGGACGTGTTACTCCTCAGCATGTGCTAGTAACTACGATAACATTCTTGCTCTAGGATTTTGTTCTACTTCCCTACTTTCTACTTTAAAAAAAAAAAAAATCCTATTATGCAATTTTATCATTTCATTGTTGAATTTTACTTTTGTTGACTTTATATTCTTATTAAGTTCTTCAATAGCATAAAATACTGCTGGGTATTTGTCTTCTGTTTCTTTCTTTAATTTGTTTCCAGATAGCGTTCTTTCAACTTTGTAGTATGCTATGCTATTTTAATCATTATTATATTCATTATAACTACTTCAAAATACCATATTTTTATAATCAACATAACATTTTTCTCAGTACCCCCATGCTTAATATGAGCAGAGTTAATTGCTCTGTTATTGTCTGGATAACCCTTATTTCTGTCAATTTATCTTTAGCTGAAATGCCCCTTTTTTCTCTTTAAACCATAATTCTAAAGATGGGTAGTACTTTTCCTTGAATTACCTTTAATCTATGTGAAGAGCCCTTGATGGGAGACTTGAAAGACTTTCTCCCTTCTGAGGTACATTTTAAGTGAATAACATCACTACCCACTCTACCCATAAAGTTCTTTGTACTTCAGCTTCATCCCCTGGCCAGCACTGTGCTCCAGAAGGCCCCCAAAGCCTTTGTCTTTCCTAAAGTCCTAGAGTGGGTCGATGGACTTCTAAGATAAGCAGTTTTACCAAAATCATATCAAAAGCTGTTATAGTCACACTGCCTCAGACAACCTGTCTTCCATTTGCAGGGTATTTATGAACTCTCAAGATATTGTTCACATACATTTTTTCAATGCACCTATTCTGGGAGTAAAGGTGAGGTAGGGGCAAGATTGAGACGTCAAGTGTTTAGCCACAAACACATATTTCTAGCCATTGACAACACCATTACAGTTTATGAGTCTATAAACTATTTTCCCATTAAGTGAACTGGAAATTTCCTGGTGTTTTTTCTTTGTTGTTGTTGTTAAATACATTTTGAGTCATTTAATTATATATTAGAGGAGAAGTATTCTGTAACCAATTTTCTTGCCACTACTTTTTAAAAATTATATTGTCACTCATCTTCAAAATACATCAGAAATAGAGATAAGAGAGTCAATCTGAGACTAAATTGAGATCAGAGTTGATTTTAGTATAAATAGATAGTATAAGTGTTCATTCCCTGGGGAAAGAAACTTAGAAATTATTTTGTTCAAGCTTTTATTTTACCCATAAAGAACTGAGGTTTAGAGAGAGAGATTAAATTAACTTCTTGAGATTTCACTTGTGTCAGCTCAGAACTCAAGTTTCCTAGTTCCCATTCCACAGATGTTTCCACTTTACCAAGCTGCCTTTTAAATTGCATGCAAAAATAACCATTTGGGAAGTATTTTGTACAGGCTTATGTGCAGTATATTTTTTCAAATAGAATTTTAGTTATTTTCCATGTACAGCTTTTTCCATGTAAGATATACAACATCTAACATGCAATCAATATAGTTCTCCCTATTCACTGGAATGGAACATTGCTAAGTTGAGCAACAAAAACATAAACATCTTTTTGTTTACTCTGGAAGTTATTTTTTAAATTATGTTTTCCACTGAAAAATATGCATTATCTTCTAATTGTACTAATTGGGTGTCTCATTATACTACTCACAGGAAAATTCATTCAGTATTCATATTGGTTGGGATCTCCTTTGGATCATGAATTCTGTATGCCAAGGTTCTCCCAATATTCAAATGTATGGTTATTACCATTCTCTGAATGATTCTGAGATAGTCTTTAGTTATTAGCTAAATTAAAGAATGTTTACAAATATAGCTATCTTTAATGTGATTAGCATTGTGTAATTTAAATGTGCCTTGAATACTTCTAATGATACTAGTAAGCCTATTTTAGCACCCCCATTTTACAATTAGAAAATTTGAGACTCAGAGAAGATAAGCCACATGCCTAAGTTCATTTTTTAGTAAAGGGCTGCATGAAATTTAAAGGCAGATCTATTTTTCTCATGAGTTCATATAGACCCTTTCCACTATATTGTGCTGGGAAAAATAATGCACTCACATAAAACACTTTAATAAAGAAATTAGGATTTTTCAACATTATTCTTTTGTATACTTCTTTTGAACATAAAAATAAGCTATATAGTAGCTTCCAAACTCTTGAATACTATTGTAAGAGAGTTATAAAAGACAAACACCTAAATTTTACCACTCAGCCATGAAATTTCTTAATATGATTTTAAAGCCTGATATCCTTAGATACTTTTGGTTCCTTTAATCAATACTCACTATTTTTTTCAAATGAATAATAGTACCTAGACTGTGCTTTGTCTTACTTATTATAAAATTTTACTGCTTGACTAAATTGGTTTTTAATATGTCAGAAAAAATAGATATACTTTAAAGTATGTGACTAGATACCAGTACTACACTTGGTGTTTGTTAGTTTAGCCACTCAGATTCTTTCTTTGTGTTTGTTTGTTTTTGTAGACTCCTTCTTTAAAAAAAAATTTAATTGTGGTAAAATACACAGAATATAACATCTACCTTAATTTTTAAAGTGTACAGTACAGTGGCATTAAGTACATTCACATTGTTGTGCTGCCATCACCACCATCTGTCTACAGGACTCTTTCCATCTGATGAAACTGAAACTCTGTACCTTTCAAACAATAACTCCATTTTCCATTTCCTCAGCCCTGACAGCCAGCATTCTACTGTCAGCCTGCAAGAGTTTGACTACCCACATAAGAGGCATCATGCAGTATTTGTGACTGGCTCATTTCACTCAGCATAATGTCTATAAGATTTATCCATGTTTTAGCCTGAGTCAGAATTTCCTTCCTCTTTAAGGCTGTATAATATTCTATTGCATGTATATACCACATTTTGTATATCCACTCATTTTGGGTGACTTCTATCTTTTGGCAATTGTGAATATTGCTGCTATGGACATGGGTTCACGAACATCCTATGTTAGTAGCTATGTCACCCCCTATGTTAGTAGCTACAACCTTTTTTTTTTTTTTAGACAGAGTCTTGCTCTGTTGCCCAGGCTGGAGTGCAATGGTGCCATCTCGGCTCACTGCAAACTCTGCCTCCCGGGTTCACGCCATTCTCCTGCCTCAGCCTCCCCAGCAGCTGAGACTACAGGTGCCCACCACCACGCCCAGCTAATTTTTTGTATTTTTAGTAGAGACGGGGTTTCCCTGTGTTAGCCAGGATGGTCAGGATGATCTCCTGACCTCGTGATCCGCCCGCCTCGGCTTCCCAAAGTGCAGCGACACCATTTTATATTCCCACCAACTATGCACAAAAATTCCAGTTTCTTCACATGTTCACCATCAATTGTTATTTTCTTTTTCTTTCCTCTTTCTTGCTCACTTGCTTTCCCACTTTGTCTTCTCTTCTCTTCTCTTTTGTTAGTAGCTATCCTAATGGGATAATAGTCTGTTTCTTCTTTCTGGGCCCTAATTTTTCTTATTTGTCACTGTACTATGCTTTTTAATACTCTTCTTAGCTGTCACTTATGGTATTTATACTGTTGAATCCATTTGTGGCATAAAATGGGCTTCAAGATTTAGACATGTGGCACTATGCAATATTACCATTGGGTAGTAAGTTCAGTTGAAATAAACAAATGGCCTGGATTACAGAACATTTCAGAGTATGTATACCACCATTATAATCAAGAACACCAAATATTATGCAAAATTCATAATAGAAGCAGATATTGTTCTGAAAAGTATTAATTTTGTCAATACATAGAATAATTTATTTACAATGAGTACACTGATTAATTGAAAATATTACTGCTAAAATTTTCTCTTTAAATATAATCCAGCTTGCAAAGATTATATGAATATATAAAATAAAATTTGGAAAATTTCAGAAAGTAACAGGAAGTATTTCCACCATTGAGATATAACTATTTTTATTTTGCTCCATTTTTTATAACATTTTACTTCTTGCATACACACATTCAGATGTATGATATATACACACTGTACATGCTGGCTTATTCACAAAATATTATACAAAGAATGTTTGTCTGTTCTTATCTAGCTAATTAAATATTTGCCAAAAATATATTTTTCAGAATAGCTGCATGCTCTTCAATAAATGTAGGATAAATATTCATTTCAATATGATTTCATAATTAGGTTTTAAATCTTTTATTATTAATAATAACAGTGTGGTGGTTAGCATAATGTTTAAATATGTGTCCCCACTAATTATTTAAGCCCAGACCTCAAATCAATTGGTCAATAAATAAAAATATTTTAAAATTACTATTCATATTACTGGGTAGTGATGTATCATAGAAATCCACATCCTGAATTGGTCTGATTGCTTATAAGATTCAACTTAAATATTTTACAAGAATATTACATAAATGGCATTATGTATATCTTTTATATCTTTGCAAAAGGCCTCATACATTTACTATGCAATTCTAACTACTGGTCAAAGGTACCTCAGTTTACTCATCTGGAAAATAAAAGGCAAGGAGGGTGAAGGGAGTCATGAATTACATATTTTCCAAATTCTCGACTATACTCACTTGTCTTTTAATTAATAAATTACAGAAATTAGTATGTAAGGATACACTTATTTGTTGATTTTGATTTGTTGTTACTAATAGGTACTTCTTTTTCTAAATTTGCTGAATGAAGGCAAATCATAATATAGCTTTTACAGCTATTTCACTGAGCATGTAATTTTCTTACTCTTATGACATCTATTATGAATTTAAAAAATATTTAACGGTTAGTTTGATTTTTAATAAAATTGACATATTTTTAAAATAGGATTTTAATTAGCATAAGAAGACCAACTTATTCCAGAATCAAAATGGTGTGATATACAGGGAAGAAGTCTTTAAATAAGTATTAGAATATTTTTTCTACATTCCTTTTTATAGCATAAATGCTGAACTCTGATTCTGTTATTTTCAATGCTTAGTAAAATTAAGATTCCAGGAAACATTTACTACTGTGTTCTCTGTATAAGATTTAGAAGCTCTTAATATTAAGAGTGTTCGATTATATTTTTATCATCACATATTAACTTATACATCTTGATTTTGTCTTACATACGTTTATAAAAACACATTGCTACATATTGTGAGTCATTTTAGACATATATGACTCAGCAGAATGACAGAGTAACTAAAGAGTGAATAAGAAAGGCAAGATCTGGAATACAGAGTCAAGGAATTTATGAGAATATTGAATTGGTCTACCCGGTAATATAGCTTAAGATAAAATGAATATCTAGTTATACTCCCAAACAGTAAATACCTAGAAACTGATGCCTAGAGTTTAAAATTTGTTACTGAATGCATTTAATAAATAAATGAATACATTATTGTGGGATTTTTATTCAGACATTTCAATCCAACTTACTCTTTATGTAGACTTTTTTTGTTAAGGGGCATTCTTTTATAAAAAAATTATTAATATTATTTATGAATTGGCCTCTCCAGAGCACAATTAAGGGGCATTCTGAAATCATGGAGATCATGTTTTGAGGAGAGTTTAGAGTCTGTTTTTACATTCTGTTCTTCAATTCTTGTTTGCATTATTTGCATAGACTGTTCTCTTAGCGTTTCTTTCACTCTTCATATATTCTTCAAGAGGGAGATCCTTGGGGACTGTTAGTGAGGCACAAAAGGTACTGCATATATTAAACAAAGCTTTCATTGCTGGGAAGAAATTGTACATTGTCCCACAGCTGCCTCATAGTGAAACCAAAAAAGAAAGAAAACACTCAACATGTTATAGAAAAAAATATTTGGACTTCTCAGGAAAACATGCTCCCCTGTGAGGAACAAAATTGCTTCATAACTTTTATCGTGGTTCCCCAGTCAGAGAAGTGTTCTGAATTTTTTTTAAATTCAGTTCATTTGAGTGCAATAAACATTTCTTGACGGCCTGCTAGAGTATTAGACTGTGGATAGGAGCTATTAAGATATAGATGTGCAACATAGTCCTACCCTCATGAAACTGCAGGTAAGGGGCCAGAAGAGAGAGAAGAAGAGGCATAGGAATCTTTACCATCCATCAGAAGTGCAATGAAAAGCACAAAGAAATGAAGTAGTACAAAGCAAAAGGATGAATTGAAGAAGGTTCTCAAAAGGAACTGAGGCCTGAGCCAGTTCTGCAGGGCGTTGAAACAAAAAGGACTTGCCAAACGGATGGGTGTGAGTAGAGGACATTTCAAATGAGAGGGCCAGAATGTATACTAGCAAAGAGATAAAATAACACGTTTTTGTTTTGTTTTTGTTTTTAGAAAAGAAAACACAAATATTTTACTGTGGAGCGTAAAGTGTGATGGAAAAGTTACTTGAAAATAAAACTGGGAAAAATAATTGCATATGTTACCACCAAAAGCTATGAGTGTTGTGCTGGCAGCTTGGACTTTGCCCCAGGGACTATGAGGAGCCACTAAAAATGGGAGTAATTAAGGGAGTAATTAAGTCCATATCCCATAGAACCAAAAGCAGAGAGACTTTTAATGAGGTTATATATACAATGATAGTTGTACTGATGGATTAAGGGATTATGAATTGCTAGCAATGTACAGATTCAAAAATATGTAAGAGATACGGACAGAAGGGACTAATGATTGCTCATTGCATATAAGGAAGATTGAAAAGGCAACGCTGTCTTTCAGATTTATGACTTGGGTGATTGGATGTATAATAATGGTGACAACCAAAGTAAGAAATAGAGGACAAAGCTCAGCTCTGCAGGGCATGGATAATAACTTCAGTTTTGAATATCTTCACATTGTGATGTACACTTACATTCATGAGGAGATTTCTAATACCTATATATGAAGCTTATAGAATCTACAGGTCTAGATTTAAGTGATGGATATAAGTATTGTTAAAAATCTAAAAACTCACAGTAAACTCTAATTGTGTTTTCTTAGATTCTATGTTTATCTATTTGGCATCCATTAATTACAGAGCCAAAGAGCGTCAAATGGACGAAGTTGTTTACAACTCCTGGGATCCAGAGCCCCTACGCTGAAACACTTCTTTACCTAACTCTCACATACAAAGCCAATATTTCCCTTTCCCTAAATCAACCCAAGTCCTGGTGCCCAAAGACTGGAGACAGTCCCAATGCCTTAAGGCCCTCCAGAATTTTTTTAACTGCCAATCCAAAGCCATTCCCCTACCCTGTCTTGCCTTTTCCCATGGAGAACCCAATAAATGCTTTGACCTGTGCTTTCCTCTTCCTCTTGCTTCTGCCTCCTGATGAGACCTGGTGCTTCCTTCCCCATGTGGCCTTTGTAGCCTGGCATGCTCCCTTCTCTTGTGAAATATAAGGAGTAAATTCTTCTTTCAAAGGCAGTTGTCTCCACGTCTGTTACCTTACCATATCTGTTTAAAACAAACCCCAGGTATAAATCTTGAAATGAGCAGTCAGTGAGAAGCAAACATAGGCCAATCATCAAATCCCGGACAATGGGGGGCATCAGGGCATGAAACTGATGGCAAGACAAGGACCAGGACAGCTAGGCCTCCTTAGCATTATCATTTTCAAGCAGAGGTCAATTTTAATCACATCTGTTAAAATAAGAACTGAGAAAGTATTCACAGACTTGCAAAATAAAATTATTATTAATGAATTTAGCATGCATTTCATGGATATGATAGGATCCAAAGCCAGATTAGAAATTATCTATGGATGTCAGATTTTCCTGCAACCTTTCTTTTCTCAGATACAACTCACTGTAAGCTCTGAAATCTCATCTTTAAAAATATGGCTCTAAATAGATAATTTGCATTCTAGAGTTCTTAGGTAAATGTACTATATATAATTTGTGTCCTGTAGACATATATTTGGAAACAGAATTTCTCAGCAACAGTATGATGAGTAGAGAAAGCAAAAAAAAAAAAAAAAAATACATGAACTGAATCATAGACCTAAGTCCTTTTTGAAAGCATTGAATGCGTGAGTACATTATCACTAAACATAGAGTCAAATTCAATAGACTTAGTGAAATTGCACATATTTATAGGTATGGACAAAATTTAATATAAACTTCCTAACTTTAGAGGGAGGAAATAGTTTGAAAAAGTTAACTTGCTGAAGGACTCATAATGCTTTTCCTATACTACATGGCACATGGCTTTTGAATTGTTCCCCATTAATTCCTTTATCTAGTCTGCTCTCCTTCATGAAAAATGCCTAACATTACTCTGTAATTATATAATATGATAAACTAGTTTTCACTCAATATTCCATTAGCCAAAAGCTTTTACTTTTCCTTCAGAACACAAAACAGTCCCCTCTCTCTCTCTTTTTTAAAAATGGCCATGACATCGTCCTGCTTCTTTGATTGTGACTCAAACGGTGTGGGCAGTGAAGTAAAGACATGCAAAATTCTCTCTCTCTCTTTTTTGTTATACGTGATCCTTCTTTGTGGCCCAGGCTGGAGTGCAGTGGTGCAATCTTGGCTCACTGAAGCCTCAACCTCCCAGCTCAAGTGATACTCCCACGTCAGCTTCCCAAGGAGCTGGAACTACAGGCTTATGCCATGAACATACTGGTTTAATTTTTGTAGGAGTGTGTGTGTGTGTGTGTGTGTATGTGTGTGTTGGTTTTTTTTGTTTGTTAGCTTTTTGTATTTTTTTGTAGAGATGGGTTTTTGCCATGTTGCCCGGGAAGGTCTTGAACTGTTGGGCCCAAGTAATCCACCAGCCTCTGCCTCCCAAGGTGCTAGGATCACAGGTGTAAGCCACTGTACTCATCCCAGAATTCTTTTATGGATGATCATGGCGATGGTGAGGTGGCCAGAAATCTTTACCTGGAGTAGGAATAGACAGATAATTCCTACCTGGAGTAGGAATAGACAGATAATTGACCTCAACGTCTGCCCCCATTTCCCACAAAACACAAAAAGACCCACACACACAAAGAATTTTGGATCTTATCTTAAATTTTAAAAGTTAAATAAATCAAAAACAGTCATTGATACTTATTTCAGAGATTATGCATTTTTATGCCTCCCCTCAAAAAAATCTATGTTAACTATTACAAATGGTTCATTTCTTCATAAGCAAACATTGGAACAAAAACACTTTCTGAAAAGAAATTTTACTGACTTTCTTTCCTTCTTTTCTTGAAAACCTATCTCTATTGCAGCGCTTAATTCTTAGGTTCTTTCCTCAGCTTACTGGAAGTAAATAGCTATTGATTACAGTTGCTGCAAACAGTCTGGTAAGTGAAGCTAAACCTGACCCAGAAAAAAAAGACTGTATTTGTCAAATGGAAACACATTACTTCCTGGTTGGATTTCAATCAGACAATTGTTTCTTGAGTCCTTATAAATGCTTTGAAAATGCTCTGAAACCACAACAAGGTTGTACAAGTGTTCTGCTATGGGATGTGTTTCCTCATCCAGTATAAAAGGAAAGATAAAAGAGAAAGCGGGGAAGAAAGAAAGAAGAAAGGTAAGAAGCGAAGAAGGGAGGAAGAATTCAAGAAGGAGGAAAAGAGAGGAGAACTTCACCCTCAAGCATTAGTGATAGCATTTGTGTGTTCTTTAAATCAACTGTAGCAACCTATGTTATTTTCATCTACTTTGTATGTTTACTCATTTTTTAAAACTTTATTTTGAACTCAATTCAGACTTACAGAAAAGTTGCAAAAACGATACAGTTTCCCTCATGGAGCTTCTACTAATGCCATCATTGCACCTAACCATAGTACAATGATAAGAATCAAGAAATTAACATTGGTACAATAGTATTAACTAAATTGACTTCTATATTCGAATTTCACTAATTTTTCTTCTACTGTGCTTTCAGTTCCAGGATACTATCCAGGATGTTACCTTGGGATTGGTTATTACTTCCCCTTAGTCTTCTGCAATCTGTAAGAGTTTCTTAAACTTTCCTCCTCTTTCACAGCCTTCACCCTTTTAAAGATCATTGACCAGTTGTTTCAAGTGTTCCTTAACTTGGAGTTAATTTAAATTTAAGTTAATTTAAGCAAATTTGAACAGGTTTTTTATTGCATGGCTGAAACACACAACATCATTTTTACTTTTTTCTAATTTGAATTTGTGCGGCATTTTCTAACCATTGAGCTAAAGTCATGCATCTTTGGCAAGAATATCACAGAGGTGTGTGTGCCCTTCTCAGTGTGTCATATCATGGGACCTATGATGTTCACATTTTATTATTGGTAACATTAACTTTGATTACTTGGCGAAGTTAGTTTCCACTGTTTTTGTTTGTTTGTTTGTTTGTTTTTGGAATGTAAAATTACTCTTCTACCCTATGTAGTTAATAAATAACTTGGGGAAGACATTTTGAGAATATACAAATTATGTTTCTCCTTAAACTTTTTCTCATTGAATTCAGCACTCCTTAGTCAACCTTGTCTGTGACAATTATCACTGTAGTGTGTACCTAATGGTGGTTTTATGTTTCCTCTTTGCTTCTATCTTTATTGATTAAAATTCTACTCTGAGGAAGAACTGTTCCTTCTCTCTTATTTTTAATTATATATTTTAAGTTTGGTCTATGGATTATAATCAAATACTACTCTTATTTATTTTGTTGCTCAAATTCCTCCAGCAGGCTAGGTCCTTTTTCTTTTATCAAGCCCTCGTCTCTTTTAAATGCTTATTTGATTTCTGATACCATATAATATTCCAGGCTGATCTTATATGTTCCCTGCCTCAGTCCTGGCGTCAATCATTTCTTCAAAAAGTCCTAGTTTCTTTTATTGGGGAATGGTGCTTAGAAAGTTAAAATTTGGTGCTAGGTCTACTCACTGCTATTGCAGTGTCATTGTTTGCAGTCCCCACAGCAGACAGAGCTGGGAACTGTACATATGTATACTAACTGGATTAGTTTTCAAGGGCTGCCACAGCAAATGACTACGAATCTTGTAGCTTAAAGCAACATAAATTTATTCTCTCATACTTCTGGAGAACAAAAATCTGCAATATTAAACCAACTTTGTATTCTTGGCATAAATCTCACTTGACCATAGTATATTATTATTATTAATGTATCACTAATCTGTGATCATAATTTACAAATTCAATTAATGAGTAATATTAGTCTCAAGTTTTCTTTCTTTGTACTGTCTTTATCTGGTTTAATTATCAGTTATTCTTTCTTCAAAAAAAAGAGAAAGGAATTAGGTAGTTTTCCTTCATTTTCAATGCTCTAAAATAATTTATAGAGTATTAGGAATATCTAGTCTGAAGCACATGGTAGAGTTCTGCGAAACCATCTAACCATCTGGTACTTTTTGTAGCTTTTTGTAACTTTTTGTCTTTTTACTTATTTTCTGTGAATTTTATCTATCTTATAATGACAGCAGTGTATTAAAACCTCCTATTTGCAAGGCAGGGACAAGGAAGTTAAGAGAGGTACTCAACTTTGATGCAAAATTTAATGGGGCACCAAAATACCTAGTAATCAAGATAAATACTATTTTAATGCATTACTTTAAAAAGTTAAATAAGTAAACTATAAGCCTATTGGACAGCATCCTTTCTACATAAAAAATGTTTTATTGGAATCTGGGCCAAGATTGCAGTGAGATGAGTGAAGCAGAGTTGTGTAAGTGAAGGGACAGATCCTGCGTTTATTTACAATTTTCTATTTAGTCATCATGGATTTTTTTTGAATCGACATTTATTGAACTCTACTGCACTCTCACTTGCCTCACCCTAATCTAGCTAGGTCTCCTAGTCCATATATCTTCTGCACCTCCTGCAGTTTTTACTTCATAAAGGTTGAAGCCATGCTATTTATTTTTTTATATCTTCCCCTTTAAGACACATACTTTGAAATCCCTTCTGTGCAGTTCTTGGTTTAATCTGCTCAGTTATTTGTTTTTCCTCTCAGATTTATAGTGGGTTTATTTTTTCTGTCTATCTTAGTCACTTCATACTGCTACAACAAAATAGCATAGACTGAGTGGCTTAAACAGCAAACATTTATTTCTCACAATTATGGAGACTGGGAAGTCCAAGATCAAGGCACTGGCATGGTTGAGTTCTGGTGAGAGTCTTCTTTGGCTTATAGATGGCTGTTTCCTTATTGTGTCCACACATGGTAGAGAAAGGAAGAGGGAATAATCTCTCTCTGTCTCTTGATATAGGAGAACTAATCCCATCATGAGAGCTCTACCCTCACAACCTCAGCTAAACCAAATTACCTCCCAAAGGCCCACTTCCTGATGCGATCACATTTGATTATGGCTTCAACATATACATTTCGAGGGGACATGCTCAGTCCATAACATTGATGCTACCAACTCATATTCAGGCCCTCTTAGCTGGTGTTCCTGTTCTGAATTCTTTAGGTTTTTTTCCTGGTCCATGCTTGCTGGTCACACAGAGGGCAGACAGGAGACTGTGAGCATGTGAGACTGCTTTGGCCCTAGTATCCATTTATTTTTCTTTTTTACATGCAATTATTTTGGTCTTTTTGTTTTCTATGTTTTCAAGTAACTTGGGGAAATGTAGTTTTGCTTTGAATTTTCATAGATGTGAAGTTATTTCATATTATTGGGGAAGAGATTTTGGGAAGTTGTCTGTCTGCTACCCACCTGCTTTTGTCAGCAGCTACTGGAAGTTTTCTAGTCATTATTATTAATGAATCCTTCATAATGGTATTGTATATTCCCAAGTAATATACAAACAAATGAAGAGACAATTTAAAAATGTCAAGAATTGTTAACCTGAAACAGCTAAAACCGACCGAAAGCTGTAACTGAAATCCTGGTCCCTGAAATTGGGCAAAGCAGGCACAGTTGTCTCTATAACAGAATGATAAGACATGCAGATATATATTTGATTTGCTGGATAAGGTATGTTCAGTTTTAAAAGTGAACATAGCTGTGTTTGAATTGCCAGATATCATCCTGGATACATTTTCTAACCGTCCTAAATCTTATATTTAAATTTGGTTTTAAATTTGTGGGTACATAGTAGGTTATATATTGGGTACATGAGATATTTTGGCACAGGCATGCAATGCATGACAACCACATCAGGGGAAATTGGGTATTCATCTCCTTAAGTGTTATTTATCCTTTATGTTACAAATAATCCAATTACACTTTTTAAGTTATTTTAAAATGTGCAATTAAATTATTGTTGACTACAGTCCCCTATTGTGCTTTCAAGTACTAGGTCTTATTCATTCTTTTTAACTTATTTTGTAGCAGTCAACCATCTCTGCTTTCCGTTCACCACCCCCACACCCCCATTACTTTATATAGCCTCTGGTAACTCTCCTTCTATTCTCTCTCTCCATGTGTTCAATCGTTTTGCTGAATCTCTTTTTTAAAATATGTAAAATCGCCAGGTTATTGGGAGAAATAATGGAATTATGTTTTACAGGTATGAAACAAGAGTGCCTGGCATAGTGGGTGTTCAAAAATGCTCCTTAACTCACCATTTTCTTTTACTTGTCCTGCCACTTTTATTGAAACTATATAATCTTGAGGATTCCTTCTTTGTCATATGTTTATATTGGAAATATAGTATTTTCCCCCATTTTAACACAAATTTATCATCATTCTCTCACTCTGCTAAATATTAAAGCACCAATTTTCCTATAGTTTGGGATCCATAATTCTCAATGTATAGAATTAACTTTAGTTCTCATTATGAGGTTTTTACTGTAACAAAATTGCATATAAATATATGCAATCATCAGCTTAAACTATTGATGCTAAATCCAGTTAGGCACTGGTTGAGATTTGTCATATCTAAAAGTCCTTTCCATTTTCTCTTATCATCTGCATGATTTATCATGGGCTAATAAAAAAATTTAGAAACTTACCTCACTGCATTTCATGCTTCTAGTCTGGCTGAGCTTAAGCCCTTTGTTAGGCAAGTCCTTTTGTTTGTGTTTTGTTTTTTTTTAGTTTTTCTTTAATTTTTTTTCTATTCAGTCAACTCAACTCTTTTTAATGCATCTCAAGTCAATTCAAATCAATTGAGTTATGTTTTAGACATTTCTGTTTCCATTTACAGAGCAAATGCTGTAGACTGAGCACTGTTCTTTTCATTGAGAAAATAAAGTTGCTAGAAGAGCTAAAGTCTATTGGACCACCTACAGAAACACAAAGTGGTATTGTCACACTAGCAAGTCAGACATGGTGCAATGGGATCAGAGAGGAAGAGAATACCCAGGTTTTGGAGCAGGGTCAGTGAAGGTTTCCGAGAAGGGTTATTTTAGAGATGAACCTTGTAAAATGAGTAGGATTTTATTTAAAAAAATGAAATGTTTTTTGATGGTGGTAGGAACTCCAATAAAGGTATTATTTGTAGAGATGACCTCAGGCTACCTATCAGCCAGTGTTTTTTAAACAGAGCCCTTCAAGGCCCAGATTTTCCCTGAAGACTTCAGAGGCTACCAAAAGGGCAATGCATAAAGGGAAAGAGAGTTAAAAAGAGAGTTTGAAAACTGAATAGAGGTGATATAGACCAACCATTTACATTTCAAAAAAGTCTGCTACCTCTTAAATTCCAAAGACCTAGGTGATCTTTATCCTAATAAAAGAATCCCCTTTTTTCTGAAAAATCACTGTTATTTAGTATATTCATGCTTCATTTTCTTCCTTATTACTTTTATCATTTGCTTTTATATCTGAGACCTGGTCCATTTGTCTTTCACTTATTGCTTAGGTTTTGTTATGCCCTTCCTCCCAATCATTCCTCCTTCCCCATTGTCCATTATCTCCCTGCATACCTGATATGTAGGAGCACTTTCAGGCACATAGGCTAATTGGATTGAGAAGACACTGCCAGTATTAGGAAGGGTATTAATGAGACGGGTAATTGTGAAAATTCTGCCTATAAAGTGGACATGTTCCGCTGCTTATTATAAACTTTCCTCATACCTTTTATTTTCCTTCTTGTTAATCTCTTCAAACAAAAATAATAAACCGTGGAGCCTTTAGAGGAAGAACAACTCTGATTTTATCACGTCATTTTTCATCTAGATGTGAAGATTAAGGGTGACCTTAGAAGCATCCAACTGAAAATGTAAGAGCTGCTGTCAGCCTTTCCTCCTGAAGGACTGGCAACAGTTTTCCTATCCCAACCAACTGGGTTCCAACTGGCTGAGAATTCACCTCTACTGTGTTAAGGCATGGAAATTTAAGGGTAATATTTATTACAGCAGGTGGTATTACAAACCACCAGACACTAGAGACATATACCTAAGTGCCTTTAGACCTATATTCTTTCTTTTATGGTCCACGAAAAAGTCTTCAAGCATTTCTGGGAAGGCTGTGTTGCCAAAAAGGCATAAACTAACATAGACAGTGCTGAATAAAGATGATGAGGATATATTAAATGATAAGTTACAGGGAAGATGTTTCCATGTTCATTTTATTGGGAAGTAACCCCAAACAAATATCCACATGAACTGGGGCCTAGAAATGGGCTATTACATAAAGAGATAAGAACAAATATTTACAGTGCAGACTGTGACTCCTGGCAGTATATCTGTACAGGAAAACAGAAAGGCCTGCCTGTAAGATATAAGCAGAATTGGAATAAACCATGACAAATATGTTGTTTTTAAATTCAGAGAAAAAAAATGTTTTCTATTTATCCCTATAAATATCATTTCCAATGGTCTTCATTCCTTTCAGTAGATCCGAGCATCCATTTATTATGATTTTGCTTTGGTCTGGAGAACTTCCTTTATCACTCCGTGAAGTGTAGATCTGTTGGCAACACATTCCTTTAATTTCCATATCTGCAAATGAATTTTCTGTTAATTTTTGAAGGATATTTTTGCTGGATATATAATTCTGAGTGGACATTATTTTTCCCCTCTTTAAGCACTTCAAAAATGTCATTCTACCATCTACAGATCCCTAGCGTTTTGATAAGGGAGTCAGTGATTATTTATCATGGCTCACCTGTAAACTATGCATTGTTGGCTACTTTTAATATCTCTTTTTAAAAATCTTGGTTTCGGCAGTTTCAAGACAATATACACTGGTGTGTTTTTCATTTTAGTTATCTGGACTGGAATTTAATGAACTTCTAAAATGTATAAATCCATATCTCGCTCCAAATTTGAAAGTTTGGTGTTATTACTACTTTAAGGATTTTTTCTGCCTTGTTTTTTTTTTTTTTTTTTTTTCTCTCTTTCTTCTTGGGACTCCAATTATTCACATATTAGATGTTTTGCTGTTATTCTGTAGGTTCCTAAGTTTCATTTCCTTTAAATATTTTCTCCAATTTTTAAAAGTCTTCTTTTCTAATATACATACTTTTTACTTTTTTTCTTTCCTTATATTATTAGCTAGGTCCTCGAGTACAATATTGAATAGAAGTGGTATGAGTAGGTACTCTTCTCTTTTTCCTAATGTTAGGAGGAAATATTAGGTCTTTTAGCATTAAATATGATGTTAGTTGAAATTTTTTCATAGATATCCTTTATCAAGTTGAGAATGTAACTTTTAATTCCTAGTTTGCAGACCATATATATATTATATATACATACTTTAATAAATATATATTTTATATATATATATAAATATATGTAAAAGTTCTATAATTCTCCAGGTACAGAATCAACTTTAGTTCTCATTATGAGCTTTTTACTGTATAAAAATTACATACAAAAATATCCAATCATCAGCTTACTGTTGTTACTGAATAGAGTTAGGGACTAATTGCGATTTATGATATTTAAAAATTCTTTCTATTTTCTCTTATCATCTGAGTGCTTCATCACTGAACTAATACAAAAATTCAGAAACTTGGCAGGCGTGGTGGCTCACACCTGTAATCCCAGCACTTTGGGTGGCTGAGGCGGGCAGATCACCTGAGGTCAAGAGTTCGAGACCAGCCTGGCCAACATGGTAAAACCCCATCTCCACTAAAAATACCAAAAAAAAAATTAGCCAGGCATGGTGGTGGGCACCTGTATTCCCAGTTACTCGGGAGGTTGAGGCAGGAGGTTCACTTGAACCTGGGAGTCAGAGGTTGCAGTGAGCTGAGATCGTGCCATTGCACTCCAGCCTGGGTGACAAGAGCTAAACTCTGTCTCAAAAAAATAAAATAAATTCAGAAACTTATTGAAATTCCATACTCCTTCTACTTCACCTGACTTTAATCTCATTGTTAGGCAAGTCATTTTGTTTTTAGTTTTTCTTTAAATTTTGTTCCATTCAGTTAACTCTACTCAATGCAACTGAGGTCAATTCAAATCAATTCGATTAAGTTTTAGACATTCCATTCTGATATCAAAACTGATATTGGACTTTGTAAATTATTTTGTGTATCTGTGTAAGTGATTATATGACTTTTCTTGTTTAGTTTGTTAATATGGTGAATTGCTGTGATTGATTTCCTAATGTTAGATGATCCTTGACTTTCTAATATAGACTCCACTTAATCATGACATATTCTACTTGTATAGATTTTTGGATTAGATTTTCTAAAATTTGTTTAGAATTTTTACATCCATGTTTATGAGGGATATTATTCTGTAGTTTACTTTTTAAATAATGTCTTCATTTGGTTTATGTCATAGAATGAGTTGGGAAATATAAATTTCAGTTTTTCTCAGGGTTTGTATGCAGTTGGTAATATTTCTTCCTTTAATGTTTGTTTACCTGGAAAGCCATCTGGACCTGCAGCTCCTCTGTGGAAAGTGTTTTAAACACAAATTAAAATTATTTAGAATATTAGAATATGTAGATAGGGCTATTCAGGTTACCTGTTTCTTCTTGAGTAAGCTTTAGTAGTTTATTTATTTCAAGGAATGTGTGCATTTCATCGAAGATGTCAAATACATAAGTATAAATTTGTTCATTTTTTAAATTCTTTTAAATCCATAGACTCTGGAGAAATGACATCTCTCTCGATGCTGATATTGGTAATCTGTCTATTTTTTCTCCTCATCTGTTTTGTTAGAGGTTTATTAACATTCTCAAAGAGCCAGTTTTTTAGCTTTCATCTGTTTTCTTTATTGTTTTTCTATTTTCTGTTACAGTGATCCCTACTCTGAGGTGTATTACTTCAGTTTTCCCCCTTATTTTAGGTTTCATTTATTCTACTTTTCTAGTTTCTTAAGATGGAAACTAAGAATCATTGATTGGAGACTTTTGATTTCTTCATAAACCTTATACTCTGGGTGAGGGAATCAGACAATTAAAAATAACCACAAAGCATGAGTTAAATAGCATGTCAGAAGGTTAGATGTGCTGTGAGAAAAAAAGAAAATGACATAGGAGATGGTTAGGATTGGCTGAAAGTGTAGATGTTAGTTGAATGATTACAATTTTGAATAGAGTGCTCAGTGTAAACCTCACTGAAACGTGGCATTTAGGAAAAGACTTGGAGCTGAGTTAGAGAATTAACCTTGCACATTTCTGTAGGAAGAACTTTCCAGCAAAAGGAAAGAATCAATGCAAAGGCTCTAAAATGACTGAAGTGTTGGAGCAAAAGCAAGGAGGCCAATATTGTCAGTGAGTAAGGAATGAACTAGAGTAGTTGGGAAAGAGCTTACAGTGTTCCAAGGGAGGTCACTCTTACAGTATGGAATATGTGTTTTCTCCATTGGTAATATTCTAGCTGTCTTATCCCCAAAAAGGAAAAATCTTAACCCCAAATCTTAACCCCAAAAGGAAAAAAAAATCTTAACCCCAAAGAGGAAAAAAGAAAGAATACACATTGCGTAAAATTGGAAAATTAAAAGAAAAATGCCAAATATCTCTATTGACATTAACCACAAACTATTTATAGTTTTACCACTCGCTTTATCTCCTCTCATTTTTACCATCCCTTCAGACTGAACCATAACCTTCATGTGGTATTTTAAAGGCTCAGCTTTCAAGGGTAAAAAATTGACTTCCTCATTTAAAAGAAAAAAAGAAATTGGATTTGGCCAGATTCCACTGACATGTATACGAGTTTTTTTCATGAATAAAATGGCAAAGATGTTCTTGCAAAAAAATGCATTAATAATTTCTTTTCAAGGATCCCATGAACATTTTTGAAGAAATAAATTGTGTTGTCAGAAAGAATGCAAAGATTTTTCTCACTGATTTAATAAAAATGGGTGACACATTTTAAAATATTATCATGGAACACCTAAGTGTTGTTTTCCTTGTATTTTCTTCTTGGATATAGACCTTTTCAAGTTTTCAAGGTTTTATCATTGCCAGATAAGCTGGTATATGGAACAGGCATTGTGGCACTTTGATTATGGCCAGATTACAAAGAATTATTTTTAACTTGTGCTTCTGAGAAACTGCATGCCTTTTTAGATTTATATTCATCTATATACCCCTTCCATTCTTGAAGTGTCTTATGATGTCATTTGTAACTGTGCTCAGGAAGCAATCGTGACAAAAAATAAAATAAAAAGCAAATGATTGAAAAAGCAAGCAAATATTTTCTGAATTTTACAAAGATTCCATGTTTAAGTCAAAGTCTTCTTCAGGTGGTTTTCCAAACCAGTAGCTTAAGCAGACACATAAAAATGTTAACATTTGCAACAAGACTCTTTCTGTGGTCCACTGAGGCTGGCAGGCTCTTTGTCTTTTCCTGCTTTCATGTCCAGTAGCACTAGTTTGCCCACTTTGTACTTATGTACAGTAAATACTGCCTATGTACAGGAAAATACTGCTTTTGGAGTGAGTTAAAAAAATACTGATTTGATTAATGGAAGAAAATCTGTAGCTACAATCACTAGTGTTTTTCACTAGGTCACTCTCATATAGCCCAATCCTTTTTCCCCACAACACTAGAAACTGTGACACGTGGAGTCATAGTAGAGGAAACTAGACAGGTGAAATTAGCAGTCATTCATCTGAGTTCATAACAACAGTGATAATGATGGCGACAACCACAATTTAAAAAGCAATTTTACATTTAATGTGGTTGAATTTTGTGAGAGATTGGCATATTGTTATAATAATATCAGTAGTTAATAAATTAATATTAGTTAAGCCTTACATACAAATTTTGAAACTGTGCATATCTCTCCATATTAAAAATTCCATAAGCATCAGGAAATCTCAAAGCTTTGGACCAAGTGAATTTTAAACTATGTTTTATGCAATCACAACATGTTAGCAAATCAGTAGAGTAACAGAAATAGAGAACACATTTGTCAGTATTAGTCTCCCATTACCTGAGATATGAAGGAGGCAAGGTCCTCAGTAATGGGTATCTTGCATACAATGCTATCACCTTGTTATACCGTCTCACCTATCTTTGAATGCTAAGATGGGTTGTCTTGCAGATAAGGTTATCTTGTTATGGATAAGTTCACCTTGTGAATATGGTTATCTTCTTTTAGGTAAGATAGGTTCATCTTGTGAATACTCTGTCCATCTTATGGAAAAGAACTTTGAAATTCACAGTGAATGAATAACTTGTATTAATATAAAATCATTCAGCCATTAGGTATTGACATTAGGACTTGAACCTAGGTGTTCTGATTAAACCCCCGCTCTTTGTATTGTATCCTGGCAATTTTAAAAATTGGGCCCTCTTTTAGTCCCCCTCAAGTACTGAAAATGATCATTGTCTCCTCCTATTGCTTTTTTGTCTGACTTTCCTATCCCAAATATTCACACCTGAGTTCAAGTCACATGTTAACGATAGATTTCAGAACTCGAGTAAATAAGATGGCCACATCTGATTATACACATTGGAATGCTGCTGTCTGAAAAATCTTGTTTTAGGATTCAGTGTCTTTCAACATCAAAACAGGATAGCCTGAGATACATCTGGTATCTTCTTGTCAACATATCTTGTTCCATAGGCTATGCTATAACAAGAAAACATATGGAACCAGTGTTTGGTAGCAATTTCCAGCAGGGAATGGAAAGATGAAGGCAAACAGCTGGAGTGGAACTAGAAGGTCGTTCTCGGATGTACTCCTCTGAGTCTCCAGATCCTCAGAAGAGTCCCCTCACCTAAGCATTCCATTCACCCTTGAAACTCTCCATTCTCCCTTAACCAAGGAAGTTTCTTGTTTATTGTTTCATATAGCAAGCTTCCAGTGAGATTTATTTTTAATAGAAAGGCCTCTGGCTGAAGAAAAATTTGTAAGCCATGAGAGGAGAGTTGAGGAGTGGGGCGAGTGGTCATTAAAGAATTCCTGGCATCTTCTGGGCTGGGCTTGTACTTTCCACTTGACCAACCCATGCTCTAGCACTAGATCCCTTCCTGTCTCTTCACTTCTACCCTTAATTTCATAGGGAGGTAAGAAAATATGAAAAGAATGTACCTGAGATGACGGCTTTTAATCCAAAGGCATGTAACTAGTTTTAATAGTCATCAGGTACTAAACTCATTTTGGTTCTGAGAACTTCCTAAGTATCTAGGTTAGATCATGAGAGTGGTGGTTCTGCCCTTTTAAAGTATACCATTGCTTTGAAACCGTTATGAATAACTTCTAAAAGCATAATTTTCAAGCATCTAAGTATGTGATGGAAAAAAACCCGTAACCTGTCAATGCTTTGCAGTGATATCACTGCTCGATATACTAATGGAGCTAATTACCACACAGTTGTTGTATGAGACCTCTAGTCTATTAACATCCTACATTAGTCACCCTGAGTAAAGACAGTATCTGGTCTTTTGCATTTTTTTTTTTTTAAATAATGGCAAGGATCACATTATTTTTTAAATAATGGCAAGGTGCAAAATCGTTATGGCAGCTCTGGTGCTTTGTGAAGGTTGCAGGCCATTCTTTTTACTCTTCATTATCCAGTATGTCATCTTCGTGGGCATCATCTGAAAGTTTACTTCATTCAGAAGTGTTGCAAGACATTGTGATTTGATCATATTAGAATTGCCCATCCTCCCTTTACAGCCTCAGTTCTTTCTGGTTCCTCGTAAGCTTAACATGCTTCATTTGATATTGATGAGAGTTATTCCTGTTATAATGTTTTCTACCCTCTTTCCCAAAGCTTCTTTGATGCCAAATATACGTTAGGAAGCAATACAAATCCTAGTCAATAGTTAATTCTTCTTTTTTTCTAATGACATTACTTTCATGGATACACACTGGCAAGGATATTTAGAATTTTATGCTTTCCTTTTTATAAAACTACATACTGTCTTTCTTAACTCATTTTCCCTGTGAATATATACATGCTGCCAGAAATTATATTTAAACGACTTGCTTATTGAAGTAGTTACTGCAATTTTCATGCTTTCAATGTGAAGGCATTTTAGATTTGGTGTATTTAAGGGTGTAAAAGCGAGGAGAATGCTCTCTCTCTCTGCGTCCCCGCTCCCAGTTGCTGCCTCAAAATTTGAAAACCACCTTCCTTCTTATATAAAAGGACAAAGAGGCTGGGTCAGCTGCCTGAGCCTTGCGCTTAAATTGAAGTGTGATAATTCATGTCTTTTCTTCTTCTTCTTCTTCTTGAAGATAACTGCTATTTTCACCACGGAGAGGGAAAAAAAAGGGTTTTACTGTACATTTCTATAATGGAGCTAAAAGAGTTCAGCAGCCTCTCTGAATTGAAAGGTCTAATTAGATTCTACTTTAATGTAAGATCTTGGCTTCAAGGTACTTAACTAAAAGAGAGAGGGCTTTACAAGAGGAAGCTATAAAATGTTTAAACATAAGCATCTTAAGCATATAACTAGGAAATGAAATACAATGCACCAGATAAACTGGGGATTTTCTAATCCATTCCCAAAACTATCTTTTGTGCCAGCTTCCATTCAATGTATTTCCTATTCTCATAAAGGAAGTGGTGAATAAGAGGAAGGTGAACTCTGAAAGATCCCAGATAGATCTCCACATTTAAAATACAAGGAAGATGTTCTAATACCATTACTTATGCAAAGAGATCATGGCTTCTTCTGCTTCTTCTGAAGGGCAATATTCCCACATTTTATTATAGATGAAAGATATGGAACGTCATTTTTATTTTTATTTTCTAATTTTTCCAGACTGGCAAAATAGAAATTCCTAATGAATTTACCAGAATTAAGAAATAGTAAGCAGTGTATTATTATTATTCAGTTATCCATATGGAATATTGAGATGAATGTTTCTGAAATGTTATCTGCATATGGAGCTTCACAACTTGAATTATTCAATGATTCTGTGATTATATGCCCTGAAATCCTAATTCTTTAAGACCTTTTGTGAATTGGGATTTTGCAGAGGCAGGTGAAACTTGTAACTCCTCCATTTAGCTAAGCCATTTAGTTAAAACAGCTGCCTGTCAATGACATGTTAAGCTCAAGGGAAAAAGAAATTTCTTAGACATGAGCTCCAGAATCTGGAATTCTCTTCTACCTGAGGATTACTTTTGTAATTGGAAAACCTTTATGAGTCCTTCAACTCAGTAATTTTATAAACTTGCCTGTATTATTCTTTTGCTTTCTCCCATTTAAAAACATCTAGTAATTTTTACTGTGATTTTAATAGGAACAAGTATTTTTTCGAGAAAACATGGTTTCTGGCCTCTGTGCTGTGTTATGCAAAATTAATGAGGGTTAAGTTTTTCAAATAAGTAGAGCCTTAAAGGACGCTTTTAAATAAATGCAATGATAAAGAGGTTCCATTTGTTTGTGCCTGTTAACTTTTTCCCCTTAAAATAATATATTTGTTCAGGAATTTAAAGATGCTCTTCTAGCATTCAGGAAGCTGAGTGACTACTATGTGCCCACCACTCCAGAAAGAATCAAATCTCATACCAAACAAAGATAAATTGATACACTGATGCATTTAAAAATGGCTGGATGAGTTGAGACAGGCTAGTGTGATATTTTCTAGAAAGGAAATGAACTGAGTTAGGGCACCGGGCCCCACATTTTTTTTTTTTTTAGTGAAATTACAAGTATATTAGAGTTCCTGTCAGCTGCCAGTTTTCACTGTTGTTGAAATTACTATGGTACATTTGTCCCAGTTAATGAATTAATGTTGATATATTCTTATAACTAAAGTCCATACTTTATTCAGATGTCACTATTTTTTCTCTATTTTTTTTTCCATTCCAGGATCGTATGCAAGGTATCACATTGCATTTAGTCATCATGTTCCCTTTGGTTCCTCTTTTAAAGTAAGGATTGTTCACACTTACCTTGTTTTTTGAAGATTTGACAGTTTTGTGAATTAATGGAGAAAAGCTACAGGCACCTACAAAATGGAACCTCTTCATCATTGCATTTATTTAGAAGCCCCCTTTAATGCCCTCCTTATATGAAAAATTTAATCTCTAATGTCAGGTAGAATGTCCGTCATGTTTTTTTCTGATGTTGTTTCTCATGGTTAATGGGGTGGGGTTGTGGGCTTGAGGCAGGAAGTTCATAGGGGAAAATTACTGTTCTATTATATCATCAGTGGTACATGTTATCAATGTGATTTGTCAATGTTAATATTGATCAGTTGGGTGAAGTAGCATCTGCCATGTTTCTGCACTGTTAAGTTTCTTTTTCCCTTTCCTCCATATTGTACTTTTTGGAAGGAATTACATGCAGTGCACATTAAGAAGTAGAGAGTTTTGTGTGAACACTTTGAGTGATGAACATTTACAAAAATTATTTGGCATTTCTCCGTGTGGGAGGTTTTGTGTACATCTCCAATGATAGAATTGTGTACATCTCCATTGAGAGAATAAATTTCTATGACTGACTTATATCAGTATGGACTCATGGATATTTACTGTATACTGTGGGTTATAATCCAATACCACATTATTTATTTTATTGCTCAGATTGTTCCATCTTTGACCACTAAGAGATATTTCCAGTGTTGCTTTGACATGCACCTATCATTGTGTTTTCTAAGTACTTCCATAATTTCTGCTACTACATAAAGCTTCAGGATCATCTTGTTTATTCTCTGTCCCAGCCCTTGCATTATCTATTTCTTCAAGGAGGTCTGGTTCCTTTTATTGATTTGCTCTTTGTACTGTTGTTACTGGGTTATTACACAGAGTTATTACAGTGTCCACCATGGTAGTATTATATGAAATAATTTCACTGCCCTAAAAATCCTTCATGTTTTGCATGTTTATCCAAACCCTTCCCCAAACCTTGGTAACCTCTGACTTGTTTTTCATGTTTATGGTTTTTGCCGTGGAACCCTGCAGTATGTAGACTTCTGGCTTTATTCACTTAGCATTACTAATTTAAGAGTCATCCATGACTTCATATGGCTTGCTAGCTCATTTTTTTACATTTTTAAGCAGTATTCCATTGTATGGATATACCACAGTTTGTTTATCCGTTCACTTATTGAAGAACATCTTGGCTGCTTCTGGTCTTTGACAATTATAAATAAAGTTGAAAACATATTCACATGCAGAGTTTTTGTTTTTGTAAATATAATTTCTCAAATCGGTTTGAACTATCTAGAAGAATTATTGCTAGATTAAATATTAAGACTATGTTTAGCTTTGTAAGAAATTGAAAGTGTTTTCTGAAATTGCAGCATGAGAGTTCCTATTGTTCCTCATTTTTGCCAGCAATTAGTATTTTCACGTTCCCATGCCCCAACCCCTTTTACCCATTCTACCAGGTGTGTAGTGGCATCTTGTTGTTTTAATTTGTATTTCCCTAATGACAAATGATATTGAGCATCTTTCCATATGTTATTTGCTATCTGTATACTTTCTGTTGTGAGGTATCTGTTCCAATCATCTACGTTTTCAATTTTGTCTTTGTTTCCATATTATTGAATTTTAAAATTCTGTGTATATTCTAGATGTAAATCTTTTATTCACTTTGTGATTTGCTAATACATTGTCTCTGCCTATGGTCTGTCTTTTCATTCTTTTGGTACTGAGTTTCACAGAGAACATGTTTTTAATTTTGAAGTCCATCGAATCATTTTTATTTCATAGATCATGTTTTTGGTGTTGTATTTAAAAATTCATCACAAGGCTAAGATCATGAAACTTTTTTTCTAGAAATTTTATATTTTGCATTATATACTTGTGTCTCTGATCCACTTTTATTTAATTTTTGGGTAATTTTGAGGTCTTTGAGTTCTTTGTGTGTGTATGGACATCCACGTGTTGCAGTATCACATGATGAACAGATTATCATTATTTTATTGTATTGCCTTTGAACCTTTGTCAGAATCGGTTGGCTATATTTGTGTATTTCTGAGCTCTATACCCTATTCATCTACATATCTTTTTTTTTGCCAATACCACACTACTTGATTCTGAAACTTTATAGTAAGTCACGAAATTCAGTAATGTAAACTTTGTTTTTTTTAGAAGAACAATGGACCTAGGAGAAACTATTAGAGGACTTTTGCATTTCCATATACATTTTACAATCAGTTGGTTGACATCTATAAAAAATTCTTAGGACTTTGTTTGAGACTGTTGAGTCTGTAGACCAAATTAGGGAAAGTGGACATCTTAAAAATTTTGCACCTTCTAATCCATGAATATGGAACATCTTTTCATTTATTTAGATATTTGATTTATTTTAGAAGTGATTTCTGCATATAGATTCTCTACATATATATTTTAGATTTATATAACTCTCATTTTCAGTGCTACTTCAAATAGTTTTTTAAATATTACATTACAATGGTTCATTATTGGTATATAAGAAAGAAAGCAACTAGATCTGAAGATTTACCTTTCATCCTACAACCTTGCTATACTTGCTTATTAGTCTCAGAAATGTCTTTTTCAATAGATTCTGTAGGGTTATTACAAAGACCATCATCTCATTGACAGGAGAAGATGGTTGTATTTCTTCTTTTTGCTGTACTGGTACTGCCTATGTATTTTATTTTGAATTTGAATAGGAATAATAAGAGAGAACAGCTTTTCCTTGTTCTTGATGTTAATGGTAAAGTGTTCAACGTCTCATAAATACACTGTTAGCTGTAGATTTTTAGTATATCCTCTTTATTAGGTTAAGAACATTCCCTTTTATTTCTCGTTTTGCATGCATTTTATTATGAGTTGGTGTTTCATTTTGTTGAATGCTCTTTATAAAAACCTATTGATACAATCATATTGTTTTTCTCATTTAGTCTGTCATCTAATTGATTGCATTGATTAATTTTTGAATGCTAAACCAGCCTTGCATTCCTATTGTAAATTCCACTTGGTTATGAGGCATTATCCTGATGATATATTAAGGGATTTGATGAGCTCATATTTTGTTGAGGATTTTTATCTCTGTATTAATTAAAAATTAGTTTGTGGTTTTATTTTCTTGCAATATCTTTATTGGGCTTTGGTATTAGGGTAACACTGTCCTCATAAAATGAGTTTAAAGGTTCTCTTGCCTCTATTTTTTGACAAAAATTGTGTAAAATTAGTTTATTTCTTATGTAAAAGTTTGGTAAAATTTACCATTCAGCTGGATCAACTGTTTCCTTTTTGGTTTTTGTAAGATTTTTAACTACTATGTTACCTTCTTTAATAGACATAAAGCTATTCAGGTTATCTGTTTCTTTGTGAGTAGAGTTTTGTAGTTTGTGCCATCAGGTAATCCATTTATTTTATCTAAGTTATCAAATTTGTGGGTGTAAAATTTTTACGGTGTTCTCTTACCTTTTAAGTGTGCAGGGAATCAATAGTAATTATCCCTCTCATTCATTCCTAATATGGCAGAGTATTCCTTTTTCTCTTATCCTTGGCTAACCTGGCTAGAGAGTTATCATTTTTATTCACCTTTTTGAAGAAACAGAATTTGAGTTCATTGATGTCCCCTACTCACTTTCTGTTTTCAATTGTATTGACTTCTGCTTTAAATTTTATTTTTTTTCTTCAGCTCTCTTTAGGTCGGAGCTGCTCTTTTTTATCTAGTTTCCTAAAATGGAAACTGAGATTATTATTTTTAATATTTCTTCTTTTCTAATATATAATTATCATTATAAACATATTATTAGCTGCATTCCACAAGTTTTGAGGTTATATTTTCATTTTCATTAAAATAAAAATATTTTTATGCTCTCCTGAGACTTTTTCCTTATTCCATGGGTTATTTAGAAGTGTGCTCTCTAATTGCCAAATATATGCAAATATTCCAGCTGTCTTTCAGTTCTTGATTTTTAGTTTAATTCTGTTGTGGCTTGAGAACATACTCTGTATGATTTTTATTTTCTAAAAAGTGTGAATATGCATTTTGTGGACCAGAATGTTGTCTATCTTGATGAATGCTCCATGTGAGCTTAAGAAGAATGGATAATCTGACACTGTTGAGTGGAATATTCCATAATTGTCAATTAGATCAAGTTGATTGATGTGCTGTTCAGGTCATCTGTAATCTTACTGATTTTCTGCCTACTTGATCTTTCAATAACTGACAAAAGAGTGTTGAAGCCTCCAAATATAAATCTATGCCATTCAGCTATAATTCACTCTTATTATGTAAGAGACCTGTTGGTGTTGAGGTAGAGTGTGGAATGGGGAAGGAGGACTTTATAATCTTCTTATTAAGACTCAGTCTTTTAATGGGCCTGTGTCTCAGAAGTAAAGCCTTCAGAAGTGTTTCTGTTCCTCTTCCAAGAGCATAGCTTTTATCCCCCATTCTCTCACTTGCTTCCCTGGCTACGGCATTCCCAATCTATTTACTTGAAGTCCTATTCCAAACTGGAATGTCCTTCCCTGAACTAAGGTAAGGTTTTACACTTGCCCTCTGCTGCATTCCTTACCTCTATAAACTAGGCTCTTATTAGGGGGTAGAATCTGTGTAGGTTTTAGGATTACTATTCATCCCTTCCCCAACCTACATTAGGAGGAGTTCTTTCTCAGGTCCCCACCATAAGGTCTTGAGGGATTTCTGTAATAAAAGCTCACATAAGTGTGGGACCTCCCTAAGACTGCTATTCCCAAGAATTTCTCATTCTCACACTAGTCTGAACTTGACCTCTCTCAATTCATCAAAATAGCAATTTAAGCATTCCTATCAGCTAGGGATTACAGTGGCTTCTGCTCCAGACAGGCAAGCTTTAGGAGCTGTATCTCTCTGGATGCATCTCTCTCTCTAGATTTCAGGGTGGTAGTGTGTTCTGTGACTACAGTTCTCAGATTTATTGAAGAAACATATTGATTTTTAGTTAAGTTAGCTTTTTTTCTTGTTGCAAAGTTGAGGGTGACAACTTCCAAGCTGTTTATGTGTTGAACTTAAACTAAAAGCTCTGATGCATGCTTTTAATTAGTTATGTAGCCCAGGTCTTATAATTTAACCTCTGAGCATCAGTTTCACCCTTGCTCTTGAAAAATAATGATGAATTATGGACTCTAATTTCCTACAAGCAAACATAATTGGATGCCAAACTGTTAATGGACATGGAAACCTAAACATGGGCCTTTGAAGCCTGTCAGCCACATAGGTAAAGTCCCTGATAGTGTATAGAGATTTATCTTAACATGAGTAAGCTACTGTATTAAAACATCACCAGCTCTTTAGCATTGTTTGTGCTAATCAAATAATCTATTATCAAACTTAGAATCTAAAGTGGAGTTTAACAGCTTGCTCTAATAATCAAAATATACCAATCACCCATGAATTCACTCTTTCAACCTTACATTTTCACTCCCAACCAGTGTGGTACATTCAGAAGATCATGCTACCCTCATGATAAATTGAATAAGGTTACTGAAGAAAAACAAAACGAACCAAGAAAAAAGGCAGATGAGTTTTTCCTTGATTTTTTTATACGACAGAAGGGTTCAGTGACTTGACGTGATTATTCTGATAATCACTCATTTTCACAGATGCCTAATATTACGGATTAACATATTAGAACAATGAAAAAGAAACTATATCAAACAACAAGACTTAGAAACAAAATAAAATGTGTTGGTCTACATGATTGCAAGGCCTTTTAAATGATTCATTTAATATTATTTCATCAAAATTTTAAGCACAAGTATTTAGAAAGGTCAGAGTTAGTTATGGCAAGGTATAATTACATTTTTAAGCTGGCTATATCCATCAACTAATGACCTTCTCTACCTCATTCTCAGACTTGAATAGAATTTGGAGTAACCTATGTTAAGTCTTTGGGACCAAATTATTTAGTACTGCTTAGTGGTCTCTTAAAATCAAATAGACGCTAACAAAAGTTACCATTAGAGTCACTGTTAGTAACCTACTAACAAAATGAAAGATAAAAATGACTCGATCATCTCCATAGATACAGAAAAAGCATTCAACAAAGTTCAATCTTCTTTCATTATATAAAGAAACTCTCAATAAAATAGATATAGAAGATAATTTCTTCAACAAAATAAAGTCCATTTATGAACAGGACTATTCAACATGGTGCTAAAAGTACCAGCAAGCTCAATCAGGCAAGGAAAAGAAATAAAATGCATTCTAATTGGAAAGGAAGAAGTAAAATTATCCCTGTCTTCAGATGACCTGATCCTGTATGTCAAAAACTCTAAAGACTCAACAATTAGGACTAATAAATGAATTCAATAAAGCAGCAGGATACAAAACCAACATGTAAAAATCAGTTGCATATCTTCATACCAGCAGTGATCTATCTGGGAAAAACATCAAGAAAACAATCTCAATTACAGTAGCATAAAATAAAAGTTTAGAAATAAATTTAACCAAGGATATGAAAGATCTATACACTGAAAACTGTGAAGCATTGCTGAAAAAATTTATGTATGAAATTCTCATACGTAAATGAGAAAATATGTTTGTGGATTGGAAGAATTATATTGTTAAAACAGATCTAGAAAAAGGAAATACAGTTTTACCAATTTAGCACAACTGAGGCAATTCTATTGCATTTTCAGGTATTTTTTTCATGCCTGGGATCTTAATATTGTTATAATCATAATTTATACAAATCATATTCCCCTCTTTCACTTAGTGGTAAATTAAAGGCACCTTTTCATGTTACTGCTTTTTCTTAAATTGCTTTAGATGCCTAAAAATCCATTCAAAGATCACTCTAGTTTACTAACAAGGTAACTGGAGAAATGATTTCATTCTTACAGATGAGGAGCAGCACTTGAGAAGTAACAATGGGATGTGTTCTAATTAAAAGCTTGAAAATGGTTACTTGTACATTTAAAATAATATTTATTTATGGAGAGTAAATAAAAGATTAATAATCCTAGGTCAAAACTTGGGTGATGGCTAAGACAAATAGTTGTTGCTACAGTGATATTATCTGGATATGGAAAGTCTTTGAATTATTGACCTGTGTCTTAAACAGAAAAGGATTATCATTGTGTTCTGGATCTTATAAAATTATGAATTTTATACAGATAGTTATTGTTGCTTTCTACAATATGTTAGTAAAGATAATATGTTTTCTTAATGACTGATACCAGACTAAACTGAACTGACTACATCAGCATAATCTCAAGTTTCATAGGCTTGTGTTAACTTCAACCCAAACCATATAATCCTTGCTTATTGCATTGGACATTGTGAGACCAAATTTTTGTCAATTCTCATCAGTTTATATGAATTGTTGCTTTTACTTAACAGACTTTTATATTGTACATGAGGAGTGATTTTATTGTTCATATAAATAAGTTTATACTTAAATTTTTGTTGTTAAAATAAAGCATTACTCTATTCAAATATTACTTTGTCTCATGATTGTTTGCTCTGTGCTTTTTCACAGATTTCACTGACCAGCAACACTCCAGTAAAAGTGCAGTCAAAATATATGGAGTCTGCAGTAAATATGAAGCTAAAGTAACAGGTAAGTGAATCATAATGCATTCTTTTCAAAATACGTTATTTATTCATAACTCAAAAGTAAGTGTTTGATACTCCTAGTGTCTGTTTTGCGTTTCTAGAACACATATCATTCCTTGCGGTGAAAGTCGTATCCTTCTCAGTTAGATAAGAGATTGTTATGAATGACTTTTGAAAATTTATCTCAGCAAGAAGAAGGCTACTGAGCTCTCCAGATGACCTAGAGTGAAGGGTATTTTTTTCTGATTAATTTTTAAATAATATTGCTGAGATGGATTTATTTAAGGTTAGTATGTGTTATTTGGATATTTAAATATTATCTCATTAGACATGTACCTGAGGTTATGATAATTCTAAAACATTTTGATATATTTGGTTTTTAAGGGTTAGTTTAGGTATCCTGGGTGCTTATTAAGTGCTGAATAACTGGTTGAGTTTGATGAAATCCCTGATATTTTTTCAGCAAATGTTTTATATAATTCTGACACAATGCCTTTGAAACCTCACAGATTCATCTTTGGAGATAGAATTCCATAGACTGTTCCACAGATTTGATGAAAGCAGAGTTCTGTGTACTACGTAATGGATTTCTGGATAATAGAGAATAGAATATTATAACAAGATAGTACTTTTTGTTTAATTGTCAAGATCAGTCTTCTTGTTTTCAGAAAATCTCAAAACCAAGACTAACTTGAGAAACACCAGGAATCTTTTCTCATATGCATATATACATAGACCATAGGTAGAGACACATATTAAAGATTCTATACACATTCACATATGTAAGATTTTCTTTTCCTCTTTCATGAAGTCAGTGTGACTTGTTGGTTTTTCCAGCAAAACCTATCTCTGGAAAGAACTCAAAAATGGAAAGCTCTGGAAAGAGCTCTATTGCCTGTTCTCTGAGCATTGACCAAAACTCACCAATGCCTGGTTCTAGAATCTGTAGTAATTGCTAATACACTGGATCAGATGTTTGTTTGTGTTGATCTCATAACCAGCTGCTGTGTTGGCCTATTGGCTGCTTAGAACAGAAATAGGAAGCAGCACACAAATATTTCCTTTGAAATTGATGACTGCAACATTGGAAAAGTATTGACGTTTATGTCAAAGAAAAATAATTATCAAGTGAAAAATGTATCTATGACTAATATTTATATTATTAGAAAATTTTCTGTAAAGTCAACTTTTTTAAGGTTATCGTGTAAGCTTCATTGTAATAACACTGTTTACATGTGAAGCAATATAATTTTTTCATGAGAAAATATTATAGGAATTCAGGTTGTACTTTAAAAAACTAGGTTCTTTAAGGCCAATATTTTGAAAGATAATTGATATGTTCGGCTACATTCTTTTTAACTAGATAAAAATTGATAAAATTTTGGTCATATTCCTTTTGCAAGGAAAGAAGGAGAAAGATATGGAATCTCTGGTTTCATCTGAGGGTCTAGTCACTATTTGATGTGTCTCTGATGATGGGAGAGGAAAGACTGGCTTTTTATATAAGTTCAATATTCCTGTGGTGCCTAACAGTCTAGTTCCCAGTATTCAGTCTGTCATCATCCATTTATGCATCAACCAATCTCATTTTGCTCCAAGAAAATGATTACATTGCTTAAGCCATAATTTCATTTGGGTTTAACAGTTTCAACTGTCTTGTCACTACTGTCATTGTCATCCAAATAATTTCTCAACTACCTAACTCTGCATAGTTTCATGCTTTCTGGTTTAAAACTAACTAAAACGATATGGTCTCTGCTCTTTAGGAGTTTATAATCTTAGAAAAATTTTGTTACGGCAACCCCAAAAACCTCTATTTATTTTGTTTAACCTGTGATTGTTTTCCTTAGCTCTTTTCCAAGTTCCTATCTGCAGATATATTGTCTCTAATTCAAATGCAGAGGCTTGTAGTTCTGTGTCTGTGAATGCCTGCATGAGCTTCTGCAGGTACACTTGAAAGCATGTGTCCATATCTTAATTAGGTGGACACATCTTATCAGGCCGTAGACCTGGTGTCATGGACTCAAAGAAAAAAAAAAGATGGTAGATGGCTGGGTGCAGTGTCCTATACCTTTAATCCTAGCACTCTGGGAGGCTGAGGCAGGAGGATGGCTTGAGCCCAGCAGTTTGAGACCAGAGTGGGTAACATGGTGAAACTCCGTCTTTACAAAAAATTAGCTGGGAGGAATGGTGTGCACCTGTAGTCACAGCCACTTGGGTGGCTGAGGCAGGAGGATAGCTCAAACCTGGGAGGTCAAGGTTGGAGGGAGCCAAGATTGTGCCACTGCACTCCAGCCTAAATGATAAATTGAGACCTTGTCTCAAAAAACAAGATGGTAGAAACATTTTTACAATATTCCAATTCAAATTTAACTCTGAACTCAGTGCTTTGCCCAGTACACCACTCCTGATCAGAGGTGAGCTGAGGGCACAGGAAGACACTTTTACTCAAAGTCACTTTGTTGCTTCCGGAGAAGCCTGATATTAACTTAATCCAGTGGTTCCCATCTAGGAGGCAGCCATTCCCCTCCTTCCACAGCATGGAGATGTAGATCCCAAGGTGCTACTGACTTCAGTAACCCTGTAACAAACAGGAAAACTGAGAGTGGTCTGAGGGGACACAGGTGGATTTCTGCTCCTTATCTCTGTGTCTTCCCTAACACAGCCACCTCGAGACTGTGCACATTATTAATAGCTGTCATTTCTCTTTCTGAACAAATCACCTCCATGCAATTTGCACTCGAGGGTGCTGGAGACTGTCCTGCCTATCTCTGTACATTAAATAACCTTATTGTGCTGCTGAGCCTGGCTGTGTCTCTCCCTTTCTCTGTGGCAAGTGTATTTATCATTTTCCCCACTCTGACATTCCTAGCTTCAGCTGCCAGACCAGGCCTGGTGCCTTTCTCTCAGTAGATTAGTTTGCATTCTATGGGATTAAAAAGGTTTAGAGAGCAACTGGGAGTTGGCAGGAAGAGCCTGAGCTATTTGGAAATGTCAGAAAAGTGTCAAGACTGCCAGTTTTCTGGGGGATAAAATGGGAGGAGGAACAGTAGCACTTTTCAATCAGATTCTAGTAGACAAAACATCACAAGAAAGCAGTCGCAAGGATCTCTAAGATAATAAGAAATTCTTGTATTCTGAGAAGGGTAGGAAGAGAAAAGAGGAGGCAGTGGTGAAGGAGAAAAACAACTCTCTTTTTTGATGAGCAATTGAAAATTGACAAATGGGACAGCCCAGTACATCACACTGTGGTGTCACTCTTTGGTCTTAGTCAACCTTGTGGAAACCAGTCATGGGAAAAGAAGCCACAGGAAATGAGGTGCTCTGAAAACAAACATGTGACTAATGCATTTAGCAGCATCTCATGTTTCCATTTCATTTTTGGTTTATATTCTGATTTCTTTCATTATTTGTGGAGGAGGGGGCTTTTGTCTTTGATGTGTTTCCTTAGAGAGAGGAGACACTTCCTTGTGCTCAGAAAAAAGCCTTGATCTCCCAAAGATTCCGAGCAGGTGACAAAGAAAATGTATGAAAGATTTCTTTTAATGCTCTCTCATATGCAGAACTGCAACTGCTGAGAACAAAGAGAAATCACTGTATTTGAAAATTCTAAAAGGTAGATTAAGCATGAAAAATGAACCAGAGAGCTTTATTACTACTCTCTCTCTCTCTCTCTCTCTCTCTCTCTCTATATATATATATATATATGGATAGATTGACTTCACCATCCTGCCATTGTTTTCTGCCTTTACTAGGAGATGTATTCTTGGAAAGAGAATGTGATTAGTACACCAAGAAAATGGACTGAGACCTGAGAAACTTGGCAAAGCATTTCCTCAGATTTGGCTGAATTTGAAGTGAAATACTTGTGTCATTCAGGAGACCGCCGCAGGAGTAATTTCCCCCATCCCAAACACGAGCTTATAGCATATTTTTATGCCTTCTTTAGCAGAGAAGGAAGAAGGAAGAGCGAGGTTTTTGACTTTTTCCACATGGCATGAAGGATGGGAGCAGTCTTCAATTACAAATCAAGTGGAAGAGTTTCAGTCAACCTCTTGAACGTTGTACATCATTTGTAAAATAGGTTGGGTAGAGGGTGGTGATTGGCCCACACAATGTTTAAGTTTACTTGTAAAATCCTTACTAAAGTCATACCTCCAAATTTAACAGCTCAACTAAGCTAAGGAACTCTGCCCTGCCCAGGTGTTCTCTGTGCATATGTTAAGATGAAATCATCTTCTTTGATGTGATTAGTCCTTAACCAGACATTGAGAATTTGAG
Source organism: Piliocolobus tephrosceles (assembly GCF_002776525.5). Lineage (NCBI taxonomy): Eukaryota > Metazoa > Chordata > Mammalia > Primates > Cercopithecidae > Piliocolobus > Piliocolobus tephrosceles. The sequence continues at coordinate 145,021,120 of NC_045438.1, forward strand.
GGCCAGTGTCAGGGACATCTAAAGCTATAGGGTTGATCAATGCGAAACTTCTTTTTGGCCAAAGTGTTTTTTTTCAACCACAACAAAGTCAGATAATTGCTTCTAAAGGAGAGCAGATTCCTAAGGGGATGCAGGTGTGTTTCCTAGCTGAGTAAAAGAACTGGATTTTGTCTTCCTGGGATAAATCCCTACTCAATTCTTTACCTATTAACATGTGTGAGGCTTCATTTCACCAGTGAATCCTCTCTTCTGTGTCTCTACCCTCTTCTCTTACGCAAGATTCCTCCCCTCTGTCTATGTGTATGCTCAAGCCTCCCTTGGTTATGCCTTCACTTGATGGCTCTACTGAGATCTCTACATCTTCTTTCATTCTTTTCATTTAGGCATCAACACGTAAGAGATAACATGTAAAACAGGACAGCAAAGGCCCTCGCTCTCAGGCGAATTAACTTCTAGTTTGCCGTGGGGAGAGACTACAGGGGAAAATGATGAATGATAAACACTTCCATAAACAAGATGCTTTAACATAGTGGTAAATACTTTAAAGACAGTAAGATGAGGTGATGTGGAAAGTGAGTGAGCGGTGAGACAGAGGACTTACTTGAGATTGTGAAGTTTGTAGGGTTTCTCTGAGGAAATGACATTTCAACAGAGACTTGAAATTACAAGTCAGATCCAGCCTCTCAAAGTTCCATGACAAAGGATTCAAGGGAATAGGGGTAGAAAGTGCCAGCTTGGTGAGGCCCGAAGAGCTTGGCACTGAGAAGAAGGCCAGTGTGACTGTGTCTCAGTGTGCAGCTGGGAGAATGGCAGGAGATGAAGGTAGAGATGGGAGGGCTGGATCCGGAGGACCTGAGGCCTGATGAGCTCTGGTTAGAATTTGGAGGCTCATTCTGGAGGATTTTAAGAAAGGTCTGACACAATCTGATTTATATTTTTAAAAATCACCCCTGCTGTTTTGTGGTGAACTGATTGTGGAGAAGCAAGAAGGCCAGTTAGGAAGCTACTCTAGTAGTGTAGGTGACACATGATGATGGTCTGGACTGGGGCCATCCATAGAGGCATGGAGATGGAGAAGATGCAATTTTGAAATGAAAGTAACAGTATCTGGAGATGGAAGCACAGGATTCTAAGAATGAATTCCAGGTCTCTGACTTGAGTGTTTGTATGTGTGGAGATAATGGTGACTAAGATGGGGGAAGTTGGGGGAGGTACAGGTTTGAATGTTCATGAAGGACAGGGATCTGGGTTTGGCCTGCTTCTTTACATTGTATCGGTTTCAAATAAATATTATAATTTCCATGTGGGGTAGGGGGAACTATCACATCTTTTCCATTTCCAGGTGGTAGAACTTCCTATTAGACTGATACCATTGACCTCTCTCTGACCCTCCTTTTCTGGGAGAATAACTCACTTGATTAGAACCTTTCTGAGAAAGAGCTGGTGTGCTTAGTTCTGCTTCTCCCATCAACTTTTCTCCTTGAGATTTACCTTCACTTAGGTTCATCATCTGGAATTACTGTGATCCTTCACTTCTCATGTCACATGCATTCAATGGTCACATCCATTTGATTGATCAGCCATGTTGATTCTCTCTGTTGTAGCTCTCTTGTGTGCCTTTCTTTTCCTGTCATTCTCTGGGTGCAAATCCTCAAGACTTATCATCTGAAACCTTGACTGCCAACCTATATGCTCATTTAATGTTAAATGAGCATTTTGTGTCAATAACTTTCAGTGAGTTTGGTTAGAAGAAAGAAATCAAACTCCCTCAGACCATTCACAATTTTGGCCCCAAATAGTTCTTTTCCAAATCACACTCTTAAAAAAAAAAAAAAAAAAAGAAAGTGTGTGTGTTTCTTCATTGCGCTCTACATTGTTCTGATATTTTCTCTCCTCAAATATAAATATAGAACGTGACAAAGAGCACAATAAACACACTGAAAATTTCATAGAAATGTTTGTGTTTATACACATCTTCCTCTGGTCTCCAGCTCCACATTTTAAATACTTCTTATCATGATGCTTTGCAAAAGTAGACTCTCAAGCCATAACTGTCAGATTAAAAAGGAAAGAATTTGAGCTGGGCATGGTGGCTCATGCCTGTAATCCTAGCACTTTGGGAGGTCAAGGCAGGCAGATCACCTGAAGTCAGCAGTTTGAGACCAGCCTGGCCAACATGGCAAAACCCTATCTCTACTAAAAATACAAAAATTATCCAGGTGTGGTGGTGCGTGCCTGTAATCCCACCTACTCAGGAGGCTTAGGTACGAGAATCGCTTGAACCTGGAAGACAGGTTTCAGTGAGCCGAGATCATGCCACTGCACTCCAGCCTGGGTGACATAGCAAGACTCTATCATAAATAAATAAATAAATAAATAAATAAATAAATAAATAAATGGGAAAGAACGGTCTAAGAGAATATATGATGTCCTGAATTCTGACAAACCTCATGAAGGCAACAGTTGTCTAAAGAAGGCAAGTGAATTAGTAGGGGAGACGTGTAGAATCAGAAAGAGGCCAAGATAAACATTACTATGTTCAGTGTAATCTGTTTCTTTCCTTTTCTAGAACTTTCACGAAAGTCTCAAAGGATTCTCACAAGCATATTTTAAGATGCCTTTTGTGGATTCACATCCTAGATTCCAGACTTGTTTTACCCCAATCTGCGAGTTACCTGGCCCCTTGCTGAATGATGCGATGTAACTGATGTTCAGGAGTGTATACAACACTGATTTTTTGTTTGTTTCCTTTTGCTCTAGTCAAACATGTAATTTTCTGGTATTTACCCGAAGCTACGGAGCTACTCTTGAATAGCTTTGTGCACTCTATGTATCAAGATCAGATTTTTTATTTACATCAGAACATTTTTTGAAGAACACAAGGTCAGTACAAACAATGGTTCTGATACCATCAACAAGGAGATAAAAACGCACTGATCCAGCTGGGTGCGGTGGTTCATGCCTGTAATCCCAGCACTTTGGGAGGCTGAGGCGGGCGGATCACGAGGTCAGGAGATCGAGACCATCCTGGCTAACACGGTGAAACCCCGTCTCTACAAAAAATACAAAAAATTAGCCGGGCGTGGTGGTGGGAGACTGAAGCAGGAGAATGGCGTGAACCCGGGAGGCAGAGCTTGCAGTGAGCCGAGATGGTGCCACTGCACTCCAACTTAGGCAACAGAGCGAGACTCCATCTCAAAAAAAAAAAAAAAAAAATGCACCGATCCTCAAAAACTGACAGTGGCAGTAATTTCTAATATGCTTTTAAAGTGTAGTGGCCCAGCTGCTGCAGCACACCAACATGGCACATGTATACATATGTAACCTGCACGTTATGCACATGTACCGTAGAACTTAAAGTATAATAAAAAAATAAAAAATAAAAAAAAATAAAGTGTAGTGGCCCAGTGACCTGCTATTGATATCATATTATTACTATTACTAAACATTTTCAATTACTGAATAACACCTGGATCTCACAATAATGTTTTAAGATAAGCAAGGTGAGTATTTTAAATTCACACTTGTACTGATTAAGTGACTGAAGTTCAGAAGAAAGAAATAGCCCAAAGTCACAATGTTAGTGAGTAGTCCAGTGAGAATGTGAATCATCATTTATGGGTCTACACAGACACTCTTTTGCAGCATTGTTCAGCAGATTTACAAACTAGGATTTGAGAGTATCCCAGATTAAATTACCCAGACTAGGGAAAATCAGGGCAAGTTTACACACACACACACACACACACACACACACACACACACACACCCCAAGGCAATTTGTGGGGCTCAAGGAAAAGTACAATATTCGTCTTCTAGTGTTTCAGTTTTGTTACATTCAATATGTGTATTAATTTTTGTTTCTGGATGGCATGCTAAGACAGAGATAGCAGCTAAATAAAATCAAATGCTGCCTATCTTTCTGAGTTTCACATTTTTTATCTAGAAGCTTATCATTCACTTGATCTAATCAACTGCCATATACAATGTGAGAGAAAAAACTTTTCAGAAAGATCTTGATTATCCCACCAGTTCTTTTTTGCATCCATGTCCAAAACTCTGCCAAATCTGGGGGCAGTTTCCAGTGGAAAACAATTTGGGATTGAAGGTTTTCCACTTTGTATAAGATTGGGATTGAAGCCATAGAAACGGCGCCTTTGGGAATGATGTGGGCAGTGCCTCTTTTCATCTGGACACCGTGCTCTGAAGTCTCTGGTGACTTCCCACCTAGGGCCTTGGCTCATCCTGCTCCAGCCTCCTGGCGTGCTATTTCCCTTGCTGCTGGTGCAAATCTCGTCCATACTTCTTGCATCAGACACCAGATCCAGTCAATCATATAGATTCAGAATCTGTATTTTGCTAGGGCTGCCATAATAACATACCACAAACTGGAGATTTACACAATTGAAACGTGTTGTCTCACAGTTCTGGAGGCTAGAAATCCAAGATCAAGATGTGGGTAGGGTTGGTTCCTCCTGAGGGCTGTGAGGGAAGGATCTGTTCTGGGCCTCTCTCCTGGGCTTACAGATGGCTTTCTCCTTCTTCTGTCTTCCCATCATCTCCTCTTGGTACTTCTCACATGAATACCCTCTTCTCTGCTGCTTGAGCGTGTTTTTCAATGCTATTCCCTGTATTTTTTATCCCTGCAAGTTCTTGGATACCTGGACAGAGTCTGTTTTCTTCATTCCTTTATGCACTGATCTAGAAGAGCATCCTTCACGTAGAAAGATTTTAAAAAGTGGATTATTGAATATCCACGATGAAACTCCTGAATAGGAGTCTTTGAAAGCAAAAAATGAAATTCCTTTGGCAACATTACATTGCCTAGCTCTTTTGAACAGGATGTCCTAACATTGAAAGCCTCTCATCAGCTGAGAGCACATCAGTATTATTTGATTACATTTATATATAGATTCAAGGATAAACCTTGCAAGAATATATGAGTTTGTAGTACAGATTGGGACTCCATCCGGGCCTCTTTTAATTCATGCTCTTGTCTTTGATTCTGATTTACTTTCAGTTAGAGCACTGATTTACCTTGTTTGGTCTTTTCTCACTTTGTTCTTCATAAGCCCTTTGTTAGCTTTCTAAAAGTTATTGCCACTGAATTAGATTTTAATGGAGTTAATATATCAGTATGTTATTTAGTGTTTTAGTCTGTGATTAATCCTAGAAAAGCTGGGTGAGTGCCTTACCAGAGGGCTGCATGTTCTCCAGGTTACGGCATTATTCATGTCAGATGCAAACAGACAAATACAGAGCAGCAGGAAAAAATGAGCTGAGGAAGCTGGGGAGTCCAGACTTTAGTGCAAGAGAAAGGAGGGGTGAAATGTTTTCATGCAAGCTCAGTTTTCAATTCTACGGTCTCTAGTGAGGCAAGCAGACTTCAATCCTGCCATAGCTAGGATGAAAATGTTATTGATTCCTGATCTACGTTTAATGATGAATTAATAGATTTGCCTTTATATTCAACAATGGAACACACTTAATCTAAACAAAGAGCAGGTCCTTAGGTTACATGGACCTGAGACTTAACAGTTCTCTGTGCCTCTCTCTCCTTGCTCAATGAAAAGGAGCTTAATCCTAATTTTGCTCCTGAAAATAATATGTATAACTCGTTAAATCTGATCCCCAATTTGTATGAATGTGATAAAATATGCATTAGCCTCCCGCTATTGCTTTTCTTATGCACAGGCAAAGAGAATACCAGCAGAAAGTTTACCAGAACTACCCTCTCAAACACAGATGGCTACAAAAACCTGAGAAACCTACGCTAGCCCATTTGCACTTTTCTGTCCAAAAGATTTCCTGAGAAGCTGGAAATTCTGCCAGTCTGGGCTATGATGTCGGCACTTCCTCCTAGTTCCATTTTCCCTACCTGGAGCCTGGCTGGCAATGCATTTACTCCTTCTATGTGTCCTGAGCTCAGGGTAGGACAGAGTGATTTTTTTTTTTTTTTTTTTTTTTTTTTTTTTTTTTTTT
>NC_045438.1:145027201-145247880 GCF_002776525.5 Piliocolobus tephrosceles
TTTTTTTTTTTTTTTTTTTTTTTTTTTTTTTTTTTTTTTTATTCAAGACACCTGGAGCTACAGGTCACTTTTGAAACCAGCAAAAATAGCCTGCAGTTCTAGGTTACTTTGACATAGGTAATGACTTAAAATTCCTCTGAGCTTAGATTTTACACTTATGATTCTGCAAATTAGCTCTCATTATCCCTGCAGGTTTCTGCCTTTTGAGCTTTTAAAGTCACAGATTTCAAATATAACCAGGGCACCAAAGTCCTTAGCTTCTAAAATCACAAACCCCCGTAGGATGGGAATGATAATGCGTGTATGGTAGTGAGGGTAGTGGGAGTTATCGTTAGTGAAATAAAGAATTGAAGAATTGTCCTATGGTGAATGGAAGAATCAGTGCTAGCTATTAGCTACAAAGGTACCGGCTAATACCTCACTGAATCTGTGCCAGAACCAGACAAAACTTTAGTAGGAGAGGAGGACTATGGAGGGTTACTGAAAGAAGATACTACTCCTCTCATCGCTCCATCCTTTTACATATACATATTCTTGTGCCATGCAAAGCAAAAATAAATACATGTATTAGGCTGGAATTTCATGTATCTTGCCCCATGTTTGTGATTAGGTTTAACTTTTATAATCCTACACTGTGGGGCTTCACTAATATAATATTTCTGTGGGCAACACATATATTATGAACCACTTATGGGCATAAATAGCAAATATTATTTTTGTTATATATAATCAGCAACCTTGAAAGGGAACAAAGATGCCATCACGACTGTATGCCTGTCTCTGTGCAAACGTGACTGTCCTTACAGAAAGCAGTAGACATATGGCTATCTGGACTGTTTTCAAAGGATATGGACATCCCTCCTTTGAATAAATCATTCCTGCTGTTTAACAACCTTTACAGTTGGGACGTGCCTTCTCATAAAGCACTTGCTTTTAGAATTGACCAGGGTTTTTCCGTTTTGCTGGGTGAGATGGACTGCTTTGCATTGTTTGACCACATACTAATGCTTTTGTAGAGAAATAATTCGTTACATGGTGAATGCGGGAGGGTGGTGGATATTTTTTCCGAGAAGTGCTCTCTTCCCTCCCTCAAACTTCTACAATTTCAGGTTGGATTGTCTCACAGACCATCTTTTCCTTCCCCTCTGGGTTACAGTGCGTCACACTAGATGGCAGTAATACCTCAGTTTGAGAGTCCATTTTACATCTTCCCTCCCCCATGACAATTTTTTCTTGTCCATAGCAATATGGAATAAAACATGCAAATAAAATCCCTTCATTTTGTACAAGGTTCATTCAGAAAAGCTGATATACAATTAAAGCTGGTAATGAAAAAAATGTGTTAAATGATATAGAAAACTCAGGCATTGTGAGTATTTTGTGTGTGGTGGGTGGCCAGTCTCTGGTTTGTTTCTTTGTTTGTTATGGTTGTTTTTCAGATAGATATAGTTTAATTACAAAAGAAAATTTGTTAGGGCCAAAAGTCTAAGCTTAAGTGGTAAGGTAAAAGTGTATTTCTGAAAAAAGAAAAGAATTCAGTCGTGCTATTAGCTTATTCTTTTCTCAAATCTTGTGTTTCTTCCAGCAGATTGGTTATGCTTTTATGCAACATTAACCTGGATTTTCTAGACAGATATGGTCAGATGCAAGCTCACAGCCCTATCTATATTGCCCATTAACAGGGAGTAGAATAACTGAAAGGAAAACAAAACCAATCCAAAAGCTTCTAATACAATGAAGACCCCTTTTCATTGTGTTTGTGTAAACCTGGAGATTTGCAGATGATTTGGAAGGAGACAAATTTAGCTTTTGTAAAATATTCTTGGACAGCTCGTCCAAACTTCCAGAATGCTCTACTAAGGGAGAACCATCTGAGAATGAGATGCAAAAAAAAAAAAAAAAAAAAAAAAAAATGGCTCTATTCTGATTGGCAATCATTCATTTTACATGTAAAGTAGTAAAAACATTATCAAAACAAGCTCATCAAACATTTAACTTGATATTACTGGAATGTTATTTTTTTTTTCCTCTTCCAGTTCACAGCCCTAGGCTTTATATGGAAATTTGCAGATGCAATGCTCTCATTTTAAAGGAAAGCATGCAATCACCTTTTAAAGGTAACTAACTACACAGAAAACTGAAGCAGCGTCATAAGAAACAACGTGAATTCATGAGCAAATATGAAGAACGTTACTCACCCCACATGTGAAAATGCTCAGTGCATTATTTATAGACATTGTTTGACCAGGGAGATCAAGGTCATGTGTGGACTCCTGGGCAATGGGTCAAATCTTGAGAGACTGTCCTGATAATCCCTGCTGACAGTTTCTTGGATTATGTTGGTGTACTTAAGTAGATGCATTTTCCAACTTGGAGGGAACAATGAAGAACTTTAAAAAAAAATTAATTAGCTCTTTATTTATCTGACTTGATCACAACTCATTAATTTTGATCAAAAACAGTGTATACGGTAGGGAGGTTGCTCTATTCACATGCTCTTTTCCTAAACTCTCTGAATCATTCCACTAAGAGAAATATACAGTTAACCTTTCCCGGTGACAATTGCTCCTTGCCTTCTACCCCTCGCCAATAATGTTTCCATATATTCCAATGTCCAGAGTAAAGCAGACTCAATAATTAATAGTGTGACTCAGAAGAAAATACTAAAATCTTGGAATACTTGCTCTAGAAATTCTAATGGAAAATTATTTCTAAATGTTTTAAAAACTTATTATATGTGAAATATTGCAGAATTCCATATCTTTAAGTTGTCACCCATACTGGGCCCATTGTTTATGTGTCACCCTTGAGTTCTCCTTTGTTATACAGAAGATGTAGACTGACTTGCTCAAGTAATCATGGGACATGATATTGAGGTCCTGACCTCTTTTAGCATTACATGGACAGTGGCATAAGGTGAGGAGGTTGGGAGGAGTAGGACACCCCAGTACAAGCAATAAGGACGTACATTGTGGAGAATTTCAAAGCAACAGTAAACCTCAGTAAAATGGGTCTGGTTTTTATTATGACCATGCACCAGCCATTCTAACAGTGTCCGTAATGAAACTGTTCCCCCTACCAAGCAGATCCTCCCCACTTCATGTCCCTCCCTTGAGGGCTGCTGAAAGGGGAAGTTCTTGATGCCTTCATCCCAGCTCAGAGGGGCTGTATTTTCTACCTAGGTTTATATGTAATACTAACATAAACAAAGCAAAAGCCCACAAGTTCTCTCATCTTGCCTTTTATAATATTTCCCAACTCTCTATCTTTTCTTTAATTTTGATTTGGAGATTTCTTACAGTATTCTTGTGAGCACTGAGGATTTTTTGGCAATTAGCATGTACTGTGAATGCAGAACACTTCTAGATTGACCTCAGTTTTATTGACATCAATTCGTTTAGCTCTTTCTTTACATCCAGGATCAGTAGATCAGAAATCATTGAAGATAACAGAATCCTTCATATTAACAAAATGCTATAAAAGCAAAACCTGCAGGAAGAGATGTCCCTATTTAATAAGCAGTGGAATTGGAGATAATAGAAGATGGCAAAAAGGCCTTCTGTGGAAGACAATGGACACAAACTTATCACCAAAGTCAGTATGAATCAGGGTAGCCCCTAAACAGGCAGCTCAGGGTATTGGTTAGACACCTCTGCGTCAAAGTATTTTTAGGACAATTAAATCTGTCAATGATTGAATTTATTAAAAAATTATGAATGGAAAGCAATGCTGCCATCATTTATACAGTCCAAAGAGGTACATAAACAGGATCCAGAATTAAAAGCATAGATTTTGAAGTCATGCAAAATAAGATTTTAGTCCTGACCCCAGCACTTACTAAATGTATGACATTGCTTAAGCTATTATTTAAGACTTGAGTTCTCATCTGATTAACTGGTTTAAGATAGTATAACAATAGCACGTAATGGGGTTGCCATGAGGTTTACATGATACTATATAGATAGAATGCTTACCTCAGTTCTTGGCACAGAGAAAACTTTCAGTGCTTCTTAGCTGCTTGATTCCATATGGAGTTCCACATGCACAGTGAGTTCTCTCCGGCCTAGGCTAGTCACCAAATAGGTCAGTAGTGGGTTTACAAGCCTCAAGCAAATACTCACTCAGGCTTCTCCTCTTATCTTTCCATCTTTACTCACTTTCTCACACTTCAATCCCTTTCTCACACTTCAGTCCCAATTGCTTGGTTAATTAGATAGTGTCCTATGCCCTCTTGCCTGTGTATATATAACAATATTATACTTCTAGCATGGGTGGTAAATTGTTTCCAGAGAAAAAAGGCAGAATCAGTGCAAACTGCAGTCAGAGAATTTTCCATGGGCTGGGAGAAGCTGGAAGTCACCTTCAAAGAATAGACTGGATATGAGGAAAGGGAGCAGGAAGATCCATCTCCTCAGGGCTGGGGGAAGGTCACCAGCACAGGAACGTGGAGATGGGTCTTGAACAACTTGAAATCACGTTGGTGAGGTGGGCAAGGCTGCATGGAGAGACCTCTGAATGCTGAATAGAACTCTATTGACAACGGAGGACACCACCTGGGATTCCAGATTCAGAGCTGGGGTTGAGTTGTGGAGTGAGTGCTAGGACTGAGATTGGAACTAGGAGTTCTAGTTAGGGTTGGAAACTGAAGCTGGGCTTGGGAGAATGCGGGATATTCATGTTTCAAAGCAAAAGTACCTGTGTAGATGCATACATTTCAGAGAATCCAAATCCCTTGAGGTTAATCAATGGATTTCTGTTTAACAGCCTCTGTTGCCCTCTCTATATATATGTGTGTATATAGTAATATGTTATGTGCGTGTGTGTGTGTTCATATATACATATGATTGTAGTAAGTTATTCAAAGCAGTGACTGGTCTTGTTGCAGGAAATGCTATCTGGTAAGTATGTTAAACTGAATTATAAAAATAAAGAATAACATTCGTTCAACTCCATGCTAGACACTTCATATATGTTACCTAATTTCATTTTAACCTGATGGAAATGGAGGAGAGAGATTGCAGTTGGGGTGGAAAGGGACCTGGAATCAAGGAAACCAGCCAGTAATCTGCTGCCAAAATCCAAATTGAAATTGATAAAGCAAGCTCTGGAGTGTGGTGAATGAAGGTGGGAATGGAAGAGAAGGGATGATATGTGAGAAATGTAAGAAAAGGAGCTATGACTTCACTTTGAAGCGGACCAGGTAGAAGAGTTTTTGGAGAAGGAATGCAGGAAGATGTGGGTGAATTTAACAACTGAATGGGCCACGGGTTCTGAAATGTTTCTAAGTTGCAATGTGCTCATGTTAACATATAAGGGATTATTGTATTGTTTTACCTATCCACACAACTCTTCAAAAGGAATACTTGACCTCCTGCTGCACATTATCCTACTTTAAATAATGACCTTCGAGCTCTTCTCTGACTTTGTATTCCCCTTGATTCAAGCAGGTGAGGGAGAAAATACAGCTACAGGCTGGCTTACTTCAATTATATCAAACCCCATGACCTCCTCTTTTCCAATCAGGACATGGTTACCCTGGCAACCAGCTTCTCTGTTTTCTTCTCATTTTCTTTCTCCAGAAGTACAAGTTAGTTTACATAGACTGGCTGAAGAAAACCTATTCACTATGTCCTGCTTTTGACAATGTGGTTCTTCTAAAGAAATCACAGTGTTTCTCTTTCTTAAATGGGTCAGGATTTTTAAATGCCATGTTTCGCTGAACATTTTAAAATGCAACTTAAGCTGAATACACTAGGTCATGGAAAATGCGATCTCCTCATGAAAGCAATACATTTCGCTCTATCCGTTTTTGAAGCTGACATGGTAATAGGTGGTTTGGTGAAATCAGGAAACATTAACAATGCCCTCCTGAACTTAAGGTCCAAACTGAGATAATGAAATCATGATTTATTTTTCTCAAATCTCCCATTCTCCTTTCTTGTCATCATTCAACTGGCATTCTCAGAGAGAAACATCGGAGAATTCAGGAATGACTGGGATAGAAGGTGATGTTTTTCCTAATGTAGTAGTTTTTGAGGAGGAAAGTTAATTGTTACAGTGGGCAAACAAGGTCTCAGGCCTCATAAGAAAGAGTAGACCTTTGGTACAAGAAAAGATCGCACTCACCCTTCTGGCCTTTTTGTCCTGCTTTTTTCTTCAGTACCAGTCCAACTGATATTTAGAGCCACCCACTAGTAGAGCTTTAGAAAAGATGTCTAGAAAAAAAATCAAGACCATAACTATTATTTTCTCACCAATATCAACTCATATTTGAGTGGTTTTGAACTACTTGCAGAATTTTGGTTTTAAAAAGCAAAGGGGAAGTTTAAATCAATCGAAATCACTAGATTTATAGTGGGGGATGACAAAATCTGGGCATCAATGTACATAGGTTGTTTGTTTGTTTGTTTGTTTGGAGACAGAGTCTTGCTCTGTCCCAGGCTGGAGTGCAGTGACGCGATCTCGGCTCACTGCAACCTCCACCTTTTGGGTTCAAGCAATTCTCCTGTCTCAGCATCCCAAGTAGCTGGGACTACAGGTACATGCTGCGATACCTGACTAATTTTTTGTATTTTAGTGCAGATGAAGTTTCACTGTGTTGCCCAGGCTGGTCTCGAACTCCTGAGCTAAGGCAATCCACCCACCTCACCTTCCCAAAGTGGTAGGATTACAGTTGAGCCACTGCACCTGGCTTATGTTAAAGGATTTTTGAAACATTAAATTGTTAGGGATTTGGGAATTCCTAAAATTTTAGAGATTAGTTTAGAATTTCCTGAATCTAATGAAAATAGGGTGGTCAAGGTGGACTTCACTTAAGAAACAATGTGGTATCTTTAGGAGAACCAAATTGTAACCAATTTCTTTTCTTTTCCTTTTTTAAAAATTTTATCTAAAAAACTTCTGGTGCAATATTAAAAAGCAATATAGCCAGCTGAAGTGATGACCAACAGAAAAAAGAGAGGCAGCAGAGGGAAGGCCAAGGAACCTCACCCCAGCTAGTACCCCATGGGCTGGAGGCCAGGGGCAGACTGAGAAGGTGACGTGGGTGGTGGGAGAAGGAGGCAAGACTACCCACCAAAATGAACAGGCAGATCCAAACATTTATACAGGAAACATCTGACTGAATGGAGGAAGATCTTGGGGAGATGAGAAGTATCTCCACATTGTTTTTCCCTAAAATGTGGAGTTGGGTGGAGAGATTTGACGGGGGGGGGGGGGGGGGGGGGGGGAAGGGAGGAAATGAGGGATGTACCTTGGGAACATTTGAAGGAAGAAAATTCTGGACAGAGGATATCTCCAAAGAAAGGTTCCAGAAAGGAAGTGCGTCTAAATTTTTGAAGAATAACAAAGTTGAGAAGGAGTAGATGATGGGAAAGTTAGAAGCAATGAAGTCAGAGAGATATTAAGGCAGGGGAGAGGGTGGGGTAGCAGGTTGATGTAGATCATTGTAGGAAATCGTAGAGCTGTTGCCTTTTATTCTGTGGGATAATATCTGCTAAAAGCTGCTGCATGTTACTGTTATTACATCCACAACCTGTGACTTTGCAAAAACAGGGTTGGTACTCTGTCAGATTGTAAATATCGAAGGCTTACAGGCCACCTCGACCTTGGTGTTGTAAAACAAAAGCAGCCATGGGCAACCTGTGTAAAATGGCATGGCTGTGACCCTAAAAAATGTATTTACAAAAACAAGCAGGTAGCCCACAGGCTATAGTTTGGCTGCCTCTGATCTAAAGAGTTACTCTGATTTATATCTATTTTTTCTGGAAAAAATTAAGCTTAGGGGAAATGGAAAAAAAAAAAAAAAACTACATTGACTATCTGTTATGCATCAGAAACTGTCCTAGGAATTACATGTGTGTGTGTGTATACACACATACAAATAGACATGTATTTGTAAATACATCTCTGTAAACTAGAAGAGGAAGAGAATATTCTCAGTCTCATAAAAGCTTTTACAAAAAAAAAAAAAAAAAAAAACCCCTACAGATAACATGATACTATCACACGTAATGGTGGAAGACTGAATGCTTCCTTCCTAAGATAGGGAACAATTCAAGAATGTCCACTTCTGCCATTCATATTCAACGTATTACTGGAATGCTACCCAGTATAGATATACAGTATGTATATATACACATAGATATACATTACATAATTATCTATTTACATCCCTATAATGATCTACTTAGCCAAGACAGCTTTATCTCTCATGAAAATAACTTCAGTAGCCTCCTCCCTGATTCTACTTTGCATATACACCTCAATTAATTCTGTCAATTTGACTTTTTAAAATATAAGCATGCCAAATGTTTAAAGAAAGAATAATATTAATTGTATACGATTTCTTTCAGAAAACAGAAGAGAAGGGGAAGACTCCCAGTTCATATTATAAGGTCAGCATTACTCTGATACCAAAACCAAAGACAGTTACTGTAGGAAAGGTACAGAACAATATCCCCCATGAATGTAGACACAAATATTCCGAATACAGTATTAACAAATCAAATCTAACAACACATAGAAAAGCAATACACTAAAACTAAGTGAACTTTATTCCTTTATTCCAGTAATACAAGGCCGAATCAATGTTTTAAAAATCAATCAAAGTATTCTACAAATTAAAAATCAAAACAAGCAAAGGCACGCGATTATACTATTTGATGCAGAAAAAAGTATTTGACAAACTTTAATCCCATTCATGATACAATCTCTCTGTAAACTTGAAGAGGAAGAGAATATCCTCAGTCTCATAAAAGCATTTACAAAAAAAAAAAAAAAAAAAAAAACCTACAGATAACATGATACTATCACACGTAATGGTGGAAGACTGAATGCTTCTTTCCTAAGATGGGGAACAATTCAAAAATGTCCACTTCTGCCATTCATATTCAGCATATTACTGGAATGCTACCCAGTACAATAAAGCAAAAGAAAAAGAAAAAAGAAAAGAAGAGAAAAGGTATACGAATCAGAAAGAAATAAATCTGTCACAATTTAATTGACAATTATAATTCTATATTCTAGCAATGAGCAATTAAAACCTGACAGTAAAAATAAATATCATTTAGAACATTTAGAATAATTCCCCCCAAAAGAGAAATACTTAGGTGTAAATTTAACAAAACATGCATAGGATCTATATAGTAAAATCCATACAATGCTGATTTATAAAATAAAAGACCTAAATAAATGGAGAGACATATTGTAGTCGGGGACTGGAGTAATCGACTTAGTAAAGATGGTAATATTCTCCAAATGGATCTATAGATTTAATGCAATTGCCAACCTAATCCCAGCATGATTTTTTGACAAACTCATTCTAAAATGAGTATGGAAAGGCAAAATACATAGAATTACTAAAGCAATTTTGAAAACGATAAGGTTGGAGAAATCACAAACCCAATGTGATTTTGTGTCTCCAAACAGAGTGGTCCTGGTAGAGGGACAGACACATAGATCAATGGAACAAAATAGACACAGCTATGCAGAGCTGATTTTTGGCAAAGAAAGGACTACTGTTCTCTCTTTTGCATCTTCATTCTTTCAGTTGGTCAAGTCTAAAACTAGAATCATCTTGATTCTGCTCTTCCTCTCACATCTTTATTTAACCTATTAGAAAATCCTGTCAGCTCTTCCAGCATCTGATTACTTCTCAACTTCTCTACTGTTCACACTGCAGTTTGGACCATTAGCTCTTGTTTAGACTTGCAATAGACTTAATTCATTTCACTACTTTCACACTTGGCTGTCATATAGTCCATTATCCACACTATTGCCAAAGCGATCATTTTAAAAGTTAAGAGAGATTATACCCATCCTTGACCTAAAAGTCCCCAAATGGATTCCTGTCTCACTGAGAATATAAACTAAAGTGATGACCAGGGGTTTAAAGGATCTTACATGATCTACTCTGGCCCTCGCTATCTCTCTTCTCTCTCTTTCTGTCTCTCTGTCTCCCTCTCTTTCTTATTGATTGTCTGAAGTCATACTGCCTTCCTTGATGTTTCTTGAACATGCCAAATATGCTCTAGCCTCCTAGTTTTTGTGCTTATGCTAGAAAATGTCTTTTCCCAAAGACTGAGAAGATTCAGTTTCTTACTTCCTGCAGTTCTCTGCTAATACAGCATCATGTCAGAGAGACCTTTCCTGACCATCCTCTATAAAAACAAGAATCTGCCTCTCCCTGGCATTCTCTACCTGCTTTATCTTTTTCTCTCCATTTGGTACATGCAACCTACTAGTTAGTTATATATTTTCTTCTTTATTTACTTATTCCACAAGTAGAATTTAACTTCCATGAGGGCAGAGATTTTGTCTGTTTTGTTTCTTGCTAGATTTCCGAAATCTAGAATAGTTCCTGTTGTATCATAGGTACTCAATACATAAATGTTTAATGAATAAATTCAACAAAGGTATGGCCTCGATGCTCAACTCAGAATCTAAAAAATTCTTGACAGATCAACAAAGTTCTGCCTTCTATGAATGTGTTTTGAAAGTATTTTAATAAATAATTTAGGTTGTATGAAGTATTACTATTTTTTTTTTTTTTGCCTTTAACGTAAGCCAGTTGTTTTGTTTGTTTGTTTTTGTCCAGTCCTCCAAAGTCTCTCTAGGGAAAACTCTTTATTCAACTCTACAGTACATTGGTCATCATTTTATTTTCCATGATTTATTGCTATTACTTTAATAGTCTAGATTCCATGCTCAATAGCTTCCTATTTCTTCCTTAGTTCTTTACCCCAAATGAAGAAATGCTGCTCCTTGGTATGTGGTTTTTTCCATGTGTTCCGCATACCCAGTTTTAGTACAAGTGTGTTGAAATAAAAGAGAAATTAATGTTTTGGCTTTTTTCCCCATGTCTTTGTCACAGTTTGAATTGATAAAATCACACATTTCCAATTTGAAAAGAAATTGGCAAAAATTTACTAACAAATATCTTGTTTTCCCTTTAGTTTACTTAAAGACAAATAAAAAACCTTAAGTCTTAATTGAAAATTGATAAATTCTATAGAACTTGTGTTGAGAGCCTCCTTAACAGAATGGACAACACTTGACTTTTATGTGGCAGAGCAAAATAAGGAAGGGGTTCAAAGTACATAAATAACTTTACATAACACAAAAGCCATGAGGTGCTTCTTTTATACTCAATGATAATGAGACTGCTACAGTAAACAAAACAAAACAGAAGAAAAAACAAATGAGTAAGCACCCGTGATATACCTAATTCTGTAGGAAATTACGATCAGCAGAAATGCTTCACAAGCAAAGAAACATAATGTTTATCCTCAAATCGTCTACAATCTAGGTCATAGGAGAAGCCAAAACCACAACTCCCACCACATGACAACAGATGAAAGAAAGACAAATTATTACTGAGTTTTGGGCTCCAAAGCCTCTTAGGGATATGGGGAACTTGTAGGGAACCCAGAGAAGAGCCACAGAGATGATTAAAGAGTTGTAAAATGGGGCCTTTGAGAACAGGTTAAAGGAATTGGGATTACTTAGTTAGAAAGTTAGGTGATTAAAAAGTGGTTTCATCATTGCTTCAAAAACTACACAATGTTAGCTAATTGATGATGGTGGCTAGCTATTCTCTAGAACTGGAAGAAATGCACCAAATAGGCTGAGAGATTTGAGTTACACTTATAGCAAGGGGGAGTTTTCAGAGATGGATGATAATATGGATGCTCAAAGTGTGAAATCATGTTTTCTTCCTGGTGCATTTAATCTTTAAAATAGAGAAGAAATTTATACAGCTGAAAAGCAAAGGTAGAGAGCGAAAGGAAGCCATTTCTATTGGCCACAGCACTAGATGATTTCTCAAACTGTCTTCCGGGTATGTGACCCTTGCACCTTTTATCAGCACTTACTGAATTTTACCATAAGCTCAGCATTAACTCTGAGTAGAAAATCTGGAACCTTTTCCCCTCGTCTTTAATTTTTACGTAACACTAATTATCTCTACAGATTGAAATATTAAGTGCTTGGTGTTTTGTATCCACTTATAATCAGGCGCACCGAAATGTCACAAAGGGGTTCATTGTTTTCTTTAGGAACTATTTTATTGTTCATTGGTAGATGATATGTAGTCCTCTGGTACATGAAGCCAGACTGGCAATAAAAATTACTTCCTTGGGGATTACAATTTATCTTCCACTGAGTATCTTCAGATATTTTTTGTAGAATAAAAAATCTAAAGTAATTTGGCTGAATTTTACCTTTTTACTTGTTAAAGACTAGTTAAAATAATGTGATGGTTGATGCAGTGATTATGAAAGTGTATTTTTTCAGTCCAAAGGCAGTAATTCAATTGAAAAGCTCATTAAAAAAAAAAAAAAAAAAAGGTATTCTGACACAATTCATCTCTCTTGAAGCTTGGATAATGTTTGATTTCTTCCAAACCAAATTTTAAATAGCCTAAGCAAACTAAAATTTATTTGAAAACCCAATTCTTATTGTTTGCTTTTTCAGTAGGGTTTTTTCTTGGCAACAAAGAGCCTGAAGTCTTAATAAAGCTGGGAACTTACTTAAATGCAGTGATGAAAAAATTGGGGCAATGCTTGGGGAAACTGTTTGCCAAGAAATTTTAGAACGATTGCATTTTAAGTATTGTTCCATTTAAGAGGTGGAATTAAACTTCTATGAAGCAAAACTGCCTATATATATGCCTTATCATTGGAGTGTGCTTTCCACAACCATAAATGAAATTAGGTTTCTCATTAATGAAGCAAATAAATCTGAATTTATTTCCTGAAAAGACAAGATACGGATTCCAGTAATAGTGTTTTAAAACACACTCTTGTGTACTTACCTACATTACAGTATTTCAAAGTAATAGAAATCTTGGCCATCAAAAGTATGTTCATTAATTTCACACTGTGTGCATATAAATAAATAGGTAAGCTCAGCATAGACTCTCTAAGTCTTTCAATACCATCCATTCATCTATTCTTTTAGCTTCATTTACTGTGATGTTGGAACCAGCTATTTAACCACATTTTTAGTGAATGAATTAATGCATGTTAGAAGTAAAATTGTTTTTATTGCATGGAATTGCTTCCACTTAAGCTGGAAAATAATTTTTAAAATGGAGGAAAGAAAGAAAGAAAATGAAGCACCATTACTCTGCATTTCCCTGTCTCCTATTCAGATACCTTACTCTTAGATTTAAAGAATAATAAAATAATCACCCACTATTAGGGCAATGAGGTAGTCTTTGCAGTGATAGGATAGATGATACTCTGAAGAGAAAAATTTAACTGACTTCTATACTTCTGTTTACACCCCCCTTTTCTTTTCTTTTTTTAAAAGTATTTCTAACCATATTTATTTTAATAAGGAAAATTGACTTATTGGAAAGTAGGCAGCTGGCTTTTTATAATTGTTATTATTATTATTATACTTTAAGTTCTAGGGTCCATGTGCATAACCTGCAGGTTTGTTACATATGAATACATGTGCCATGTTGGTGTGCTGCACCCATCAACTCATCATTTACATTAGATATATCTCCTAATGCTATCCTTCCCTGCTACCCCCACCCCACAACAGGCCCTGGTGTGTGATGTTCCCTTTCCTGTGTCCAAGTGTTCTCACTGTTCAATTCCTACCCATAAGTGAGAACATGCGTACACCCCCCTTTTCTCTAGCATCCTGTTGCCAAGTTATAACAAAAATATTTCTAAGATAATTTGGAGTTTTGTTCAACAATTCAGATCAATGTTGGAGAAGGATGATCCAATCTGCATAGAACACCTGTAATGAGAATAACCCATTTAAAGACATTTTACTCTATGATAGTTGGGATACCAAAAAAAAAAAAAAAAGCCACTTGGGTAAAATTATGATCACCAGCTTTTTACCTCTGAAGCTTTCAGAGATATGCTGTCTCCCACTAAGACTCCTATAAGGCAGAAATTAAATATCCACCCTTATCAGCTGTGCAGGCTTCCGTGTAGTCATGCCCACAGAGTTTAATCCAGACAGCAGTGTTTTGTCATCCACAAATCTCTTCTATTTTTATTTTTGGGTGTGTTTAGATATATAAATATGGTATTTTCACAGGCTAGGCTGCAAATTGGAGGCATAGCATGCAGCAGCAAAGAAAAGCTCATAGAAAAGGGGAAAAAAAAAAGAGCTTAGGTATTTTACTCTAAATTGACAAATGGGATGTTCCTAAACTCAAAGGAATTCTTTAGCTCACTATTGAATTGCTATTAAAAAAATGTATTACTGAGAAAACAGACCCAAATTGAGACCCTATAGGAAATAGAATTTCAGTGTATTTTCTATTATTCACAGTAAGAATTAGCACCAGACTGTGCATGTCACTGTGTTAAATGTAATGCAAAATGAATTAAATAAAGGGGAAAAAAGCCTTTCTGCTCTGGAAATTTATAATGAAGAACATTGAGGCAGAAAGAAAGAGGAAAGATAGAATGTCACTTGTTATGTGGATACTCAAGGGAGAGAGCAAGTTGTAGTAATGTGTTTGACTGAATGGTTCTTGAGAGATTGCCAAATCTCTTCTTGATAAGATTTGATTTTGAAGCAACTCAGGTGATACCTAGATGTATAAGGATATGAATTTAATGCATGGTGGAGAGTAGGGCATTGCTGGATTATGGTAGAAGCAAAAGGGAAGCTCAAAAGATATTTTGCAATGACTGAAAAATGAGTGAAAGGGAACAGAATGGATTTGCACAAAAATATAATGGTATCCAGTTTTCTCCACTGTCTCTCTTAGAGAAATGCTTTTGTAATGTGTTTAGTTAATGTTTCAAGGAATTCAAGCTAATCATAGATATCTGCTGCAGAGTTTTGGAGCTAGTTCTGGTGGAAAGTTTAATGGCAAAACTTCTATGCACTCGTGAAATTTATTTGGGTGAAAGAAGCAGTTTTAAGCATTATTATCTATTGGCTACTTTTGATTTCCAGTATGCTTGGTATTAATACAGGAGGACTATTATGAATCTTTTCAAAAGAGCAATATTCATAGGTAACAAAGACTGTATGTATGACATACACAAAGGTACGCAGTTTATTGTCCTAAGAGTCCATTTTAAATCTATTCAACCTTCAACGTCCATTTTTTATTTTCATTGAGGTAGCTGTGCTGTTTTACTGTTGCATATAAATTGAATTATGAGGATATAATAATATATTTATAAGGATAGTGTGACTAGAGTTTAGTTGTATATGAAATCTTGGAAATAATTTATTTGGGAATATGACAGTTATATCAAGCCCTTTCAAATGTGTTTACCTTCTTTTTAAAGATTGCCCATTGCAGCCATTTGGACAGACACCTAACTAGCTGCAGAAGTTTTTTTTCATACCCTAATAGCACCTGCAATGCCAGTGAGACAGAACCATTCACTCCCCTGGAAAGGGGGCTGAAGCCAGGGAGCCAAGTGGTCTAGCTCAGCAGATCCCACCCCCACAGAGCCCAGCAAGCTAAGATCCGCTGACTTGAAATTCTCACTGCCAGCACAGCAGTCTGAGGTCAACTTGGGATGTTCAGTCTTGGTTGGAGAAGGGGCATCTACCATTACTGAGGCTTAGGTAGGTGGTTTTCCCCTCCCAGTGTAAACAAAGCCACAGGGAAGTTCAAACTAGGCAAAGCCCATTGCAGCTCAGCAAAGCCACTGTAGCCAGACTGCCTCTCTAGATTCCTCCTCTCTGGGCCAGGCATCTCTGAAAGAAAGGCAGCAGCCAAAGTCAGGGGCTTATATATAAAACTCCCATCTCCCTGGGACAAAGCACCTGGGGCAAGGCGCAGCTGTGGGCACAGCTTCAGCAGACTTAAACATTCCTGCCTGTGGGCTCTGAACAGAGCAGTGGATCTCCCATCATACCAGTCAAAGTCTGCTAAGGGACAGACTGCCTCCTCAAGTGGGTCCCTGACCCCTGTGCCTCCTGACTGGGAGACACCTCCCAGCAAGGGTCGACAGACACCTCATACAGGAGAGCTCTGGCTGGCATCTGGCAGGTGTCCCTTTGGGATGAAGCTTCCAGAGGAAGGCACAGGCAGCAATCTTTGCTGTTCTGCAGCCTCTGCTGGTGATACCCAGGCAAAGAGGGTCTGGAGTGGACCTCTAGCAAACTCCAGCAGACCTGCAGCAGAGGGTCCTGACTGTTAGAATGAAAACTAACAAAGAGAAAGGAATATCACCAACATCAATAAAAAGGATGTCTACACAAAATCCACATCCGAAAGTCACCAACATCAGAGACCAAACATAGATAAATCCACAAAGATGAGGAAAAACCAGCTCAAAAATGTTGAAAATTCCAAAAACCAGAATGCCTCTTCTCCTCCAAAGGATCACAACTCCTCTCCAGCAAGGAAACAAAAATGGACGGAGAATGAGTTTGATGAATTGACAGAAGTAGGCTTCAGAAGGTGGGTAATAACAAACTCTCCCAAGCTAAAGGAGCATGTTCTAACCCAAAGCAAGGAAGCCAAAAACCTTGAAAAATGGTTAGAGGAATTGCTAACTAGAATAACCAGTTTAGAGAAGAACATAAATGACCTGATGGAGCTGAAAATCACAGAATGAGAACTTGTTGAAGCATACACACGTATCAGTAGCCAAATTGATCAAGTGGAAGAAAAGACATCAGAGATTGAAGATCAACTAAATGAAATAAAGCGTGAAGACAAGATTAGAGAAAAAAGAATGAATAAGAATGAACAAAGCCTCCAAGAAATATGAGACTATGTCAGAAGGCCAAACCTACATTTGATTGTTGTACCTGAAAGTGACGGGGAGCATGGAACCAAGTTGGAAAACACTCTTCAGGATATTATCCAGGAGAACTTCCCCAACCTAGCAACACAGGCCAACATTCAAATTCAGGAAACACAGAGAACACTACAAAGATACTCCTCGAGAAGAGCAACCCCAAGACACATAATCGTCAGATTCACCAAGGTTGAAATGAAGGAAAAAATGTTAAGGGCAGCCAGAGAGACAGGTCAGGTTACCCACAAAGGCAGGCCCGTCACACTAACAATGGATCTCTCTGCAGAAACTCTACAAGCCAGAAGAGAGTGGGGGCCAATGCTCAACACTCTTAAAAGAATTTTCAACCCAGAATTTCATATCCAGCCAAACTAATCTTTATAAGCAAAGAAGAAATAAAATCCTTTACAGACAAGCAAGTGCTGAGAAATTTTGTCACCACCAGGACTGCCTTACAAGAGCTCCTGAAGGAAGCACTAAATATGGAAAGGAACAACCAGTACCAGCCACTGCAAAAACATACCTAACTGTAAAGACCATTGACACCATGAAGAAACTGCATCAACTTATGGCCAAAATAACCAGCGAGCATCATAATGACAGAATCAAATTCACACATAACCATATTAACCTTAAATGTAAATGGGTTAAATGCCCCAATTAAAAGACACAGACTGGCAGATTGGAGAAAGAGTCAAGACCTATCATTGTGCCATATTCAGGAGACCCATCTCACGTGCAGAGACACACATAGGCTCAAAATAAAGGGATGGAGGAAGATTTACCAAGCAAATGGAAAGCAAAAAAAAAAAAAGAAAAAAGAAAAAAAACAGAGGTTGCAATTCTAGTATCTGATAAACCAGACTTTAAACCAACAAAGATCAAAAAAGACAAAGAAGGGCATTACATTATGGTAAAGGGATCAATGTAACAAGAAGAGCTAACTATCCCAAATGTATATGCACCTAATACAGATTCATAACGCAAGTTCTTAGAGACTTACAGAGAGATTTAGACTCCCACGCATTAAGAGTGGGAGACTTTAACACCCTGCTGTCAATATTAGACAGATCAACAAGACAGAAAACTAACAAGGATATTCAGGACTTGAACTCAGCTCTGGACCAAGTGGACCTAATAGACATCTACAGAACTCTCCACCCCAAATCAACAGAATATACATTCTACTCAGCACCACATCGCAGTTATTCTATAATTGACCACATAATTGGAAGTAAAACACTGCTCAGCAAATGCAAAAGAACAGAAATCATAACAAACAGTCCTTCAGACCACAGTGCAATCAAATTAGAACTCAGGATTGAGACACTCACTCAAAACTACACAACTACATGGAAGGTGAACAATCTGCTCCTGAATGACTACTGGGTAAATAATGAAATTAAGACAGAAATACATAAGTTTCTTGAAATCAAGAACAAAGTCATCATGTACTAGAATCTCTGGGACACAGCTAAAGCAGTGTTTACAGGGAAATTTACAGCATTAAATGCCCACAGGAGAAAGCAGGAAAGATCTAAAATTGACACCCTAACATCACAATTGAAAGAACTAGAGAAGCAAGAGCAAACACATTCAAAAGCTAGCAGAAGACAAGAAATAACTAAGAGCAGAACTGAAGGAGATGAACACACAAAAAAGCCTTCAAAAAATCAAGGAGTCCGGGAGCTGTTTGAGTCAAAAGATCAACAAAATAGATAGACTGCACTCCAGCCTGGGTGACAGAGTGAGATTCCATCTCAAAAAAAAAAAAAAAAGAAAAGATAAAAAAAAAGATAGACCACTAGCCAGACTAATAAAGAAGAAATGAGAGAAGAATCACATAGAGACAATAAAAAATGATAAAAGGGATATCACCACTGATCCCACAGAAATACAAACTACCATCAGAGAATACTATAAACACCTCTATGCAAATAAACTGGAAAAATCTAGAAGAAATGGATAAATTCCTGGACACATACACCCTCCCAAGACTGAACCAGGAAGAAGTCAAATCCCTGACTAGACCAATAACAAGTTCTGAAATTGAGGCAGTAATTAATAGCCTACCAACCAAAAAAAGCCCAGGACCAGACGGATTCACAGCCGAATTCTACCAGAGGTACAAAGAGCAGCTGGTACCATTCCTTATGAAAATATTCCAAACAATAGAAAAAGAGGGACTCCTCCCTAACTTATTTTATAAGGCCAGCATCATCCTGATACCAAAACCTGGCAGAGACACAACAAAAAAAAAGAAAATTTCAGGCCAATATCCCTGGTGAACATCAATGCAAAAATCCTCAATAAAATACTAGCAACTCAAATCCAGGAGCACATCAAAAAGCGTATCCACCATGATCAAGCTGGCTTCATCCCTGGGATGCAAGGTGGGTTCAACATACACAAATCAGTAAATGTAATCAATCACATAAACAGAACCAATTACAAAAACCACATGATTATCTCAATAGATGCAGAAAAGGCCTTCGATAAAATTCAACACCCCTTCATGCTAAAAACTCTCAATAAACTAGGTATTGATGGAACATATCTCAAAATAATAAGAGCTGTTTGTGACAGACCCACAGCCAATATCATACTGAATGGGCAAAAGCTGGAAGTATTCCATTTGAAAACTGACACAAGACAGGAATGCCCTCTCACCACTCCTATTCAACATAGTGTCAGAAATTCTGGCCAGGGCAATCAGGCAAGAGAAAGAAAAAATGGGTATTCAAATAGAAAGAGAGGAAGTCAAATTGTCTGTTTGCAGATGACATAATGGTATATTTAGAAAACCCCACTGTCTCAGCCCAAAATCTCCTTAAGCTGATAAACAACTTCAGCAAAGTCTCAGGATACAAAATCAGTGTGCAAAAATCACAAACATCCTTGTACACCAAAAATAGACAGAGAGCTAAATCATGAGTCAACTCCCATTCACAATTGCTACAAAGAGAATAAAATACCTAGGAATACCACTTAGAAGGGACGTGAAGGACCTCTTCAAGGAGAACTACAAACCACTGCTGAAGGAAAAAAGAGAAGACACAAACAAATGGAAAAAACATTCCATGCTCACGGATAGGAAGAATCCATATTGTGAAAATGGCCATACTGCCCAAAGTAATTTATAGATTCAATGCTATACCCATCAAGCTACCATTGACTTTCTTCACAGAAATTAGAAAAAATTACTTTAAATTTCATATAGAATCAAAAAAGAACCCACATAGCCAATACAATCCTAAGCAAAAAGAACAAAACTGGAGGCACCATGCTACCTGATTTCAAACTATACAAGATTACAGTCACTGAAACAGCATGGTTTCGGTGTTTACATTATTGAATGTAATGTCTGTTTACATTACCAAACAGACAGTGTGGTAATTCCTCAAGGATCGAGAACCAGAAGTTACCCAAAGGATTATAAACCATTCTACTGTAAAGACACATGCACACATATGTTTACTGCAGCACTATTCACAATAGCAAAGACTTGACACCAACCCAAATGCCCATCAATGATAGACTGGATAAAGAAAATATGGCACATATAAACCATGGAATACTATGCAGCCATAAAAGGGATGAGTTCATGTCCTTTGGAGGGACATGGATGAAGCTAGAAACCATCATTCTCGGCAAACTAACACAGGAACAGAAAATGAAGCACCACATATTCTCACTCATAAGTGGGAGTTGAACAATGAGAACATATGGACACAGGGAGGGGAACATCACACACTGGGGCCTGTCAGCAGGTGAGGGGATAGGGGAGGGATAGCGTTAGGAGAAATACCTAATGTAGATGATGGGTTGGTGAATGCAGCAAACCACCATGGCACGTGTATACCTATGTAACAAGCCTTCACGTTCTGCACACGTATCTCAGAATGTAAAGTATTATTTAAAAAATAGAAAAATAAGGCAAGTTTAAAAATTTGCAATTATTTGGCACAGAGCTAGAAAGGGTAAGTAGCATAATATTGGGGTCATCATGACCAAACGAAAACATGTTCTCCAAAACAAAGTGGAAAATTGTTCATAATTCATATGTAGACAGAAAAAGGGCAAAAGGCTCACATTGCAGTATGAAATCTAAATCTAACATTCTCTCTGAAAGGTACACATCTCTAGTGCTTTTGAATATAGCCAATTTTCAATGGTCATTTATATTTGAAGTATGGTCCTGAGGGGGAATGACTAGATGTTTTCTCAAGCAGAGTTAACTCTGTGTGTGGGGTGGAGGTGAGGGCTGGGGAAGGAGGGAGAGTTTTGATAAGTTAGCAACTTGTAAAATGTCTGTTGAAACAGCCATATTCTGTATTGTTTGATCAGACCTTAAACTAAGTTGTACTGCTTTACAAAAGAAAAGGCTTTTGCACAAGGCCCTCTTACTTTCTCACCAAAGTGAGTTTCTGTGCCTGTTTTAAGAAAATGCAGTTTGAGAGATGTGATAATTGAGTAATTTTGAGGCTGTCCAGAGTACACAAGGGAAGTTGATTAAAGTAGTAAAACATAGGCTCTCTGATTATGCTGTAAATCTTTCCAAGCCAGAAGAACAAGCATTGTTATGAAGGCTCTTTTGCTTAACAATTTGCCTTATTTGCTTAGTAATTGCTTAAATAAATAATTGTATTTCAATCAACAACAAAAGAAACAAAACAAAAGTGCCCATTATATTGTAAATTCCTTAGGTAAATTCATAAGACCTTTATAATGAAATGAGTAACACATAAAATAAAATAAATGTATTTTAGTGGTTGTTCATGGGTTGTAATTTTTTTATAATTTCATATTTCCTCTTAGATTCATGGAGTACATGTACAAGTTTGTTACCTAGGTATATCACATAATGCCGAGGTTCGAAGTACAATTGAGCCCATCACCAGGTAGTGAGCATAGTAGCCAAATTACTTTTCCAGCCCTTTTCCACCCTCTCTTCCCTTCTTTAGTAGATGACAGTTTATATTGTTGCCATCTTTATGTCCACAGGTACTGAAAGTTTAGTTCCCACTTAAGATTGAAAGCATGTGATATTTGGTTCTCTGTACCTGCATTATTTTGCTTAAGATAATAGCCTCTAGCTGCATTCATGTTGCTTCAAAGGACATAATTTCATTCTTTTTATGGATGCATAGCGTTCCATGGTATACATGTATCACATTTTTTAAATCGAATCCACCACTGATGGGCACCTACATAGATTCTAGTCTTTGCTGTTGTAACTAGTGCTGCTACGAACATGCAAATACATGTGTCTTTTTGGTAGAAAAATTTATTTTCCTTTGGATATATACCCAGTTAATGGGATTGCTGGATCATATGGTAGTTCTGAGTTTGTTTGTTTTGTTTGTTTGTTTGTTTTTTGAGAAATCTCCAAACTGCTTTTCACAGTGGCTCAAATAAATTACATTCCCCAATGGTGTATAAGCTTTTCTGACATTTTAGTAATAACATTTTTTTTTTTTTTTTTTTTTTGAGACCGTCTTTCTCTTTTTCCTTGGCTGTAGTGCTGTGGTGTGATCTCTGCTCACTGCAACCTCTGCTTCTTAGGTTCAAGAGATCCTGCTACCTCAGCCTCCCCAGTAGCTGGCAAGGCTAACTAATTTTTTTTTTTTTTAATTTCTGTAGAGGAGGGGTTTCACCATGTTGCTCAGGCTGGTCTGGAACTCCTGAGCTCAAGCAATCAACTCATGTTGGTTTCCTAAAGTGCTGGGATTACAGGCATGAGCCATTGCAATCGGCCATTCTGACTGGTGTGAAATGCTATGTCATTGTGGTTTTAAATTTTCATTTCTCTGCTGATTAGTGATGTGGAGCTTTTTTTTCCCATGTTTCTTGGCCACTTGTATGTCTTCTTTTGAGAAGTGTCTGTTCATGTCTTTTGATCATTTTTTAAATGGAGTTATTTGTTTTTTGCTTGTTGTATTGTTTAAGTTCTTTATAGATCCTGGACATTAGACCTTTGTCAGATGCAAAGTTTGACAATACCTTCTCCCATTCTGTAGGTTGTCTGTTTACTCTGATGATAGTTTCTTCTGCTGTGCAGCTCTTTAGTTTAATTGGGTCCCACTTGTCAATTTTTGTTTTTGTTGCAATTGCTTTTGAGAAGTTAGTCATAAATTATTTCCCAAAGTCAATGTCTAGAATGGTATTTCCTAGGTTTTCTTCTAGGATTATTCAAGTTTGAGGTCTCACGTTTAAATATTTAATCCACTTTGAGTTAATTTTTAGTATGGTGAAAGGGAGGAGTCCAGTTTCGTCTTTCTGCATTTGGTTAGTCAGCTGTGCCAGCATCATTTATCAAATAGGGAGTTCTTTCCCCATTGCTTATTTTGTTGAAGATCAGGTGGCTATAGGTGTGTGGCGTTATTTCTGGGTTCTCTATTCTGTTCTATTGCTCTGTGTGCCTGTTTTTGAACCAGGACATTGCTGTTTTGATTATCATACCTTATGGTATAGTTTGAAGTCAAGTAAGGTGACATCTTGAGCTTTGTTCTCTTTGCTTAGGATTGCTTTAGCTATTTGGGCTCTTTACTTTTATATGGTTCTGTATGAATTTAGGATAGTTTTTTCTAGTTCTCTGAAAAATTATGTTGGTAGATTGATAGGAGTATTTCTAAATATGTAGATTCTTTGAGCAGTGTGGCCATTTTAATGATATCGATTCTTCACATCCATGAGCATGGAATGTTTTTCTCTTTGTGTCACATCTGAGTTCTTTCAGCAGTGTATCATAGTTTTTCCTATAGAGATCTTTCACCTCCTTGCTTAGATGTATTCCTAGGTATTTTATTTTTGTGTGTGGATATTAAAAATGGGATTACATTCTTGATTTGGCTCTCAGCTTGAGTGTTATTGATGTATGAAAATGCTACCAATATTTTTACATTAAGTTTTTATCCTGAAACTTTAGTGAAGTCATATAGCAGTTCCAGGAGCCTTTTGGTGGAGTCTTCAGGTTTTTCTAGGTATAGAATCCTATAGTTCCCAAAGAGAGATCATTTAACTTCTTTTCCTATTTGGATGCCTTTTATTTATTTCTCTTGTCTGATTTCTATGGCTAGCACTTCCAGTACTACGTTGAATATGAGTAGTGAGAGTGAACATCCTTGTCTTGTTCCAGTTTTCAAGGAGAATGCTTTCACTTTTTGCACATGCAGTATGCTGAGGTATGCTCCTTTGAGGCCTAGTTTCTTGAGGGTTTTTATCATGAAGTGATGTTAGATTTTATCTAAAGATTTTTCTACATCTGTTAAGATAATCATATAATTTTTGTTTCTAATTTTATCTGGTGAATCACATTTATTGATCTGCATATGTTGAACCAAGCTTGCATTCCCTGGGATAAAGGCAATGTAATTATGGTGAATTAACTTTTTGATGTGCTCCTGAATTAAATTCACTAGTATTTTGCTGAGGATTTTCTCTTTTTTTTTGTCTATGTTCGTTAGGGATATCGGCCTGAGGATTTTTTTATTCATTGTGTCTTTGCCATGTTTTGGTCTCCAGGTGACACTAGCTTCATAGAATGAGTTAGAGAAGAGTCCCTTCTCCTTGATTTTTTGGAATATTTTCAGTAGGACAGGTACCAGCTCTTCTTTGTACATCTGGTAGAATTTGTCTGTAAATCCATCTGGTCTGGGGCTTTTTTGGTTGGTAGACTTATTATTACTGATTTGACTTTGGAATTCATATTGGTCTGTTCAGGTTTTAATTTTTTCCTGATTTCATATGGATTGGCTGTGTCCCCATTCAAATCTCACCTTGAATTATAATAATCCCCACATATCAAGGTGGGGACTGGTGGAGATAATTGAATCATGGGGGTGGTTCCCCCATACTGTTCTCATGGTAGTGAATAGGTCTCGTGAGATCTGATGGTTGTATAAACGAGCGTTCCTTTGCACAAGCACTCTTGCCTGCCGCCATGTAAGACATCCCTTTGTTCTTCCTTCATCTTTCACCATAACTGTGAGGCCTCTTCAGCCATGTGGAACTGTGAGTCCATTTAACCTCTTTCCTTTATAAATTACCCAGTCTCAGGTATCTTTTTTGAGCAGCATTAGAACAGACTAACACATGGTTCAATCTTGGGAGATTATGTGTTTCCAGGAATTTATTTATTTCCACTGGATTTTCTAGTTTGTGTGAATAGAGTTGTTCATAACAGTGTCTGAGGATATTTTGTAGTTCTGTGGGATTAATCGTAGTGTCACCTTTGTCATTTCTGATTGTTATTATTTGGATCTTCTCTTTCATTTTTTCCTTGGTTAATCTAGCTAGCTGTTTATTGTTCTTGTTTATCCTTTCAAAAGACAAATTTTTGCTTTCATTTCTCTTTGTGTTGATTTTTGAGTCTCAGTTTCCTTCAGTTCTGCTCTGATTTTACTTATTTCTTTTCTTCTTTTAAGGTAAGGATTAATTTGTTCCTCATTTCTAATTCCTCTAAGTGTGGTGTTAGGCCATTAATTTGAGATCTCTCTACCCCTTTGAGGTAGCCATTCAGCACTATAAACAATTCTGGTTAACACTGCTTTTGCTGCACACCAGAAATTTTGGTTTTTTTTTTTTTTTCTGTTTTTGTTAATTTCAAAGATTTTTTTTTAATTTCTGCATTAATTTTGTCATTTACCTAAAAGTCATTCAGAAGCAAGTTGTTTAATTTAGGATAGTTAAGTTTTCAAGTTGAATTGAACTCTTCTCTTTTTCTATAACATTATTATTTTTTCTTTCCCTTTCTCCCTAGGGTATGTGACTAGAGAATACTGATCAGGGTCTTTTGGCTTTGCTTCTATAGCCCTATGCACTTCTGCTTTGTTTTGGAATGTGCAGTTTTATCTACAAGTCAGTCAATGGCACTTTTAGGAAGAGTCAGCTTGGCCAGTGTGGCTGCATGTATACTTGATCCCTGTTTACTGGGAGAAGCTCTCTGTTGCTTCATGCAGTGGGCTGATTTGTGGAGTGCACAGTAGTCTGAGCTCCCTGCTCAGCCCTGGGAGGTGGGGGCCGAGATGAGTGGGACAAGACTGGGCAGGTCTGCCTATAGGTTCCCTAACGGCAGGCACAAGCATCTTCTCTGAGAGAGAATCCAGTGGTTGGCCACCAAACACTGAGAGGCATGCCTAGGTGTAGAGCTGGGAAACCTCCTTGGCTCCAAGTTCTCTATGTGGGAAGAGGGACAGCCTGAACTCCTAATCCAGGAGAGTGGGTGCTCCAAAAACCTGGAGATCTGCGTGAGAGAATCTCCTCACCAGAATCTCCTTGCACCAGAATCTCCTCACAGGAAGGGTAGGGCAGGTCTGGTTACTGTTCCTGGTGAGTAGGTGTTCCATATCCCTGTAAATCTGTCTGGATGTGGAGCAGAGAGAATCCCCCTGCACCAAGATCTCTGCACAGGAAGGGTAGGGTGAGTCAGATTGCTGATTCAGGTGTGTGAGTGCTCTGAATGCTCGGAGATCTGCCTAGTCATAGAGCAGAGAGGGCCCCATTGCATCATAGTCCATGCCCAAGAACGGTGGAAATAGGACTACTGGACCAGGTGAACAGGTACTCTTGAGTGCCTGGTGATCTGTCTGGATGTAAAACAGAGAGGGCCCTTCTGTACCAGGATCTTTGCACAGGAAGGGTAGGACAACTCAGGTTGCTAGTCCATGTAAGAGGGTGCTCTGAATGTCTGAAGATCTGCCTACATGTGGAGCAAAGAGCCCTACTGCATTTTGATCTATGCACAGGAAGGGTAGGGCAGCTCAGGCTGCTGATTCAGGCTAAAGGGTGACCTGAAAACCTAGAAATCTGTCTGAGTATGGATCAGAGGGTCCTTACTATACCACAGTCTATGTCCATGAAGGT
The DNA here is from genome assembly GCF_002776525.5 of Piliocolobus tephrosceles. NCBI lineage: Eukaryota > Metazoa > Chordata > Mammalia > Primates > Cercopithecidae > Piliocolobus > Piliocolobus tephrosceles. The sequence continues at coordinate 145,053,817 of NC_045438.1, forward strand.
TCCTTGAAGGTTGGGGCAGCTCAAGCTGCTGATCCAGGTAAGTAGGGGCTGCAAATGCCTGGATTCCTGTCTAGGGGTGGAGTGGAGAGGGCCTCACTGTACCATGGTCTCAGGAAAACAGCCTGGGGCACCAAGCAATGGCACATGCAGACTGGTTCCAGGTTACCAAGGTGGCCCTGGCTGAAAGTCTTGTCACTGAAGAGAAACTGCAGCTATAACAGCTCTTCTCCTGCCCCAGACATGCAGTGGAGGACAACACAATTCTAGCATCTTCTGTGGAGGTGCTTTCCACAGTTCTGGCTATGGAGCCTCCTACCCTACTCCAGAACAGATGCTGCAATTTCTGACCTGAGACTAAAATGCCTGCACAGCCATGCTGCCAGGTCGCCAATGAAAGACTGACTTTCTGTGCTCTCAGATTAAAAATGATGTCCTGGGCCGGGCGCGGTGGCTCAAGCCTGTAATCCCAGCACTTTGGGAGGCCGAGACGGGTGGATCACGAGGTCAGGAGATCGAGACCATCCTGGCTAACACGGTGAAACCCCGTCTCTACTAAAAAATACAAAAAAAAAAAAAAAAAAACTAGCTGGGCGAGGTGGCGGGCGCCTGTAGTCCCAGCTACTCGGGAGGCTGAGGCAGGAGAATGGCGTAAACCCGGGAGGCGGAGCTTGCAGTGAGCTGAGATCCGGCCACTGCACTCCAGCCCGGGCGACAGAGCAAGACTCTGTCTCAAAAAAAAAAAAAAAAAAAATGATGTCCTGCTCTTGGTCCTGGGTCTGGGAAAATGTCTGCAGCTTTTCCTAGTATCTTTCCCTCACAGCATCTCCAAGCCTCTCCCCAAATTAGCTCCAGGGCTTGGATGAAACACAGTGCTCTGCCTTGCTCTGGAATAGATTCCCAGTGATAGGGTGAGTCACAGAGGGAGACTCTCTTCCCCTTTCACGTACTGGAGCTTCACTCTCTTTTATCAGCTGCATACCATCACATGAACTGCATGCTGGTGTTTTCCTCCCCAGGGTCTGGGGTGTCCTTCATGATTCTGGTGGTTTCCCATTTTCCTTCTTAAAGCTTGAGCTGGGCATGGTGTCACGCCTGTAATCCCAGCGCTTTGGGAGGCCAAGGTGGGCGGATCACCTGAGGCCAGGAGTTCGAGACCAGCCTGGCCAACATGGTGAAACGTCATCTCTACTGAAAACACAAAACTTAGTCAGACATGGTGGCACATACTCGTAATCCCAGCTGCTTGGGAGGCTGAGGCAGGAGAATCGCATGAACCCAGGAGGCGAAGTTTGCGTAGGCCAAAATCGCGTCATTGCACTCCAGCCTAGGTGACAGAGCAAGACTCTATCTTGAAAAAAAAAAAAAAAAACTAAAGCTCACAGAGTTGATCTTAATGCACTATCGTGCTATTTCCAAGTGTCTGAGACATACTAAAAGCCTCTATTTTACCATCTTGGAAATAAAACGAAATAAAACCTTTCTAAAATTGATTGTAATGTTTAATAAACTGTTTATTAAAAATATTTTCTGTATCTATTTAATAAGTCCTTTATAACCACTCATTCTAGAAATTCAGAAATAGAAATGAATCATTCGGGCGACTTGTCCTCTGCTCTTTCTATTCCCAGTGTACATGGCTTCAGTAACTCCAGTGTGAGTGTGTGTCACATCCTGTGCGAAAGTAGTCCACAAACTGATAGCTCTCAATGTTTAGATATTTCCTTTCTAATATTATAAATTAATTTTTAATTTATAATAAATAATTTAATATTTTATTTGTATTTAATGAAAAATATCAGTTGAAGTTTACACAGAATATTCTTTTGGGGAATAAGTGCATTATACTTTTTCAAATTTACAAGGCATTTCTAAATGCCTACAAAATACATGGTGATATATTTTAAATTGTTTCATTAACACTTTCCATTTCTTTGAGAATTAGATCTTTAAATTACATTTTACTGTTATATATTTATTACACTGAGTATTGTGTCTCCTCTCAGTCACCTGGTAAAGTATAAAAAGTTTATTTCAAGGATCTGCAATCATTCAGCCTTCTTAGATTGCTGGTTAAACAGGTTGTAGTATTAAATGGAGATGTTGGTTTATTTGCTTTTTTTCCACATCAGTTTTTATGTATTCATTTGTGTTTGTCCTATCTTTGACATCAAACATAAATCACTATGAGGGTCACCCTTTTATGTCCAATAGCATAATTAGAGAAAACTTTTTTGTACAAATATAATTCAGCTTACAAAATCTAAATGGAAACAGGTACACTTAACCAAAAATGAATTTGGGACATTTAGGATGATTTATTGCCTTATGTTCTGTTTTGCATTCCTTTTGGAAGGCACCCATACTGTAGGGTTAAAAATGTCTGTATTTGCAGCTGGAGTCCCCAGGTTCAAATTCTATTCATGTGACCTGTATAAATTTCAGTGTTATGTGTCCAAATTTCCTTATTCATAAAACGGAGCTCAAATAATTTGGTAGGTGATAGAGTTGTATAGCCATTAAATGACATACTTCATGTAGAAGCTTTTTAGAGTGTCTGCTCATTGCTGATACTTAATAAATAATAGTAATCATTTTTATTTAAAGACACCAAGGTAAAATAATGAAATAATACGTTGCTAGTGGTGAATATGAAGATGTGCCATGAGGATCCCCTTTAGGGAGGCTTGTGGATCTCACAGCTGAGAGTATGACAGCGTTCAGCTGTCAGCACCTCCTGGGATTGCTTCAGCTGCAGAGACACCCCACGCAAGGTCACAACCTTTGGGGAGGCCACATGCCTTGGTGTTCAAGGCATAGGTATAATAGTGTGGCCATTTAGGCGTAAAGTGGGAAAGCTGTGATAGGCTAATGAAGCGCCAGAGCTCCTGGATGGACTGAGGTTGCCAGGCCTGTATGTCAGTCTGTCTTCTCTTTCTTCCCATGCCAGCTTCTTTCCCTCCCTGCTAGAGGTCTCAGGCATATGCAGAGCATGCTGCTTTAAAAACATGTTAAACACTAAACCCCACTGAAAAGCCTACTTTCCAGAGAACTCAATATGCAATCTTGCTTTACAAAATAATTGTTTAAACACTAGATTTTCTACCAGATATATATCTAATTCAAAAAGATAAACAATGTAAGAAAATCTTTGTAACCAAAGTGTTATTTAAACTTGGCATTCATTATATCAAATGAGTTTCTGAAGTAGTTTTATCCTATGAAATTGCATTTTTCATCAAAGATCTGATATCCAAAATTCTATAAAAATATCCATAAACAATATATGTATTATGCTATTACTAATATATTTATTCAGTGGAGTAGGACATTTTTCCAAAGCATTCATTAATTAAAAATGCAGAAACCATAAATAATTCTAAACCATATGAGATACCAGGACAACAGGCGTATACCAAGAGTATACTATGCAACCAAGACATATGATTACCCTTCCTGAGCAAAATGAACAAGCAGTGGTTTTAACTACATTGCACTTTGAAAGGATTGCTCCAGTGCATTGTGGGGAAGGGACTGGAAGTCATAAGAAAGGATACTGAGAAGCCACATAGGAATGTCTCCTAATATACTGGGTGACGGATGGACTCAGTTGGTCATAAGATGGTGACAATTGCATGGATTTCTGTACATACTCAGAAAATAAAATCAATACAATTTTATTTCATATTGGCTCATAGAGTGGGAGGTAAACTTTCAATAGTAATATCCACATATATGGTTTTTATAACTGGATAGGTGGCCATTTCATTCTGTGTCAGAGAAAGATCACTGGAAAAGGTATAGGATTGTAGAAAGACTAACTTTGAGATGAGATGGCTTTTACTCAGTCAAGAGGTGATGTGAAGGGGCTGGCATTATTCAAAGTCTCTGTTGATTATATTTTAAATTTCTGATATATTTTGTGCATGACACTTTTTTATTGATTAATATTTGAAAAATATTTTTATATACTTTGATGAACTGAGCTGAAAACAATTTCTAGTTTTCCTGCCACTGCTTTGCATTGACACTTTTCAGTTGTTATTCTAACCAGGCTTTTAAAATTGCTATCAGATTGAATGGCAGAATCAGGGAAGAAAATATATGTGGTTAAAGCTCAACCATATAACTAGTTTATGTTTCCTTTTTCTTAGCTCTTGCAATGAAGAGAGTAGGTAAAGCAACTGTTTGCTAAATCCCCGAGATCCACTTATAACACAAGTGAAGAAAATATGATCATTATTTACTAGCATTTATGCATAAATTTAAATATTTTATGTGCTTTATTATAAGTAAATTTGGATCCATATCTATCAAGGTGAACTTCATATAATATAGAGTTCTAGCATATCTAGAGTTATGTGTATTACTTCAACAAAACTAATGTCTGTAATCCCAGCATTCTGGGAGGCCGAGGTAAGTAGATCACTTGAGACCAGAAGTTTGAGATCAGCCTGGGCAACATGGCAAATCCCCATCTCTACTAAAGAGACAAAAATTAGGCCAGGCGTGGTGGCTCACGCCTGTAATCCCAGCACTTTGGGACGGCTAGGTGGGTGGATTACCTGAGGTCAGGAGTTTGAGACCAGCCTGGCAACATAGTGAAACCCCGTCTCTATTAAAAATACAAAAATCAGCCAGGTATGGTGGCACATGCATATAATCCTGGCTACTCAGGAGGCTGAGGCAGGAGAAACCCTTGAACCTGGGAGGTGGAGGTTGCAGTGAGCCAAGATCATGCCACTGCACTCCAGCCTGGGTGACAGAGCTAGACTCCATCTCAAAAAAAAAAAAAAAAAAAAAAAACAACAACAAAAAAAAAAACAAAAATTAGCCAGGCATGGTGGTGTGTACTGCAATCCCAGCTACTGGGGAGGCTGAGGCAGGAGAATCGCTTGAACCCAAGTGGCAGAGGCTGCAGTGAGCCAAGATCGTGCCACCACACTCCAGCCTGGGTGACAGAGTGAGATTTTGTCTCAATGAATGAATGAATGAATGAATGAATGAATGAATGAATGATATCCTATTCTAGACCAGGCTTTTAAAATTGCTATCACTGAAAAATTGCTATAATTTTAAAAGCCTTGTCTAGAATAGGATTATCTTGGTGGGGGCTCAGTTGGGTGTCTAAAATTAATGATTATTATTGCCTAAAGGTAGAGTCATAAATTGACTGACAACATGGAAAGGGCCAAGTAAAGGAAGAAAAATATGGTCAAGTAAAGGCAGAAAAAATATTATTCTGTCACAAAACTCTGCCCAGATTACTGGCACTGAAGAAAAAATAATTTGGTAACTCAATTTAGAGAAGATTGAGGTATTAATTTATTGACTTACCTTCATCATATTCATTGGATTTTTGTATTCAATTTATAGTTCTATCTTTCTGTTTCCTTAGGATTTCTTTCTTTTAGTTTATTTTCTTATTTTTATTTGTGTACTTCTTTATTTTCTTTTGAAATATCATGCATCTGAAACATTAACTCTAAAACTTCAGCATGATAGCAGTGAAATGGAATAAATTCATCTGCCAAACCAACTGGTATTACTTATTTTAAACCTTTAGGAATATGAAAGAATTGGTGAAATTTCTATTTAATATGCAATCATTTATTGAGATCCCTTTTTGTGATTAACTGGGCTTATAAATTAAGAACATTTGGAAATAATAATTTTAAAAAGAAATTATAGCAAAATCATTTTGAAATTACAAACTACAAATAGATTTGAAAAACTGCTAATTTGCAGACTGTTTGGATTTTATGTGTTGGAGAGGGTGGGTAAGGAGGAATGTGTACATATGTCTGATGGTTGTGGAGGGTGGAGAAAAGAAAAATGAGTCAGTTCCCTAAGCTGCAAAACAAGTGAATATGTACCTCCATTTTGTGCGGAGGGTTATGTTCTGGAACAATGAAAATTTGTCACATCCAGGAAAACTAAGTAATTGCCTTAACCTGCAAAAGATCCCTTCTTACTCCTCAATCTATTTAAAACACGAACTTTCATTTCCACCCACCACAGCCTACTCACAGGTGCAAATGGCAAGAAACACCACATTGCTCGACGGTCCCCTGACGGTCCTCATTAAGATGCTAGAAAAAAAGACACTGAAATACATTTGAGAATCCAAATATGTTATTTAATACCTGTTATGATTCATTTTCCTAAGGAGAGCTATGAACCCTAATTCATTTGTAGCAGAATTGGTTTTGTTCCTGACAATAAAATAAATGTATATTATTTCAGAAGATGCAAAGACTCATCATATAGTGTGATGGTGATTTCTCCCTTTCAATTTTTTCTTATTTCTCTTGGAAATATAACAGTTCAGATTATTTTTCACTGTTAAGTGGACACAACCTTCACAAATCTGAAGAACAGGAGAGGGAATAAAATGCTTAATGGGTGGTAGGTTCCCATAAAAGTTAGATATCAAATATAATCACATTGATATTTTCACACAACAAATATGATTTTAGTTTTATAGCAATGATGCTAAATTTTAGTTAAGATTACACTAACCCCAGAGGAATTGTGAAGTTTTTAGACCTACGCTCTTCATTATTTTCTAATGATCTTTGATCCTCTCTGTTTTAACTAAAGTTTCTATTTCAGAGCAGAAATATTGTAGACAATTACTACTTTTTAGAGATCCGACAACTTTATCTAGGAACACGTCTTCTCTAGTGTTTGTGGACTTGCCTAAATACACTTACTAATTTATTTTTAAAACCTTTATTGCCTGTACTGTGTGCTATACAGTGTACAAAATTGTTTTTAATAATTGGTCCTTTCTTCGGTGAGTAAACAAAGTAGGAGAGGAAAATAATGCAACAAATATATAGATCAACGCAATAAAAATCATCATAAGAGTAGCGCAGAAAAGAATACATATTGGAATCCCATTACCCAAGAATACATAAAAGAATCCTATTACCCTCTCTCTTGAATCCTCGACTTGCATATCCAATTGCTAATGTGATCTCCTTTTGATATCCAACAGACATCTCACACTTAACATCCAGAAAACTGAGCACCTTATACTTCCCAAACCTCCTCTTTCTCTATTCTTCTTCAATTCAGTAAATACCAGCTTTACCCAGGACAAGTAAAATGAAGTCATCTTGAACTTCTGTCTTTTTCTCTTATGCCACACCCCATCTTCAGCACGTCCTGTGGGCTTTACCTTCTCCATTGCTGCAATTTTATTCCCAGTCTCCATCATCTTTCTCTTGAATGATTGCAGTAGTCTCCTAACTGATCTCCCAATTCCACCAGGGATCACCTTTATATATTTTCAGTAAGGCAGTCAGAGTGAAACCATTGTTACTACAGCCTTGTCATGTCACTGCTCAACTCAGAACCTTCTAGAGGCTTCCCATTTCCCTCCAAATAAAACCAAGCCATGATCCATGAGGTTCTACAAAATTTAGTTGCCTCTTTCTTCTGTAAACTCAAATCCCCATATCCTTCTTCTTGAGCTTTCTAATCCAGCCTCACTTGCTTCTCTCTGTTCATCAAACACTGGAGATGGGCTCCTGACTCCAGGGCCTCTGCTTGGAATTCTCTTCTCCCAAACATCTGCCTGGCTTTCTCCTTCAGATTTGTGTTTACCTGTCATCTTTTGGGATGCCCTGCCTTAGCTATCTTCTCTGTATTAGTTAGGTTAACCTAGCTTCTGTAACATCTAGACCTAAATATACATCCTGGCTCAAATACAGAACATGTTTATTTCTCAGTCACACAATGGTCCATGGCAGAGGCTGCTGATGGGCGGAATCCTTGGTTGGTGGGGAGCTTTCCTCCATGTGGTGATTCGGTTTCTATTTTATCTTGAGGTCAACCATTCCCTAGGCCAGGGACCAGCAAAAACCTGCCTCCTGGCCAAATCTGGCCCACAGACGTTTTTCTGATATTGTATAGCCCCCAACACTTTTTTAAAAATATTATTTAAGGGTTTGGGGGTGGGAGAAGAATTTGCAAATGTGTATAGTTTAAAAAACTGAAAGTATTATATCTGGCCCTTTACAGAAAAAAAAAAAAAAAATTGCCATTCCCTGGCCAAGAGTCAAGGCCTTAGATTACAGCCAGATTAAATGTGATAACGTAAATGTCTTAACACTTTATACCTTCTTCATTCTTCTACTGAAGGCTTTAAAAAGAAACAAACAACAACAACAACAACAAAACCCAGTTTGCAAAACATACAAAAGGAAGTGGAGGGCTAGATTTGCCCTGAAGCCATAGTTTGCCATCTCCTGTTCAGGGCTGTTTACTTACTTTAGAAATAAAGTCCTTCTTTTCTTTTTTCTTTTCTTTTCTTTTCTTTTTTTCTCCTTCCTTTCTTTCCTTCCTTCCTTCCTTCCTTTTTTTTTTTCTCCAGGGTCTTGCTCTGTCACCCAGGCTTGGAGTGCAGTGGTACCATCTCAGCTCACTGCAACCTCTGTCTCTTGGGTTCAAGTGATTCTATTTCTTGAGCCTCCCAAGTAGCTGGGACTACAGGCATGTGCCACCACTCCCAACCAATTTTTGTATTTTTTGATAGAGATGTGGTGTCACCCTGTTGGTCAGTTGGCCTCAAACTTGGCCTCAAGTTATATTCCAGCCTCTCAAAGCGCTGGGATTACAGGCATGAGCCACTGCACCTGGCCAATAAAGTCATTTTCTAGCTTCAGTCCCAACAGACACAGTGGAATTATTATTTTTTTTATGATTGGTAAGTATGAAAACTCTCAGCTTAATATCCTCACTTTATGTTAAGAGAGAGGGGTTGTTCGTTAAGGGGAAGATAAGAAAATGCATTTATTCCCTCTCCAGTGTGTTTCTGTTGCTCTGACTGGTATGGTATCCAGCAGTAGGCTGGTGGCCAGTGGGAACAAAAAATTACAGGACTGGAAAGTCCTAGGGAGGCCTTGGTGATGATTTTTACTTGAGCTAAATTTTTACTTTACTGGCCTGCAGGGGTAGCTACAGGGAAAATAATTTTTATACAAGTCAGGGCAATGAACTCTGGTTAAAAAGGGGACTTTGCCCCGTATGTCCTGATAAAGCTTAAGGCATAAAGCCCCTGTCAGTTTAAATATATCCCTGTTTCCTGTGGTCTCTGTCTGCATGCCAGCAAATTCACTGTGAATTGTAACATTTCCTTACATGTATGACCAGGATGATAAAAATAACTACCTCGTGCTAATAGAATTTATTTACTTTGTGTTGAATTTCAGGCATACTAGCACACTGTGAAGATATAAAATTGTAACAAGCTGAACCAGTGACTACCATTGTTTGGAAACAGGAGAAATAAAATTTTCCTAGTGTAGGGGAAATAAATATTTGGGTGGAAAAAAAGGATGTGGAAACCACACTTGACAAAATTAAAAAAAGTAACGGGTAAACGTTCCCTTTGTTCTCATGTGAATTGAGTTCATGTCAGGTGATGTTAAAGTTAACAATGAGGATGCTGGGAGAGAATTGGCCACCACGTAGCATTTAGGTCAGTTCACACCAGTCCTTGTCTCCATTTCACTGTATTTTGCAAGATGTAGATTGTTGAACTATCTGGATTTATAATGCAGTTAAACCAGTGCAGGCAGCATGTTTTCAGTTCAATTAAACATGTATTTGCTGAGGGTCTGCTATGTGCCAGGCATGTTGCTAGTGGATGTGGATATCATAATTATTATGTGACTACCCCAGCAACTAAGAACCTATAATCTGTTGGAGAGAGTAGCAGCCAAAAAGACCATCGTGATGCAATGTGGTCATCACTGCAAATAAAGCTGTCATCACAGAAGAAGTTACCTAGGCTGGAAACCAGCAGGTCTGAGTCCAAGCTCCCAGTTTGCTCTGGTGACATTGGATGAGGTTTTACGGGCCCTCACTGCTGTGTCTTCATCTTTAATATTGGGGAACAATACCTGCCTCAGAGATAGGAGAAGATAGATAGATACAAAATAGATAGATGAATAAATAGATTGGGGGGGGATAGGTCACCTATTGATAACATTTGACATAAAGAGTGCTCAGTAAAGAAATTTCTTCTTTCCTTTACCTAATTTTAAAGCCAGATTAACCTAACATACCTGAACATATCAAAGAGATGATCAAAAGTAGTAATATTTTTATAGACAATGAAGTTTTTTCTTTTAACACCCCTCCATACATTTTACAGGTACTTCATAAATTTCAAAACAATGTCTTTTTTGGCATGACGTACATTTACCAGCTTACCTTTCCTAACAGATAGCATTTCAATAATCAGCAAGACTCCCCTGTTTGTGAATTAAAGGCAGCTTGCCATATTAGATTCCTATATTATTATCAGTCATAGCCTCATTAGATGTAATAAAAAACACATTTGGTTTTAGTGTGTCATAGGTAATACATTTCCTTTGTTCATTTATTAATCATAATTGGAGTGTTTCTCTTTTCTCTGTCTATGCCTTTGACTATCATTTTTGAAATTCTTGGGATGATCAAGTATTTGCACAGATTTGACATCTGCAAAATATTTTGCAATCAGTCATTGGCTATTCATAGTACAGTAATTAGCATATGTGAGAAAATATATGGTTTATACATCCACTTGTTTAAATTATCACTAATATGTACCTTTTCTTTATTTGTAATGTCAAAGGGTCCTTGTAATGTATCTTATTAAAAATATTTTAAATTATATTACAGGTGTGTCTTATTATACAATATTAGAGTAATGAAAATGAATTCATTACAGAATTCCACATGACTTGAATTAACAGAAACCTTCCAGTAGCATGTATAAATGTTTACTCCCAGCTGTGTGCTTCGTCACAGCAGAATTAGATGTAAGAATATATCTCAAAGTTATCAGTGAATTTAAAAGGGAAATATGAGCCACTTGAAAGTACAGAAATAAATTAAAAAAGAAAAAAGAATAAGCCAGGTATGGTGGCTCACGCCTGTAATCCTAGCACTTTGGGAGGCTGCGGTGGGTCGATCACCTGAGATCAGAAGTTCAAGACCCAGCCTGACCATCATGATGAAACCCCATCTCTGTTAAACATACAAAATTAGCCAGGTGTGGTGGTGCATGCCTGTAATCCCAGCAACTTGGGAGACTGAGGTAGGAGAATTGCTTGAACCCAGGAAGCGGAGGTTTCAGTGAGCCGAGGTCGCACCACTGCACTCCAGCCTGGGCGACAAGAGTGAAACTCCATCTCAAAAACAAAACAAAACAAGAAGAATAACTTTATTCCATCATCTATGGACATGCCTACAACGCCTATTAAGATAATTTTCTTTCCTCTATTGTTTTATTTTCATGGGTCTTGACTCTAGTAAGTTTTCAATCATTTTCCAGTATATTGGAAATCTGGCCTTCAGAGAGATTTATTTTTCTCATATGTCATTACTTTCTTGCATAGAGTGAGACTGATAAAAGTGTCTTGGCTGGGTGAAGTGGCTCACACCTGTAATCCCAGCACTTTGGGAGGCCGAGGTGGGCGGATCACGAGGTCAGGAGATTGAGACCATCTTGGCTAACACACTGAAACCCCATCTCTACTAACAATCCAAAAAAAAAAAAAAATTGGCCAGGTGTGGTGGCACACGCCTATAGTCCCAGCTACTCGGGAGGCTGAGGCAAGAGAATCGCTTGAACCCAAGAGGTGGAGGTTGCAGTGAGCTGAGATCATGCCATTGCACTCCAGCCTGGCAGCGAGACTCTGTCTCACAAAAAAAAATTAAAAAAAAAAAAAAAAAGTGTCTCAGGACTTGAGTTTTAAAAGCTGAAAAGAAACAAAGTCATGTGCCCATCCTGAAGAGAGGGTTGTTGAATTCTTGCCTAGACAAGAAAGAGCGGTTTAGAATAGCTAAGGGTATCAGTAGCATGGCATTGTGTGATGTAGGCCCAGAAATTCATGCATAGGAATGTGTGTTTAATCTTAAGGATGACCAGACACCATAGGGACTTCTTGAATAAAGGTGGAAAGGGCAGAGACCCAGGCTGGAGTGCAGGGGCGCAACCTCCACTTCCTGGGTTCAAATGATTCTCCTGCCTCAGCCTCCCGACTTACTGGGATACAGGTGCCCGCCACCAAGCCTGGCTAATTTTTATTCTTGTATTTTTAGTAGAGCTAGGGCTTCACCATGTTGATCAGGCTGGTCTCAAACTCCTGATCTCAAGTGATCCCCCCGCCTTGGCCTCCAAAAGTGCTGGGATTACAGGCATGAGCCACCATGCCTGCCCATCTTCACTATCTTCTATGCCTATGAGCCAGATAGGGAAAGAAGAATTAAAAGGATAGGATTCAGAGAAAAATATGAAGATTGTTTTTCCATGAGAAGTTATAGAGGAGAGTCACAAGACTAAACATTACAAATGTGTTGAGGAGAAGAGGAAATGGTATTCCCAATAGCAGAGAACATTGGAGCAAGAAAATGGACCAGGATGATAGTTTTTCATGGAAATGTTATCAGTGTTGTCAGATGTCATATTAAGCATATTCCAGAGATCATTTGTGCATGGAAATAGAGTTCCCCAATTTTTACAAATGAAGCATTCATATTGTGATGAGCGCTACAGAAAAAGATACGTGCAAGATGCTGTCTTAACACACACGAAGCCATCTTAGCAGGCTGGAGCTATCAAAAAGGGTTTCCATGAAGAAGCAAAGTCAGAGCTGAGTGATAAAGAAAACTAGGAGTGAGCCAGGGATGTGGGAGTTGGGGCAGGAGTGGGAGGAGCCATGCAAGAGGCGTGGGTGTTTCCAACAGAGGGAATTGGGTCCTGTCCCTTCTAGTTAGGTCTGCCCTGAATCTTTTTGTAAGGTAGCAGCAAAGGTAGAAAAAAAAAAAAAATGGAAAGGGAAGGTGGAAGAGGAAAAGAGAGGAAAGTCAGATAAAATTAATAAGCAAATGTTTAGCAGACTGTTAGTTCTTTTCCACAGAATAAATGGCATATTGAATATTTTAAAACTCAGTTATCACTTTCAAGACACCATTACTTTGAATTATTTTTAAAATATCACAATGATTCAGCCTTTCTCAGCCATCAATCTAACATATTTTGATGGTCTATGATTAGTTTCGAGTGCCTGACACCGAATTTGGTAATCAAGAGATATAGATAACAAACTTATTTTCATGCCTTCAAGGAGCCTATAGTGTAGTTTGACAAGGAATCACTATTTTAACTGGTAATTTTTAAAATGTATTTTCTCTTTAAAAAATTGTTACTAATATAATTCCCATTTCCAGTTTCCTATCTCTGTAACAACTGCTTAAGAAATGATGCAACAGAATTAAGCAGTAATGAGCTAATGATTCCCATGCACACTTTAAAAACACTAATACGTGTTTCAGAATTCTGTCAGCCATAGCAGATAACAACCAAAACAGTCCAAAGAAATGTGAGTTTGAAAATGTGGTTGTTAGATCGTAGTACTTAAAGTGGTTTTAGACAATTTACAGTGATTCCCTTAGAATTTCTGTGGAAATCAGTGTATCTCTATTCCAATTCTTTCAGTTCTGCAAAAGCATCAGAAACTCCTGTGCAGAAGGTGTGTGGGTGGAGGTTATGCAAGCACCTATTATCCTGAGGGGAGGGCTGACTTTCCTACCACAGGCTGGGCTACACACATGATCTGCTTCAGAGATGTGGTTTTTGAATTGCAAGAGTGACAGAAGACCAGACTTGTTTTTAAAACTGGGAAGTAAATTACAGATGATCTGATACAAACCCCTAATTTTATAAGAAAATCAATGATGACCAAGATGCTTAAATTATTTACTTAACAACACTTCGTTAATGACATAGCTTAGATTATAACCTATATCTTCAGTTCCTGAAACAACTTTCTTTCTTACTATGCCATGCTACTGTAAGTTATTTAGTGCAGACTTGAAAAAAAAATAGCCAATAGATTTCAGAATGCATTTCTTTGGCAATCAGAGACAGTTTTGAGAAAAACAGTAATTGTGAAAAATTTGATTCAAGTATTTTTAAACAGGTGCTTCCATCTGAAAGAAGGGAAAAAAGGAACCTTTCTCTAGGCAACAGAGAACATGGGTATTATGTGAACAGAAAGGCAAATTGGAGCATCATTCAGTCCTCTCTCCCCATTCTCTGAAAAATCTTTTGTTTCTAAGTAGAAACGAGCTAGAGAAAAGATCCCCTTTACAGGAGAGACAGGACACCCACGTTATCAGCTGTGCTGTGCCGTCTTCCTCTCTCCTCCTTTAGTACCTGGAAGGCACTATTGTATTTTCTTACTGGCATTACATTCTTCATTATGCAGTTTTTCCTTTATTCTGCATAACTCAAGAATAGTCCCAGAAAAAGGGGGTGAGGAGGACAAAATGAAAGAGAGAGACAGCAAGAACAAAGAAAGTCAGAAATTCATTACTTTTTGCAAAGTACTTATTACGGTGAAAAGCCACGAAGGACACACGAGAATGTAGAAAATTACTATTAAGCACAGAGGAATGTAAATATTCCCAACTAAATTGGGGACGAGATGTAGAATAAAAAAGCTTGCTGGTGGTAAAGCAAGCAGACGGGAAAAGAGTAATGGAAATGAAACACGTTGAGGCATCTTAGTAAGACCCATAAGGAGAGGAGAAAAATAATTATTTTGTCGTTTCTAGCTGAATGTATTGGATGAACCAATATCAAATACAAACTGCTTGTGGCTATTTTTAGCAACTCCCTCTGATTTCCTTCTATAATTCAGGAGTGGTCTTTAGTGTCACAACCTTTTTCTTCCCCCTTCCCCCTCAACCTTCTGCAATGGTTTTATCGCAGCTCAAGTCCCAGAAGATCTTGTTTTCCAAATGGACTTTTCAGTGGCCACTCTGATTAGTACAAAGGACTGCAATAGCAGCCCATCAAGTTATAGGCAGAGACATTATGGTGACTTTTATATCCAACTTTAATCTCAGGTTCAAACATAAAGCCTATAGCTACAATCTCAAGAATAGATCAATGTCAAAGGTAGCAAAGGAGGTCAAACTGAATGCAGAGAGAGCTTGAGGCGACTGAAAATCATATCAAGGTAGCAGGTCATCGTCATTCCACTTCATGAATACTTTACAAAGCAGGGACTGGTGGTCCCCAAACCATTTAAGGCTTTTATTGCTTTGCCAGGCAGTCTGTTTAGAATCCTGACTGTCAAACATTAGCACGTAGAGGGCTCTCCAAGGTTGGTGGAATTTTCAGTTCATTTGTCGTTATGTCTACATAAGAGCAGTTGAGTCTGTAATAGACACTTTGGTGCACTGGTATATTCATCCCTGATATCACCCTCATCTCTGCAACTGTGATGAAATAAGCAATGCTTTCAGGTTGCATACAGCAGAAAAACACAGCTGTGCATAGATGGTGAGTATTCCATACATTTCAATAAATTCAGCACATTCAAGTAAGTTTACTGAATAAAGTCGCAAAAAATGGAAAGAGAATAAAGGAAGAATTAATGAAACAAGAAAGGCAGTCAGGAATGAAAAAGGGTAGAAGAAATATAAATGGGAGAACAAAGGGAGGAAGTAAACTAGAGAAGTCCTAAATAAGAGGAAGGAAGCAGTGGGTCTTTTAGATTCAACTATGTTATTGACTTGTAGAATTCAATTTTTAACAGTAAAGCTATTTTTATAGTTGGTCATCAAAATGTCATTGAGAAAGATGTGGATAGGAAATTAATGGTGATAGATCATTTTGGATTTTTAAGACAAACAATTGGAGCTATAGCTTGTGAGGAAGACCCATATGTTATTTTCTTTAGTTTAAAATTTGAGATGGGAGAATTAAGAACAAGCAAGTGGGAATGTGGGAATGGCAACTGAGAACAAGCAACTGATGAAGAAACAGACAGGAACTCATGTGCAAGAGTTTAGAACTGTAGAAATAGATGAATAACTATAATAGCAGAAATTCTTTGGCATACTATTGTGAATTTAGATGCTGTATTCTGTAACAGTGAATTAGTTATTGTGGGTTGTTTATAAAAGTTTTACCTTCTATATTCCAGATGTCTGACCACTACGGCCCTAAATTTATTTTTGAGTTAATTCTCACATTCTACCAAAAAGGAAATGCAGGATACACACAAATAAGTGCCTTGAATGTGACATTCTGTCTGTCTCTCCCTTTCTCTCTGTCCCTCTCTTTGTCTCTCTCTCGCATGCACACACACATACACACAAACACAGAGAAAAATTCACTACTTAGTAAAGCCATGCCATGAATCACCTCTCTCTACCTCTACCTCTCTTTGAGATTCAAAATCCCATTATCTAATTTTCTTGTTTTTTTTTTTTTTTGTTTGTTTGTTTGTTTGTTTTTCCGGCTCCCTGCAAGCTCCACCTCCCGGGTTCACTCCATTCTCCTGCCTCAGCCTCCCGGGTAGCTGGGACTACAGGCGCCCGCCACCTCGCCCGGCTAGTTTTTTTGTATTTTTTAGTAGAGATGGGGTTTCACCATATTAGCCAGTATGGTCTCGATCTCCTGACCTCGTGATCCGCCCGTCTCGGCCTCCCAAACTGCTGGGATTACAGGCTTGAGCCACCGCGCCTGGCCCCATTATCTAATTTTCAATAGCCTGGGAAATGCTTCCCTAACAATTTTAATGAAATAGCAGAATACAGACCACTATAGTTTTTAGGGTTCTGTGGAACTTATGGGTAGAAAAACACTGGTAGCAGATATAGAAAGCATACTGTTAATGCACGCGTGCGCACGCGCAAACACACACACACACACACACACACTAGCACCTTAGCTCTCTGGTACACAATGGATTAGACATGATTTTAATTTTTTTCTTAGTGCTTCTATGCATTCTTCAAATTTTCTACAACGAACATACTACCTTTATATTATGTCATTTAATGAGAATATATTGCTGCTGTTGTTATTCCTATCCAAGTGACAAGGAGAGTAAAATCTGTATTTCATAGCACAGTGACTACTTCTTAGGATTCTTTGAAACCTTAGACATCAGGGTAGATTCTTAATTTTTACTTTACTGTCTTTCTACCCAGTCCCAGATTTTATTTGATGGATAACTCAGCAAGGCCTCCAAGACTGATCAGTATTTTCCAGAAGCCCTTAGGACCATTCAGCTTCAGTACTATTTAACTTACAAAACGGGTATAGATTCAGGCAAACATACTATTCTCTTACAAACACCATTCTAATATATTTAAAAAATAAACACACCCCATTTTATATATGCATACATGTTGATCAAATTGAAAATTCACAGTCACTATGATTTAATTGCATAAATAGCTTTTTAAAAACTAAAAATGAATTTTACACCCTTATTGATCCAAAAATGGGAAATGGAAAAACTTTGGTTCAGTTGTTTAGCTGAATTTTAAAAGGATACAAGTATGCCAGACATGTAACACATATGAATAGTGCTTCACTGGGGAAGTGATTATCATCTTTTAGAGCATTTATAAATTCAATGAAGTGAAGAAGAAAAAGAGAGAGAAGATTCTTGAGCACCTAAGATTTCAAATGATTTTTTTCACATTGCTAGACTATTAGTAATGAATGTGGGATTAGCTACTATGCCTGTTAATCAGATAAACCAAATAAGGTACATCTATATTTCTTTCTTTTCTTTTTTTTTTTTTTTTTTTTTGAGACAGAGCCTTGCTCTGTTGCTGGAGTGCAGTGGTGCGATCTCGGCTCACTGCAACATCCGCCTCCTGGGTTCAGGAGATTCTCCTGCCCCAGCCTCCCGAGTAGCTGGAACTACAGGCACCCACCACCATGCCTGGCTAGTTTTTGTGTTTTTAGTAGAGGCGAGGTTTCACCATGTTGGCCAGTCTGGTCTCGAACTCCTGACCTCAAATGATCCATCCACCTTGGCCTCCCAAAGTGCTGAAGTTACAGGCAGGAGCCACCGCACCCGGCTTCTTTTCTGTTTTTCTAAGTTAAGGGAGAATGTGGCAAGAAGTCTTGTCATGATGAAAGATTCATCCTTCCTTTGTCCCCACACATTCAGCAGTGTCCTTTTGTTAAATTTCCCCCCGTAAAGACACTCTCACATTTCAGCTGTGTTTAATATATATTTGAAGAGTAAGGACGGGTCGCATATAGTGTAATTTTCCTTTAGGATATCCCTGGCTAAAAGTCATGTGTTTGAGAATTGAGTAATAGGATTAGAAAACAACCTCTGCATATCTAAGACACTGTATTGCTCCTGAAGAAAATGTCTGCTCCATGGTGAGCCATAATCTTCCTGTATTTAAAAGCAAAGATTGAGAAAGAGATGGTTGTGAAATCATAACTGGAAATGAGAGGTACAGCCAAGGAGGTACACGCACCAATCTCCGGCAGCCATATTACAGTCCCTAACAGCCCTCGCACACTTACGGTGGAGAACAAACCTTGAAAATTTGTTCTCTACCGTAAGGGGAAGATTTGGGTTGGTAAATTCCTCCCTGAGCATTCTAGCCCCAGGTTTCATAATTCTTTATTCAGAAACCAAGGGGATGACACGTTCCCCGGAGTAGGCTTTGCATTGTTTTATTTGCGCTGATAGCAATTTTCTGTCCAAATCTGCCCTAGGAAGTTTTCCTCCAGAATAGATGCAAAAGTTATTTCATGCAAATGGGAGTTCCACAGGTCCTCAGACTCTCCTAGTCTGAACCCCAATATAATAAAAGGGCAGACAAGGAGTTATACTTTATTCTGCCAGCAAAACACTGCTAAATAACACACTTTATCACTCTGTGTGCATGAATGTGTGTGTGAGTGTGTGTGTGTGTGTGCACAACTATCCCCACTTACTCCTGGAGTGACTCCCAATAAAAATATAAACTTTGCTGCCTTTGTTTTTACACATTCCTTCTAATAAATCTTAAGCCCAACACATAGAAAGAAGCATAGAAACAACATTTCTTCAGTACATTGAAGGAATAATAGAGGAATGTGGGTCTCCAAAGTATTTTTGTAATTGTAAGAAAAATAAATAAAAAATAGAAATAAATAACTTCATTATATGGAAAGAGTAGGGTTTGCAAGAGTGTGTATTTCTAAATGTACTCATAATTATCTGTCCTCCACAAATCATCATCTGAGTACATGTTTGTCTTTCAAGTTGACAAGAAATCTTTTGCCAAGGCAAATAGTGTCGGAAGAGACTGGTACCTTTACAAAGTTTTGCAGTTTTCTTTTTCTTCAAAATCTTAAAGTCATGATTTAGTACTGTGAAACTAGGAGGCTGCTGTCCTAGCAGGTTCCAAGATTGATTTCTTTAAGTTCATCCTCGCCAGCCCCATTTGACATGTACAAACATAATCAATATAGTTATACCACAGGTAATCACTCATTAGAAGGACTTCATCTATTCCAAGCACTGCGCGTATCAATTTATCATTTCATTTTCATGCATGTCAGAACGGTATGTTTACCTTTCAGTGGCATCATCTGAAAAGACAAGGTTAATACCAACTTAATTTTGCTTTAATGGTCATTTAAATTGAATACCTTGATGAACATGACGACTTGGATAGTCTGCTGAGGAAATTCAATCAGAAATTCTCTCAATAATAGAACTGTGGTTTTGATGGATGGTTGTTGATACTGTTTGATTTGGTCTCCACCCCTGTTATGTAGCAGAGCAGAGGAGGAACATCACGGTGCCTGGGGCATGTTGATGAAGCTGATATTCATCACGGAACCGCACTCTTTTTTGGCCAAAGCCTGTTGCAAGAAATATCAGTTTTATTGCCCAGGGCTTTGAATGTTCTGTTTTTGTATATAATTGTCAGAAATAGAGTACACAAATTAATATTTCTATTGCTTTTTCGCTTGTTTCTCTGTGAAATTCCTTTCATAGTCAAGGGTCAGTCTTAGTATCAGTGTTTAATAAGACCTCCATTGGCTATGCCAGGCACAGCTGGTCTCTCCTGTGTGACTTTCTCTGAATTCCACCCATAACACTTATCACATCCTTTTAGAATTATCTGTTCAAGTGTTTATTTCCCTGACTACATTCTGGTCTGCCTGTTCCTTAGCAGCTGAGCTGTAGTTATGTCTCTTTTAGGTACATACAAAGCTTAGGAGGCACCTCAAAAGCACTCTATTGACATTAATATTCATTCATACTTGTGTTTATTAAATTTTGTTCTGTGGTGAAAATTCTTTTTTTACTCACCTATTATTTTTCTTGTGTCCGTATTCCAACTGTGAACTATAGCATTTATTTTTGAGATTTGAGTCACGGGTCATCACTTCTGAAATGCTCATAGTTTAAAACTATACTTTAAATCATGCTTTCAAAATAAATGAGTTCATTTAGAGCTAACAGCCACCTGTGAAGACAGGAACTGTAATCTTCACTTGGAAAAAGGCAGAGAACAGTGATGGGGTTGAATAGGCTATGGTTTACTTACTGTGTTTTTCATTCACTCCCCCAATTCCATGTGAGTGGAGATTTCTTTTTTCATTCATTGGTAACTACTCAACAATCAGATAATCCCCAGGCACAGTAGATGTTCAATAAATATTTGATAAGTAAATGATTATGTAAATGAATGAACAAATGTCACTAAACATATATTAAATGTCAGCCAAGCCTCCAATGCTTTCTTGATTAAATGTCCTGCCTTTTCTCCCTGTAGCTGTTCTAAACCTTATCCATTGTGACCAAGCCTTTCCCTTCCCTCATGGCCTGCCAGATGAACACCAGAAACCACCCAAAAACCACTTTCACAGAGAAGAAAGAGGCCTTGAGGAAGGAATTCCCTCACTTTCTTGCCCCAAGTATCAAGAGAGCACCAGAATTTCATTTTGGTCTTCTCCCTCACCCCTTCAGGGCTTAACCTTCCACCTGTATACTGGATTCTATTCAACTCTAGCTTCTCCCGGATGGTTTCTTATCAGGTATCTCATCTCTCCTGCATATTAATCTATTCCCTCTTTTTTGTCTTCTTCCTCAAACCCTGAACATGATGCAGCCACTCTTACTCTCTAAATTATATTTCTCCTCTTGGTATCAGCCTCCCTTTCTTCCTTCATAGACAAGTCTCCTAGGAGTCTCCTTGCTATGTCCACACATTTAAATCTCATATACTTCTCCCATCATTTTATCTGATTTCTATCCTCACCAATGCTGCTAAATCGATGATCTGTGATCTCTTAATTGCTAAAATCAATGAATGTGTTTCAGTTCTTACCTTATGTAGTCTTTGTGAAGTTTTGGTTTCTCTTGACCTTTATGTGGATTTTATAACTCCTTTGCTTTCACGACACGCCCCTCTGTTTCTACCTCTGTCTTAATGACCATTGTTCTTTCCTTTTTCCCTGTTCCTTAAAGTAACAATGCTTCCTAATGTGTTCCCTTGGTTCTCTGCTGCTCTTTTTTATATGATGCCTTGGGAAATTGTCCCTGTTTCAGCGATTTGGTTGCCACATAAATGCTGATGTCTCCTAAATCTAACTCTAATATCTTGCTTGAGTTTTAAATTATAAATCTAACTTTTCACCAAACCCAATATTCTAATAATTAAATTTCTTGTTTTCCCTGGAACCTGTTTATGTTTGAAATTTCATGTCCTTTTAATATGAGTACTATCGATGCAGTAACCTAAACTGGATAAGTGAGCCTTCACAATTTTTTCTTCATATGCCACATCTAATTGGTTATTAATTCCTCTCAAATTGTGTGACTGAATAGTTCTTATTGCTCTTTCTACTCGTGATATTTTCACTTGAGCTTTTATCATCTCTTGTCCAGAAGATTGTAAAGGTAACTGAGGGCTGTCATTAAATCTGGTCTTTTTTCTCCTATCTATCTACCCTCTATATTGCTGCTATAATTTCATTCCTCACAAAAATCTTAATATCATACACTGCTGTTTTATTCTTTCAGTGCCTTTTAGTCATCACAGAATAAATGCTAAATTCGTTAGCTTGCCTTACAAAAAGATCTGCCATGTCCCTGACAGCTTCATCAATTAGGAATCTATGTTATTCGCTGTCCCACCCTCATTTCCTGCCAACCCTGTTCTATTCGTTCCAATCATACAAAATCATTCAAAGACCTCGAATGGTTTTATACCTTCATCCCTTTAAAAGTATTTAGTTGGTCTAGAATAATCTTTTTATTTGCCAGTCCTGCTTTCATCTGATAAGCTAGTCTTTACTTTTTAAGATATAGTTGCCAACAACTCTGTTATCCCTCCCTGATCCCATCCAAAGCATAATTGATGACTTAGTCCTTTGAATATCTGCCATGATTTGTTCATCAACATAAATTTCTTGAACCACGGACTATAATTTTTCATCTTTATATTTCCAGGGTCTTACAAGAACATATAGTAACTGAGCAGTAAATATTATTCGAATTAATTTAAAATTATCTATATTATAATACCAATGATGTCTTATCATTTACTTTTATGTATACCTACTCATTAATAATGAGCAATTCTTAATTAGTAATTAGTGGATTAGTTTGACCTGATGACCTGCTCTACTTTATCATTGGCTTTCTAATGTCTGTCACATCAGGTTGGTAAATATTAGGGTTGATAAAAGTATTTTTAAGAAACTGAGGTAAATATTAGGGTTGATAAAAATATTTTTAAGAAACTGAGGGAATTAGTGAATTGTTTCCTAAAATTATGTTGAATACTTGAGAGGATTGTTATATATGCTGGAGGCTGTTATGACTTAAAACTATCGCTTCATTTTTTTTTATTAGTTTATATTCCTAAGGAGCATAGAGTGGCAGAAAATAGGAGGTAGAACATAAGCTATAGTAGAGTTTTACTTGAAACACATGAAGTACAATATAATAAATATCTTATAAACATTTTAGTGAGGAAAGAACACTTAATATGAGATCTACTCTCTTAACAGATTTTTAAGCGTACAATACAATAGTACTGTTATCTATAGGCACAACATTGTATAGCAGATTTCTAGAACTTATTCATCTTTGTAACTAAAATTTTATATCCATTGATTAGTAACTGCAAGTTTCTCAATTCTCCCAGTCCATGACAAACATAATTCTATTCTTCGCTTCCATGGATTTAACTATTTTAGATACCTTAGATGTTGGCATGGATGTGGTAAAAACAGAACACTTCTACACTGCTGGTAAGAATGTAAACTAGTACAACCACTGTGGAAAACAGTGTGGAGATTCCTTAAAGAACTAAAATTAGAACTACTGTTTGATCCAGCAATCCCACTATGAGGTCTCTACCCAGAGGAAAAGAAGTCATTATACAAAAAAGATACTTACACATTCATGTTTATAGCAACACAATTCACAACTGCAAAAACATGGAACCAACCAAAATGCCCATCAATCAATGACTGGATAGAGAAATTAAATTGTGAGATATATACATATACATATACATATATATATACGATGGAATACTACTCAGCCATAAAAAGGAATGAATTAATGGCATAGCAGCAATCTGGATAGAACCGGAGACTATAATTCTAAGTGAAGTAACTCAGAAACAGAAAACTAAACATCACATGTTCTCATTCCTAAGTGGGAGCTAAGCTATGAGGATGTAAAGGCACAAGAATGACACAGTGGACCTTGGGGACTTGTGGGGGAGAGGGTGGTAGGA
The DNA here is from genome assembly GCF_002776525.5 of Piliocolobus tephrosceles. NCBI lineage: Eukaryota > Metazoa > Chordata > Mammalia > Primates > Cercopithecidae > Piliocolobus > Piliocolobus tephrosceles. The sequence continues at coordinate 145,077,406 of NC_045438.1, forward strand.
ATGTGAGGGATAAAAAACTACAAATTGGGTTTGGTGTATACTGCTCGGAAGACAGGTGCACCAAAATCTCACAAACCACCACTAAAGAACTTACTCATGTAACCAAACACCACCTGTTCCCCAAAACCTATGGAAGTAAAAAAAATAATAATAAATGAAACTTATATAAGGGGAATCGTGCAGTATTTGTCACTCTGTGACTGGCTAATTTCACTGAGCATAATGTCCTCCAGGTTCATCCATGTTATCATATATTGCAAGATTTTCTTCTTTTGTTTGAAATCAAGATCTTAAATATATATCAACACTTCCATGTTTATTGCAGCACTATTCACAATACCCAAAATATGAAACAACCTACATATTCATTGGTGGATGAAAGGATAAAACATATTGTATATATATTCAATGGAATATTATTCAGCCTTAAAAAAGGAAATCCTGCAGTATAAAAATCTTAGAAACACCATGAAATTGTTTATTTGAATACATAAAATCAGGTTTTCAAGCATAAGATAATTTGCTATTCCTCCAGACAAAATGAGCTCTTAGAAATTATAATCAACTAAATGTAATTGTGATGAATTAAGTAAACAAGAACTGGGAATGCATATACTTCTGTTTCAATAAAATTCAGAAGGATATAAAAGTGTGAGTAAAAAGGAAATCAGTAAACATCTTTCTATTTTGGCTAAACTCACAGTGTTTGAATAACGACTGTGAATATTTTGACAAACACCTGCAGCCCACTTTACCCATCCTTGGTTGGATTTATTATACTGTACACCCAAAGCTGGGAACCCGCAGGTCTGTGATCATTCATATTACTATTATATGAAATTAAATTGCTGTAAAGTCCTAAAAGAAGAGTTCTTAAGACCTTAGCATTACCTGTATATTTGCAAAACAATAATTCTGGAAATAATCCCCTAAGGATTCCAGAATAGTCAAAGCATATTTAAATCAATTATAGGGCACAGTCAAAATTCACCAGGCTTATATTCTATTCACTACTTAACTGGTGAGTGAGACCTTGATATCAAATACATTATTTTTTCCTGACATAGTCATAATATTATTTTCATATTTTGCCTAAAGCTTCAACTGCAGCACTAAAAAAAAAAAAAAAAAAAAAAAAGCAAAACAGTACCTGCTGGAATATATCTGTTGGTACAGGGCTACTGCACAGTTTGTATATACACATACAGTATATACAAACTGTGTATACTTTTCTTGATAGAGAAGCAAGACGGACATCTTGTATCCTCCTCAAAATGTCTGGAAGCTAAGGTCAAATTCCTAGTTCTTCCACTTATTCGTTATCTGTCCTCTGTCACCTTACACACATCACAATGAAGTGAAGCCTGTTCCTAACCTTGAGAAGTCTCCAGTTGCAGGTGGGGTGGGGAGAAAATGTATTTGTTGGAAATATGATAGGACTATCAAAATATATGCAATTAGCTATCTAAACCGTTAAGTCAGCTTCATTCTGTTGCAATATAAAATATATTTTTTCATGAAAATAAAAAAACTGAGAAATTTGTCATGTTATTCCAGCTTAACCCTTTAATTTTTAACTTAACTCTCCTGCCCTTTTGAAATTATTTGTTAAGAATAAAAATGTGTGGCTTAACATTGCTTAGCATCCACCATTCTTAGTAGCATTCAAATTTAATGGTTCGGAACCATATGATTTAAAGTGAAAGAATGATGGATTTGAGTTTTAGTCCACACCTGCTTCTGTGTGACTAGGACAAGTTACATTCTGAAGTTAGGATCTTTAAACTGAAAATGTATATAATAAAAATACCTACCTCATATTATAAATGTTTTGTGTGGTAACAACCATAAAGTGCTTAGCATGTTGCAAATATGTAGTAAGTGTAAAATAATATTTAGATTATTATTATCCCAGATATTTGTTTGTTGAGGTAAATTAATGCCACTAGTTTTAAAGGCCAAAGTCAGGGCAGGGATGGCTGAATATAATATGTTTTCCTAAAAGCAGGTGTTCTTTTCTCCCAATTAAACTTCCATGGCCTGTGGTAAGGAAGCAGCAGTGTAAATACCTCGTTCTTCATTAGAATTTCTAAAGGACTTGACCTTCCAAGGAATCAACATGAGAAAGACAACTTTCATGGATTTGCAGTTACACTGGAGACAAAATGAGGAGGGTCTGGATTTCTCTCTAGCCTGTGGGAATACAGCTGGAGTTGTACCAGTTGGTTAACAGTTTTGACTTGGAAAATAAGCTATAAACAAAGGGACTCAAACTATAGGACAATCTGCCAATAAGAAGTGAGAAAAAGTGAGCCAGAAAGTTCACTTGCTTAAAGATTCATCTTTGTATTCAGTTTAGGGACTTACTTAGATAAATTTAGTTATTAAAGGACTAGAGGCAAAAAAAAAGCAAAAACAAAAACAAAAACCAACTCCCAGTGCTGGGTAGGGCCTGGTAGATTATGGAGCAAGCACAGTCTCCCTGCAGCCATTCTCCTGCCCCCAAAGGCAGAAAACCAGCTGATCTAGGGCTCCTCTCAAAACTTGCCAGCCTTCCTGCTTCCATGTGTGCACATTACATTAGTTATGTTATTGTCTAATAATATCTACTTGCTTTCTATCTCACAGGGATATAGTAAGAATTAATGGTATGAATTCTGCAAGCTCTTCAAGAGCCCTAGAGATATGCAACATAAATATGTTATGTTTGTATACATTATTTCTTCAACTTGCTTTGTACCTGGTACATGCAAGAGGAAGATATATGCATTTATCTAGCCAGCTAAGTGATATTTCTGATTTAATCATTACACGGTGTTTACACATATCAAGACATCAAACTGTTCCCCATAAATATGATACAAATATATGTTGATTAAAAACAAATTTTATAAGACATTTCTTTTAGAATAAAATCAAATTTTATTCTTTGACTTTTGAAAAGACATAATTAAGAATAAATGGTCTTGACTTTTTTGTATCCTCATCAATGATTTATTTACATGATAGATTTACTACTAATAAATATCTATATACCTAATGTATTTTAATTCTTGGAAATAATCATCAGACCATTCTATCTCCAGATTATTTTGTTCTTGTTCAAGCACACCTGTTCTCTGCCTACTGTCCTGGCTTCTCCCATCTTTTTATAAAAACTATCTGAAATAAAGGGATTGGAAATGCACAAAATATGTAAATATATAAAATGCATAAAATAAACCCAATAAACTATTATCAGTTATTATTTAGATCAAATCATTATATTTTTCTTTAGTAAAAGAATACATTTTATGCCCAACTAATTAATGACTAATGGCATTAATAGAATGCCATTCACTTCAGATAAATAATAAAGACAGCAAAGTATTTTAATAAGATGAACGGCCAGCTGACCAGTGAGTCCAGCCCCTTCCGAAGGTGTGCACCCACCCGGTCCTGATTCATCTGAAGGACACCTGCACATGAAGAGGACATGCTTCTGCAGATCCGTGTTAAACTGTTCTGTTTTTGAGGAAGGGAAACTTTCCATAGCAGTATGCTGAGAATATTTTTCCCCTTGGAGCAGCAATGAATTATTTAGTACTTGATTTGTCAAAGAAAAGCTTGGCTACACTACGGTGACAGAGTTATGCTGTAGAAATAGAATATTGTTTAAGAAATCATTGGTGCAAAAAAGGCAACTAAAGCAGAAGGCACAGTTGGTTTTCCAAATATACATACATGGCACTCACATTTATCATTATTCAAGGGCTTTATGGGAAAAAAATCCTAGCATGTTTTGCTTTTATAAAACTGTCTTTATGTCCTGTGTGCATCTGTTGGCTGGCTTTTTCCCCAGTCCCCGTCTCTCCAGCCTTCTGTATTGATTTCTTTTAAGGATCCTTTTTTTGTCACTTAAGTTGAAGATAAGCAGAATATTTCTTTTTATGTTATCTGCCTACTTTTTAGTACTTCTTAATCCCATATTGCATGGAATTATCTATATTAAATGTATTCAACAACATTTTCAATTCCTTTAATGTGTTTTTAAAATTTTTGAATTTTGCTTGTTTTTAACAAATATCCCCCTTTCTCCCCTCTCTCTCTCTGTAAAACTGGCAATTTTCACTATTCAAACTCCTTGTGCATTAAGATCACAATACAGACAGTTCTTGCTTTTCCCAGTTGTGATATGCACAGATTTCAGTTATCCTGGTTTAGTTAAATAATGCCAATTCCCAATGATATGTTCAAGTTTCAGGTACCATGGTATATTAACTGTAAGTAATTGCATAAATTTCAAACTTTGCTGCTAGCCCTTCAGCTTACACATCATTACATACAGAGGAGCATCATTACTGTGACCAATCAAGCCTCTTCTTTCAAAGTCCTTTGGTGACTGATCCTTCACAGCTGTTACTCAGTTCACACACAGACAGCAAAGCATGATGTTGTCTTTCTTTCTTTCTTGTCTCCGTGCTAAAACCACATGACTGCACAAAAATAGATACTCCAAGTTGGGAACTGGCCATCAAAGATGGAAATGCAGCAAAGACACAAAACTTGCTAACACTGGAAGTGAAATCTGAATTGAACATACATGGAATTGTAGAAGAAATAGCTGATCTAGGGATGCTGACCCTGCTGCCCTAGACTTTACACTTTGCATCAGCTGCCTGGACTCTAGATATACAACCAGAGAATCACTGCAAAGGCAAACTTACTGACATTAATGAGGAAAGCAATTGTAATCAAAAGGATAAGGATGTCCCAGATCAAGTGATGATAACACAAAACTTCACACAAAAGAAAATCTCAGAGATATTTTATGTCATTGGAAACTAAATGATAAAATGTTTACAGCTAATAGAAACTTCACAAAGGAAAATTACAATCTACTAAAATGTAGAAAAGATGCTCACTGCTTAGTGTAATTTATGCTATTAGAAGCCAAGCATAGTTCAAATGACTCTAGATCAGCATTTTACAAAGAACGAAAGCAATAATTTTCTTTTTTTTCCTCGGAGAAAAGGTCTCGCTTCATCACCCAGGCTAGAATGCAGTGGCATGATCGTAGTTCAGTGCTGCATCAAACTCCTGGGCTCAAGGGAGCTGGGATTACAAGCATGCGCCACAGTGCGCAGCTAATTTTTCCCTCCTTCCCTTCCTCCCTCCCTCCCTTCTTCCCTCCCTCCCTCCCCTCCTCTCTCTTTCTTTGTTTCTTTTTCCTTCCTTCCCTCCCTCCTCTTCCTTTCTTTTTTTCTTTCTTTCTCTTTCTTTCTTTTCCTCCTTCCTTCCTTTTCCTTTTCCTTTTTTCTTCCCTCCTTCCCTGCTTTTTTTTCTTCCTTCCTTTCTTCCTTCCTTCCTTCCTTCCTTCCTTCCTTCCTTCTGTCTTTCCTTCCTCTCTCTTTCTTTCTTCTCCTTCTTTCCTTCCTTCCCTCCCCTCTCTTTCTTTCTCCTTCCTTCCTTCCCTTTCCTTTTCCTTTTTTCTTCCCTCACTCCTTTCCTCCTTTCCTTTCCTTTCTTCCTTCCTTTCTTTCATTTCCTTTCCCTTTTCCTTTTTTCTTCCCTCACTCCTTCCTTTCCTCTTCCTTCCTTCCTTCCTTTCCTTTCCTTCTCTTTCCTTTTCCTTTTCCTTTTATTCTTCCCTCACTCCCTCCCTTCTTTCCCTCCCTCCCTCCCTCTCTTTCTTTCTTTTTCTTTCCTTTTCCTTTTTTTCTTCCTTCCTTTCCTTTCTCCCTCTCTTCTTTCCCCTCCCTCCCTCCCTCCCTTCCCTCCTTCCCTCCTTTCTTCCCCCATTCCCTCCTTCCTTTCAAGATGGAATCTTGTCATCTTGCGTAGGTTGATCTCTAACTCCTGGATTCCAGCAATTCTCCCTCCTTGCCTTCCCAAAGTGTTGGGATTACAGGCATAAGCCACTGGGCCCAGCCTAAAGCAATACTTTTCAATGTATCTAGTGTTTGAAATGACAGTGTACTAAATAAATATTAGTTTTACTATTTTTCATTCCTCTATACATTTATAACTGACAATAAGAGTTTTTAAAGTGTTGGCAAATTTTTTTAAGGTCACATGACAATTTTCCCCGCTGATAAATATGATCATATTGCATAGTTTTCCCTTGCACAATCATATTTACAGCATCGCGCTGCTCAGCCAAGCAAGAACTGCCTACAGGTTTAAAAGTTTAAAATATAGGATAGTTTGTAGTTCTGTCAATGTGGCCTCTTGGATTAAGACTTTAATTATTTAAAGTATTTACTGTATTTTAATATCACACTGTATACTTCATGACACATTGACTACTACAAATCAGAGGTACACCTTGTTTTAAGGCCATTGTCAAAGTGTATATGTTCCAGATAATTCATGTCAACAAAGTTACTGTTCAGGTACCAAAATCATGATCCTAAAGGACAGTAGAATGCTATCATTATTTTTATTGTAAGAGATGCCTGTCCTTTAATAGCTAAGGACTTTTTTAGTTGGGGGCTATGTTAACTGTTTGTTTCTTAAAGTTCTCCAGGTTTCATCTATGAACCCCATCCCTCTGACTTCCTACTGTAGTCATTTTTCACTTTAAAATTATTATTAAAAATAAGACAATAAGACAGACTTTTAAACATAATAAAATTAATGAACAAAAATAAACAGGACAGCCATATGAAGAATGCCTCTGCAATGTTCTTTGGCTTTTTATTTTGTCTTGTTTTATTTTGAAAAATTGCAATTGGGATCATTGTTCATTAACTTGCTTAATTAAACTTTTATAAAGCTTCTAGGAGTAAAGTTATCTTTCTAAACTCAGAAGCAAGGACACTTTTTTTTTTTCCCATGAACGGCCTTGCGTCTTCATATCTGTATTAGTTTTCTATTGCTGCTGCAATTAGTTACTGCCAATTTAGTGGCTGAAAACAACACAAATTTGTTATCTTACAGTCTGGAAATCAGAAGTGCTAAAATCAACGTGTCAGCAAGGTTTTGTTCTTTCTGGAGACTCTAGGGAAGAATCCATTTCCATTCCTTTTCCAATTTCTTGGCCTTCGTTCTTGTCCTTGCATGTAGCCCCTACTTTGTAGAACCAGCAACGACATGTGGAATCCTGAGGCTGCCGTCACTCAGGCTCTCTGCAGTTGAGGAATGTTCCCCACAATTTCAAAGACTCACATGATTAGATAGGTGCCCCCGGACAATCCCCACCTCAGGATCCTTAACTTGAATCATAACTGCCAAGTCCCTTTTACCACGTAAGCTGACACGTAACCAGAGTTCAGGGATGGGCATCTTTGGAGACTCTTCTTCAGCAGCCACCATATGTGATAATGAGAATGAGAAAAGGGTTGAATTTCTCCTAACTAGGCTTTTATGAAACTCAGAGCCATGAAATATACCTAGTTGTCTTAACTTCAAGTTTTGCTTTGCCTTCTTGACCTTTTCTCTGCTATTGCCACTTTCCTATCTATTTGCTGTTTTTAATGTGTTAAGTTTCTTATTATACGTGTGCTTTTACTACAAATAGGTAGTGGATTTATTTTTTCCTTCACTAACAAGTAAACAAAAATAATATTTGCAGTGCATATTTAATACTTCAGCCTTTTAACTTGCCAAATAGTAGTGTTAAAAAGAAAAAAAACTGATGCCATATCCATTTTATTAATAACGCCAAAAATGTAAAATGGACATCATTATAGAATAAAGGCATTTCTTTCAAAGAAAATAGAATGGCAAATTAATATTTAGTATTTATAACCCCATCTCTCTAGTTTTATTTAAAATGCAGATAAATGAGATTGTGTTTTGATTTTGTGTACTTTTTTTCTTGTTATGAATATATTGACTTGATCTGTCTTGAGTAATGACAATGGAAGTAGAGATCAAATGACAAAAGTACATGGGTAAACTGACCAAAATGGAAGCAATACACTTTTGCTTCACTCAATTTGGAATATTTGGTTTTCAAATAAATATTTAGTTGACTTTTCTCTGAATTTTCTGGTAGGTTAGTTTGGATAAAAATTGCACATGAGGATCTAACTGTATGTCCTTGCAAAATGGCAAAATCTCAAACAACTACCGTTTTTGCTGAGATGAATACAAATGCATTAAAGATGCCAATCATTTTCTCCGCAATTATAGACTTAGCACCCCACACCTCTCTTTTTGGAGCAGCTGCTTGCTTTCACCTTTCATAGAATGCGTTTCCATAGCCTCTTTTGAGTGGACAGTGAGCCAGGCAACCCAGAGATAGGCCCCTGACTCAAACTAGACCAATCGAATTCTTGCTTCCAAGAACTTAGACTCAGAACATGGAAAGACTGAGTCAGTTAGTTGGTGGTGCTATTGCTGTGAGCTCATGTAGCAACTGGCCTGGAGTGACTGTTTTCTGTCATGTGTATGACATAGCAGAAAAATCTAGGTGAGGAAGTAGGGAAAGAATGAAGAGATGCTGAGAGAGAATAAATGTTGAAAGAACGAGTGAGGAGGGCAATCACTGGGGCCACTCCAGTTTGTTACTGGTGCTTTGTTTTATGTTTTTGATCTTGAATTCCATGAATCCTTCTAATAAATTTATAAGTTTATATTTAGATGAGGTAAAGGTGGGATTTTTGGTTTGCCTTTTGTTTGTTTTTTGAGACAGGGTCTGATTGTCACCCAGGCTGGAATGCAATGTGCAGTTATGGCTCACAGCAGCCTCAGCCTCCTGTGCTCAAGCAGATCCTCCCACCTCAGCCTCTCAAGTAGCTAGGACTGTTGGCACTCACAACCATGCCCAGCTAATTTTGTACTTTTTATAGAAATGGGGTTTTGCTATGTTGCCCATGCTGTTCTCGAACTCCTGGACTCAAGTGTTCTGCCTGCCTTGGCATCCCCAAATCCTAGGATTACAGGCGTATGCCACTGTGCCTGGCCACAAAGTTTTTTTGTTTTGTTTTTTCTTGTTTTTGTTTGTTTGTTTTTTGGCATTCGTAACCCAAAGGCTTTGTAACTAAGACCTTAATCTATGTGAACACTCCACTTACCTAAATTGTGAAATCAAATGTTTTGATGAATATCTTGAGGTCAATTAGGCATGGCTGGTGTAATATTTAATGAGTGCTTGTTATGTATCATATGCAGAACTAGGCTCTGGAACTGCAAGACAAGTAAGACATGGTATCCAGTCAAACACTTTTCCTGTGAAAGGAATAAGTGCAAGTCCTTCTCTGGGCCAGAAAAAAGAAAGAAACTCCCTTTAGTGCTCATTTTTAATGCAGAATAAACCTTCAATATTCAATAACAGTGTGTTTCCCTGTTAATGAGGCTTGGATGTACTGCAGCAATTTTTATGATCATTCAGATCTGTCAAATTCGAATTTGACTTTTTATTGAAATAGAACGAGTATAGTAAAGGAATGATGGAAGTGTGATGAATTTAATCAGAAGAAGTTCCTAAATGAGATTTTTCAAGGATTCCATGAAATCCAGTTATACTTAGCTTTAACAACAACAACAACAAAAAATGTATTTTAGCGGAAAGGCCATTTGCAATTGTTACGCTTTTTTTTCCTCTGCCTCCGATGCCAAATCCCTTTATTTTGAAGTATGGCTCATTGTTCAGGAGCTCAGGCTCCTGAGACAGACTTACTAGTTTTGAATCTCATCTTGCCATGTTCTCCTTAGGTGATTTCAGCTAACTCAAATACTTACTCTTGTTTCCTCATGATTAAAAAGGGAATAGAACATACCTACCCAATATGGTCATTTTGCAAACTAAGTAAGATAAAAATATAAAACTCTTAAAACAGTACCCAGTACATATTCGCTGCTGAATATGTAAGAGTTATTGTTATTGCTCTCTTTAAATGCATATGCAGAAACACAGCACAGCTGTGCCCACACAACAAACACAGCCCAAGTAGAGGGAAGCATGGGGTCTCAACTCATTATATTCTATAGGGCCTAAGGGATGGGAAGTGCTCCAATAAATAAATGTATGTAGAGTGACTACATTATGTTCAGTATCTTAGAGTTAAGTTAATTATGCAAGCCATCCCTCCAAAAATAAAAACAAATGATTTCTTCTTCCTTTATCCAGCTTTGCTATTCAGTAAAAATCAGTTTTATTTTTACTTATTTGAACATTGATTTTTCTCTGGTGCGATAATTAATGGAAAATGAATGTTTATGGTTACCTTTTTTTCTTCAGAGAATAAAGATGACTGGGCTACAGAGAGTCAATACAGATTTATTTCTGACAATAGTAGTTTAAATAGAAAAGTTGTATGCTAAGTTATTCTTTCCCTGTGAAACTTATACAAATCTAACTGAATTTATTTGATGGATTGAGGTTAAGTGAATGTGGTATAAATATTTATAAAACACAATTGTATTATATATATAATTCATATATATATGTATATAGGTATATGTGTGCGCGTGCGTGTGTGTGTGTGTGTGTGTATGTAATGGAGTATGTACTGAGGAATAAACTCGACACACAAAAATAGTGCTATGAGATTTGAGATTTAAGTACCCCTGTCACAAAATGAGAAAATGAGAAGACAAGGAAATATATCTCAATCATCAAAAACAAACAAACCTACAATGTGCCTCTAGGATTATTCCAAGTATTTACTTTATGGGAAGGATTGAAACATTACAGTTACTAATTATATATAAAAATGTTCATCCTTGTAATGATCAATAAATGCTTAACCCAGATAAAATATTATACTGTTGCCACGTTATCCTGTTCAAGGAAATATATCCCTCATGTTATCTTAACCGTCCCTCCCTGTATTAATCAAGTGTTGATGACCATGACTTAAGGCCTGAAAATATTATGGCAGAAAACCTTGGCAGAGGGAAAGCCAAATTGTAGTGCCTGGGGTTATTTATCATGCTGTCACTGAACACCTAGGGAAGTGCAGTTCCAGCTAATTTATTACAATGTTGTTTTCATTTTTACTGGGCGCAGAAGGACTCACACTGAGGCCATCGAGCTGTGATCTGCACTGGAACAGACGCAGTGACAATGCTACTTCACTTGCACATTTTTTATGGCATGTATTTTTCCCTGACTCTGCTATTTTCTCATAACATTTAAGAATGTTCATTAAGCTCAAAAGAAGCTAAGATGAAGATGGAGAGGGGAAGGTGAGAAGGTTGAAACAAATGAATGCTGCCGCAAGAACTACGTGCATGTTACTTGCAAATGTGACTTGTTTAAACCCCAAATGTCTTATGTGGGGTGACTCTATCAACAAGACCTTTAAGCTGCAATCCAAATGTGGTGCCCCACACTGAAAGGGGTGAGAGTGGTATCGAGCTGCTGGAATTGCTAACTCTTTCTTTTTCCAATATAAATGCACATAAAAAATGAAATTGGGGATACTGGAGACTGATGAGTGGTAAGTCACCACACCGAAAGAAGTGAAGAATTTCTTAATCTTGTGCAAACATCACATAAGAGATTCTTGTATTTTCCTCCCATACACTCAGAAAGTAGCTGATTTTAAATACTCATTTAAGATTTGCCTCCTCAAACGTATTATGAACTAGGAATCAGTCATTGTAAGTTGTGGATATTTCCTGATAACATGCAATAAATCTAAATAAATATGCGTATATGTGTATATACATATACAGGCATACACAAATATAATCAATATGTAAAAGCAACATCTAATAGAAATGTCTGCTAAATATTTAGTTCAGTTTTAGAGCAGTGGTAAAACACAAAAACGTCCTTTATCCCCAAAGTTTAGGTACACATCTTATGTTAGCCCTCTCTCTGTTACCCACATGCCATTACAGACTTTATCCGTATGAATGAGCATTTGTATTGGAGAGTGACGTTTTTGTGCATCAATCATCTAAGAATGTGCAATAATATTAACAACACATGTGCAAATATATGATATACCTATAAATGTAGAAATTATGTTCACACCTGTTATTTCATTTAAAATGTCCAGCAATCCCTAGGAACATAATAAAGTGGTTTATCTTTTAGCAGCTAAAGTAACTGAGGAGCAAAGATGTCAAAGGCCTACGTTATGTTACTACTTCATTAGTGACAGTGTCACAACTAGAACTAAGGACTAAGGGGTAACTAGATTGTGTCTTATATGGATAGTTTAATACAAAATTTGGATGTTATTACTGATGCTTTATACATCTATGCAGATGTTAAGATTTTTTTGATGGATGCAATTACACTTGACCCTTGAACAAAATGGGGGATGGAGCACTGTCACCACCACAGTTGAAGATCTATGTATAACTTTTGACAACCCCAAAATGTAACTATTAATAACCTGCTATTCATTGGAAGCCTCACCAATAACATAAACAGTGGATTAACACTTATTTTATATGTTATATATATGATATACTGTATTCTTAAGTTATAAAAAGGAAAATGTTACTAGGAGAGTCATAATAAAAGAGGCCAGGCCCAGTGACTTATGTCTATAATCCTAGCATTTTGGGAAGCCTAAGCAGGAGGATCACTTGATGTCAGGAGTTTGATACCAACCTGGGCAACCTAGTGAGAACCCATCTCCACAAAAAATAAAATAAAAAAATTAACCGAGTGTGACAGCTTGTGCCTATAGTCCTCACTACGCCAGAGGCTGAGGAAGGAAGATCACTTGAGCCCAGAGGAGGTTGAGGCTGCAGTGAGCTGTGATTGCTCCAGTGCTGGATGACAGAGCAAGACCCTGTCCCCCACCAAAAAAAGGAAAAAAGAAAAGAAAATATATTTACTATTCATTAAGTGGACCTGGATCATCAACATAAAGGTCTTCATCCTTGCTGTCTTCACTTTGAGTAGGTGGAGGAGAAAGAGGAAGAGGAAGGGTTGGTTTTGTTTTCTCAAGGGTGGTAGAGGCAGAAGAAAATCCACATGTAAGTGAACCCATGAAGTTCAAGCCCGTGTTGTTCAAGAGTCAACTATGTTTAACTGGTTTGAGGGCACACACTAACATGATTACAGATTTGGCATACTTAGGGGCCAGTTAATTACATTATTACTGACCATAATCTAACTCCAGCTATGCTGCTTCTCTTTTGGGGTGTATCAGTCAAGTCAATAAACACTTATGGAGCCCCTACTTAGGAGGGCCTTGGTTCTAGGCTCCAGAAAGTTAGTTTACAGTATAAATTAAAAAGCAAATACTAAAACTAGAAAAAAATCCTCATATCTCCCATTCTACTGACAGTGAATCAGTAACATTAGCTTAGTAAATTGAGAGATGCCGCTTATCATTAGAAAAAATTAACATTCCCCTGAAATCATTAGGGTCTAATCTCTCTGATAGCAATATCGAACACTAGCTGTAACTTTTTCATTTTACAGACTGAAATTAAACTTACTACTCTAGTTTTGAAAAGCTATAAAATAAAGGTCTTGGGAAATTATTTTGGCAGTTTCTCCAACTATAAACATAGACTTTCTCCAACATAATCATTGATTAAAGACATACAAGAAAAAGAATGGGTGAATAGATGTAAACATATCTCACCTAGCATTACTATCGTATTTAACACTGAAATAAAAGAAAAATAATTATAGATAAATTATCAAAAGTTGTACACATGCTAACAGAAAAATCATTTTCAAAGGTTGTTAGTAATCTAGTTTACAGAATATTGAAGTTTACATTTTTTTCACCTACTTTAACCAAATTTATTTTTTTCTATACCAAAGCAGTAAAAAGTTAACAAAAATGAAATTCTGAGTCAACACAAAAATAATTTTGTATATTTTTCCTTTTCTGTCTGCGTTTTAAAAATCCTCCAAACTAAATATGTTCAATGTCCTCAATGTGAGATTTGTGTCCTCAATGTGTCTTTTGTTTGTGACAAATACCTCTTCAAATAAAATCCTCAATAGACAATGTTGTAAAAGTATCCAGAATACTCTTATAAAACCAAATTCAGGCCTAAAAAAATAGAGAGGATCCTGTTTGCACAAATGCCATTGTTCTGGACTCTTTTCTCTTCCAAAATCCTCTCTACTTCACTTCTTCACTCCAGCCTTTGTTGCCACAAATATGGCAGCCAGTATACATATATGGCTGAGAACTTGAAATGTAGTTAGACCAAATTGAGATATGTTGTAAGGATAAAATACATATGAAATTTCAAAGACTTAGTTAAAAACGTAAAATATCTTATTAATAATGATAATATATTTAAATTATTTATGTTGGATATGTTGGGTTAAATTATTAAATGTTTTATTATATATAAAACATACATATTATGTACAAAATATATTAGTAAAATTATTTCAATCTATAGCATTTGAAGCTTTTATATGAAAATTTAAACATGTCTGTGGCTAACAATATATTAATCTACATTATTTGGAAATTAAGTGAAATTACTTATCAATAATTTATGGTGAAAGGAGAAATCACAAGGGATATTGAAAACTTTCCAACAGAACAATTATGAGAATGTAACGTTAAAAACTGTAGAATGGTGATGAAACAATGCTTTGAAGAAAATTTATAGCTATGGGTTTATTGATTATAAAATAATGATGTACAGTCATCTTAGTTTCTAGCTTAAGAACTGAAACATTATGCCAATTTTAGGGGCAGTCAGAAAAACCTCCCAACCCATTTTATGAGGTTTCTGTACTGTTGAAACAAAGTCTGACAATGACAACTCAGGCAAACAAAAATAGTTTGGATCAGAAACTCTCATGATACACATGCAAAATTCTATAATAATCATTAGCAAATCAAATCCTCTAATACATCATGACATCATGAAAGAAATACACCATGACCAGTGAGTTTACCCCAGAAATGTAAGCTTGGTTTAACATTAGGAAACATTAATTGACATCATTCACCATATGAACAGAATGAAGAGAAAACTTTGATTATCTTAACTGATGCTGGAAAGAGGCCTTGAAAAAATTCAACACTCATTTGTAATAAAACCTCTCCGCAACTAGAAAATGAGAGAAACTTCCTTAAATAATGAAACACATATATGGAAAATCTACATCTGACATTATAATTATTAGTTAAATATTAGAAGAGTTTCCCCAAACTTGACAATAAGAAAAAGCTAAATAATGAAGAGAAATACTACATTCATCGATCTGGAGGGTCAGTATTTTCAATATAGTCTTTCACTCCAAATTTTCAAAATTTCATCAGGGTTTTGGTAAAATTGACAAGCTAATTAAAAAATTTCCATCTATTGTAAAACACCTAGAATAGGTAAAGGAATTTCTAACGGAAGTACAAAATAGAAAGATCTTTTTCTTATCTGATTCCAAAATGTGCTACAGTGCTGTGGTAATCGTGAGAGTGCAGTAATGTACTAAGCACATAAAAATGGATAAATGTAACCCACCACAAATAAACCCTGTAGAACTAATTTATGGCCATGGCACCAATTCAACTTAATGCAGTTATCTTTCAACATACGGTGTTGGAACAAATAAATATTTTGACTGAAGACAAGAACTGTGACCTAGATGTTACTTAATGCACACCTTTAATCCAAGAAGAATTACAAACCTAAATATAAAAGCTAGAACAATAAAGCTTCTAGTATGTTCATAGCATTGGAATAGGACAATTTTTTTACAGGATATAAGCAGCACCAAAATGAAAAGGCCAAAAAAGGAAAAAAAACGACAAGTTTGAATTCATAAAAATGAAAATTTAAAGATGTAAAAACAAGTGACTGTGGTAGGCAGAATAATGTCCTTCACCTCAAAGATGCTTATATTATAACCTCCAGCACCTGTGACTATGTTACCTTGTATGGCAAATGGCACTTGTAGATGTGATGTGATTGAATTAAGGATCTGATCTGGAGATGGAAAGATTGTCTTGGAGGACCTGGGTGCGCTCAATCTCATCACAAGGCTTCTTACAGTTGGAGAACCTTTCCTTGCTGAGTTCAGAGTAAATTACTTTGAGTGACTACGCTGTAGTTTAGTTAGTCAGGGATTTGTGGCTACAGAAAAATGCTTAGAGAAATGCAGCAGGCTTGGCTTGAAGACGGAGGAAGTGTCCACAGGTGAAGGAATATGTGCAGCCGCTAGAAACTGGAAACAGCAAAGAAAGGAACTCTGCTCTAGGGCCTAGAAAGAGGAGTGCACCTCTGCCAACACCTCACTTTCAGCCCACTGAGACCTGTGTCAGGCTTCTCACCTACAGAACTGTAACACAAAATAAATTTGTACAGTTTTAGGCTACTAAGTTTGTGGGAATTTATTACACAGCAACAAAAATGAAAAAAGGGCAAAGACTTGAACAGATACTTCACCAAAGATAAGAAATGGCCAATAAGCAAACAAGGTGCTCCACTTCATTAGTCTTTAGGGAAACACAAACTAAAACTAGAATGAGCTACCATTCTACACCCACTAGAATGACTATTGTTTGAAAAACAACAACAACAACAACAACAGGTAACATACTCCATAGGCAAGGGTTTGGAACAAATCATGGGACTGTAAAATGACCCATCATATGCAAACTGCTCAGCACCATTGTGCTAGAGCTAAATATATACTGTATGACCCAGGAATTCCATTCCTAAGTGTTTACCCCTCAAAGAAATATAAACATATGTCCACAAAAAAACTGGTACAAGATTTTTCAAAGCAAACTTATTCGTAATACTGCAAAACACGAAATGACAATGCCATCATTGAGAAACTGGATAAGCAAATAGTGATCTATTCCACCAGAAAAATGCTAGTCAACAATATTTTTTTAAGTGTACTACAGCTACCCATCACCACATGGATGAACTTCCAAAACATTATGTTGAGTGGCAGAAGCCATGGACAGAGGAACATATACTTTTTATTACATTGTTACAAAACAGATAAAATTAAATCCCCACTTTACAGTGACAGAAGTCAGAAAACAGTTGGGAAGGATTGAAGAGAAAGAGAATTTAGAGCCCTTCTCGGGTGATGGTAACAGTCATATGAGGTGATGGTTTCGCCTGTAATGTAAGATGCTCAACCCCCTTTTAAATGAACCCTTAAGATCTGTGCATTTTATTTCACATAAATTTAAAGGAGAATTTACTCCAGCCTTGCACAGGTATATGTGGGTGGCACATCGCCTCACTCCTGTACTGCATACCTCCATTCTCTGCTGTGGCTCTTCTGAAGGGCTGAAATGGGGGAACGGGGAGAATTTGCTCTGCTCTCAGGCATGTGCAACCCAGGAGTGGAGGACCGTGAATACCCATTTGACCGTCATTGTCCAGCAAATGATGGGAGCCAGCAGATAAAAGCTTATCTTCTTTCATTCTCTAGGGAAGGAGATCTAAGGTCTATTCCATTAGTGTCCTCCGAGGCTTCTTTTGGGATAGAGTGGCTAACCCAAAACCTCACCCACATGCTGTTGCTTTTCTCTGCTAAATCTTTTATACCACTCTCCGAATTGCCAACTCCCAAGACACGTTACCACATACACTAACTGAATACAAGAATTTGTCTCAATCTCTGTTAGGGGAGTGGGAACAGGCTAAAGTGTCCTATTAAATATAACTCCTCCTCCCCAGTAGTATGGATATATATTTTTCCTATCACTGATCCTTTTGTAGCTATGGTATTTTTAATAAACAGGTTTCCCTCCTAATATAACAAGTACATATAATAATTTTATTGAAATTTATGTATCCTTTTTAGATTTATAGAATATAAACAATCATAATCAGAAATTACTATGCAGGTTTTTAAAGGTCGAATTTATTTCAGCATATTTTGTGTATTAACTAGTTAGAATACTTGCAGAAATGTTTTGTCCACTTGCAATCCCTTGATATTGGCATATATCTCACTGTTTAGGTCCCGATTTGTGATTATACATTTGCTGAATATTCCTTTCACATTTACATATTAAAATCTATTCTACAGTTTACATCTGCAAAAACCTTAGCCATAATAGTGATCAAATTTAAAACTCAAAGTTTTAAAGCTGGAATCTTCTTTATGGCCAGCTACTTGACAAAAAGTCATTGAAATAATATTTAATTCCCATGAGTCAGCCTGGTATGATGCCAGTTTTGTGAAGTAGCCCAGTTCGCTTTTATTTTGTCTCTTTATGCAATTTTATTTCCCTGAAGGTGTCATCTCTCCATCAGGATGTATTAGTCAGGGTTTTCTAGAGGGACATAACTAATAGGATATCTATGTATATAGAAAGGGGAATTGATTAAGTAGTATTAACTCACACAATCACAGGGTCCCACTATAGGCTGTCTGCAAGCTGAGGAGCAAGGAAGCTGGCTTGAGTCCCAAAGTTGAAGAACTTGGAGTTTGATATTCAAGGGTAGGAAGCATCCAGCATAGGAAGAAGATGTAGCCTGGGAGGCTAAGCCAGTCTAGCCTTTTCATGTTTTTCTGCCTGCTTTATATTCACTGGAAACTGATTAGATGATGCCCCCCCAGATTAAGGGTGGGTCTTCCTTCCCCAACCCACTGACTCAAATACTAATCTTCTTTGTCAACACCCTCACAGACACACTCAGGATTATACTTTGCATCCTACAATCCAGTCAAGTTGACACTTGGTGTTAACCATCACAAAAGGCAACTCCCATTCAGCCGGGGTTAGTCTGTCCTTACTGTTGTGTAATTGAAAGAAGGATTTGTTCTCCGCTCCAGACCTTACCAGCTGTGTATCTGCTGAATAAATCTCTTAACTACTCTATACTATAGCTTCCTCATTGGAGGAGATTATATTTTCAAAAAACCATCATGGCAATATTTCTGATCCCTCATGCTCTTCCAGAACCTTACCAACTACCTATCAAGAGGTGAAGCCTCCTCTCATCTTCCCTTTCTGCTTGGACCTGGGCAAGTTTTTGACTTTTATTTCTGGGCAGAAATAATACTACATGACTTCCCCAGCTAGATTAGGAAAGGGCACACAGCTTTTTCTTGGCTGTCTTTCTCTTGGGATGTTTGCCCTTGGAATACAGCAATATGCTGAAGGGAAGCCCAAATAAATTCACTTAGAGAGGTCAAATGAAGATGCCCACAGTGAGAGAAACCAAGGCTCCCAGACCACAGTCAGCATCAATGACCACATATTAAGTGATTGTACCTTCAGATGATCCTAGTTCCAGACTTTCAGTCTTCCACTGAGACACCAAAACACATCAGGGAGCACAGGAAACTATCTCTGTTGTATTTTGTCCAAACACCTGAACAACTCAATCCATGAACATAGAAATTTTTGCTTTATGCCACTAAGTTTTGGGATGCTTTGTTATGCAGCCATAGTAACTGGCAGAGATTTGAATACTTGGAACTACTGGTGGTCTGCCATTACAAACCCTAAAAATGTAGCAGTACTTTGGGGACTAAGTGGCTGCCCAGTCTGAAGGACCTTGGAGAGTGTGCCTGGTCATGGCCCACTCACAGCCCAGAGTAACAACAGGAACTGACAAGTGTCTATGGTTTCAATGACGCCTTGAAGTGCTTCCAGATTTGATGGGAAATAAAAAGATGGGAGTTTGGGCATGGTTACTGGGAAATAACTTTCTTATTGACAGCATTAGGACTGACTTCCTGTTTACTATATTTTCCATCCTCCTGAGCCTTGATTTGTCTACTTTTGGTTCAGAGATATAGTATTTGATAAATAAAGAATACGATATTTTGAATTTCAATGTTTTCTCAAGTGATAAGAGATCACTCCCTATATGTCATTCTATCACTTTCTCAAAAAACATTTTCCTCTCCTTCAAGTCTCTTTTGTTTTCTTATCCTTTAAATCATTCTACTCCTAGCCCAGAGTTTACAGTAAGAAAACAGCTGACAGGGATACAATATAATTTATCAGCTTTACCATTTTCTGCAGTTTTAATAGTTCATTTTTCTTCCTATCTAGACAGTAACTCAGTTTGACTGTTCCATCTTCAAAAGCTGAGGAAGCCATGGATACAAAATTCCCACAAGATTCCTCATTCCTGGATCCTATGCTGGTGAAAGGGTGAGCTGAAAGGGATATTATTATGATGTTACTAATAACTCAAGTTTGTGAGCTCTGTCTCTTCTTTTATTGCCCTTTTTTTGTTTCAATTTTTCTTTTCTGTCCTTTACTCTTTCCCTGAAGTAAAAATGCGATTGTCAAACTGTGCACAGGTAAAGATAAAATGGTTCAAGGAGCACCCAAATGGTGCTTCCTGTCTTTCAAATAAACGCAACAACTATAGCCCAGAGAGATTTATCATTGCACTTTGTAAATTCCTTTTGGTTCACATATTTATTTATTTTTATTACACCTGCCTCTCCCCCTTACCTTCTTCCTTATACTCTATGGCTGCTGGTTCCTGTTTATCATTTATTTAAGGGGCATGTTTTCATTTATTCACAAAAAGGTGACATCACATCTATTTCAAGTGACAGCTACCAAATAGCCTAGTCTAGCCTGATTAAGTGCACACGTAGTTTATTTCCTTTTTCCCTAAAGAAGAATTATCCTCATGGATTGGAGGTAGGGGAGGAAGAAGTAGAAGGGCCTTTTGGAACACATTCATCTTTTACTAATAATTGTTAAAATATACCTAAGTTTTAAAGCCTCGTAGACTGGGTACATTCTGTTTCTGAAAATATTTGTTTAATTGTCTGAAAAGGCAGAGTTGCATTTACCAAGGTAATTATTCAGTAAAAAAAGGTAACAATGAGCTACATGGAGGACTCTAATTTTATACCTAAATAAAACAAACAGTTCAGTAGCCAGGCTAAAACCAATTTTCTACGAATCAGCCAAATAAAGATTCAGAATGAACAGGGTACACATTTTGGCAAATATATAACCTTGCTAAAGTAGGTAGGAAAAGCACAATGACAATGGCTTCTTAGGCCCTTTAAAAGTGGGAGTCTGGGCATTCCTCCTCAGGTAGAATTAAGGTAGTAGTTAAGCATGCTAAGGAAACAAAATTAAGAGACAGTCTAACTTTCTGCTCATTTAGTTGTTAAAATTCTGTTTTTTAAAAGTCTAAATGAAAACAAAAATCGCTAATGCCAGCTAGAGACTGGGTGCATATTTTTCGATGTCAAGTGGTTCTATCTAGTTAGTTTCTTCTGTCCTGAGAGCAATAGAAACTTGGGTAAAAGCAACCGTTTAGGTCTGTTAGCCTCCCTGGCTCTCCCTCGTGCCTGGAGAGAATTGTGTAAACTGTGTATCACTGTACATATCTCCTTGAAGTTCAAATATATTGTTTATTTGTTTATATTGTTTGCTCTCCCACATTTTGCAATTGAGCCTTATAAATAGGCAGTCCCAGATTTCCCTCTCAAACTGCTCGTCTGAAACTCCAAAGACACATGGAGTCATACTCAGTTTAAAGGCATTAGGGCTACTTCCAAGTGCCAGAAGGAAGGAGAAAATGAGTGTCAACTCAATGAAAGTGATCTTCTTGCCTGGATCTTTTCCTGGTGCTGTGTGTGTGGGGCTGTGTCCACTACAATGTCCTTATTAATGTCCTTATTAGCTCAGTCCTCTGCACAGGACTTGGTGATACCCTAGAATTGGATTAAAAAAAAAATAGGTTTTTTAGTTTAGACTCACAGACTTGGCTGTTCTCTCCCAGTCATGGCATTAGGGCAGGGTAACTGAGCCCTGAGTGTGCACAGCTTCAGCCATGGACTCTGCTGCCGTCCAGCCCTCTCCACAAAATGCCAGAGCTTGCTGAAAAACTCAGATAGCCAGTTCAAGCTCTGCTCTCCTTACAGGGCGTTCTCCTCTGGGGCCTGTATTGTCCATTCCTGCCCCCATATCACGGTCACAGCCACTCCCACCCATGCACTGAATCTCAAAATGGAATCAGGTTCTAAACTTTCACCCAGAAGGTCTCCTAAATCCAGGGAAGATTTACCCTGTGCCTTCCAGGAATGTGCCAAACAAGAATGGTAAGAAATAGTAACATTGGTTCAGCTAGAGAAACGTTTCAGAAGGGAAAATGACACCTCCTAGATTTACATTTTTATAACTAAAAATGATCATTTAAGAGCTTTAGAAGGAGGCAAAGAAGTTTTCTACCCAGACGACCTTCTGTCTAAGTTGCTAAACAGAGAAACCTGGCAGAGTGTTTGAAGCTCATCTTACCAGGAGACCTATTTTATTTTATTTGCTTGGTTGAGTTTTTGTTCCATTGTGTTATTATTTGTGAAGATACCCAGAATATGACACTCATAAGTAACCTTAGTAAAGTTTCAGTTTACAAAATCAATACAGAAAAATTGGTTCCATTTCTATATACCCATAATATTCAACATGAGAACCAAATCAAGAATGCAATCCCATTTACAATAGCAACACAAAAATACCTAGGAATACATCTAATCAAGGAGGTGAAGGATCTCTACAAGCAGAACTACAAAACACTGCTGATAGAAATCATAGATGGCACAAACAAATGGAAAAACTTTCCATGCTCATGGATTGGAAGAATAAATACCATTAAAGTGGTCATACCGGCCAAAGAATCTACATATTCAACAATACTCCTATTAAGCTATCAACATAATTTTTCAGAGAACTATGAAAAAACTATTTTAGAATTACTATGAAAGCAAAAAAGAGCCCAATTACCAAAGCAATCCTAAGCAAAAAAGAACAAAGCTGGAGGCCTCTCAGTACCTGGCTTCAAACTATATTATAAGGTTACAGTAATCAAAACATCATGGTGCTAGTACAAAAACAGAAACATAGACCAATGAAACAAAATAGAGAACCCAGAAATAATAGCACACACCTACAGCCATCCGATCTTCAACAAAGTTGACAAAAATAAGCAATGGAGAAAGGAATCCCTATTCAATAAATGGTGCTGGGATAGATGGCTAACTATATGCAGAAGGATGACTTTGGACCCCTACCTTTCACCATATACAAAAATTAACTTAAAGTGGATTAAATATTTAAATATAAGACCTCAAACTCTAAGAATCCTAGAAGAAAACCTAAGAAATATCATTCTGGACATTAACCTTGAGAAATAATTTATGATTAAGTCCTCAAAAGCAATTGCAACAAAAACAAAAATTGACAAGTGGGACCTAATTAAACTAAAGAGCTGCATAGCAAAAGAAACTGTCAACAGAGTAAATAGACAAGCTACAGAATAGGAGAAGATTTTTCCAAACTATGAATCTGACAAATGCCTAATATCCAGGATATATAAGGATCTGAAACAACTGAACAAGCAAAAAATAATCCCATTTTATAAAGGGGCAAAAGACTTGAACAGACACTTCTCAAAGGAAGACATACAAGTGGCCAGCAAACAAATGATGCACTAATTATCAGAGAAATGCAAATCAAACCCACAATGAGATACCATCTCATACCAGTTAGAATGGCTATTAATAAAGGGTGAAAAACCAACAGATGAGGGCAAAGTTGCAGAGAAAAAGGAACGCTTAAACACTGTTGGTGGGAATGCAAATTAGTTCAGCCACTGTGGAAAGAAGTTTGAAGATTGCTCAAAGAACTTAAAAAGGAACTACCACTTGATCCAGCAATCCCTTCACTGGGTATGTATCCCAAAGAAAATAAATGTTTCTACCAAAAAGACATATGCACTTGCATGTTCAACGCAGCACTATTTACAATCGCAAAGACATGTAATCAACCTAGGTGCCCATTGGTAGTGGATTAGATAAAGAAAATGTAGTACATATACAACATGGCATACTACACAAGCATAAAAAACAGTGAAATCATATTCTTTGCAGCAACATGGATGCAGCCGGAGGCCATTATCCTAAGCAAATTAATGCAGGAACAGAAATCCAAATGCCACATGTTCTCACTTTAAGTGGGAGCTAAACTTTGGACATTCATAGACATAGAGATGGCAACAATAGACACTGTGGACTAATAGAGGAGGGAAAGAGGGAGCAGGGCAAGGTTTGCAAAACAAACTAATGGAAACTATGCTCACTATCTGGATAGCAGGATCATTCATATCTCAAACCTCAGCATCATGCAGTATGCCCATGTAACAAACCTGCACATATACCCCCGGATATAAAATAAAACTTGAAATTACTTAAAAGAGAAGCTCCTTTTTTTTTCTTACTTTGAGACAGAATTTTGCTCTCTCACCCTGGTAAGAGTAAAGTACCATGATCACTCGGCTCACTGCAACCTCTGTCTCCTGGATTCAAGTGATCCTCGAGTCTCAGCCTCCCAGGTAGCTGAGATTACAGTCACCCGCTATCATGCCTGGCTAATTTTTGTATTTTTAGTAGAGATGGGACTTTGCCATATTGACCAGACTGGTCTTGAACTCCTGGCCTCAGATGATCTGCCTGCCTTGGCCTCTCAAAGTGCTGAGATTACAGGCATGAGCCACTGCGCCCAGCTCGAAACTCTTCATATAGGTTTCAAACTCGTATTTGTATATTTTAAAAATCAATATATGGGATAGGGTGTACAGCTACATGGCAGTATAATCCAAATATAACTGTTAGTAATTTTAAAAAGAAAGAAATACATTAAGTGTTCATAGCAGCCACTTTTCAGTTGTTTGATAATGCATTATTCCTCTTAATTACTAGTATCAGAAATAAATGTGTATTATTTTTATAATGAGAAAAATACTAATAATTTGAAAATCAACATGAAAGAGTTGATAACTGTGGTTTTTCCTTATTGTTTTTGAAAGTAGAAGTAACATAAATTTCCAAAACATATGTATATAGTCTAAAATACAGAACTATAGGGATTTTTATATTGCTCTATGGTATAACTTTTTAAAGGAGAGTATCTGAAAATAGAAAAAAATATGGAAAACTGGTAGTTGCTGTTCACACAATTCTACTTAAATATTATTAGCTTCTATTTACCCTCATATTTGAATTTATCACCTGTTAATTTAAGTCAAATTTATTAAATTTATTTTAGCCTAAGAGTCTCTAATAGCAACACATTCCAGGTGTTTACTTGCAACTGCGTAAAACTTCACTGATCTTAAAACTCTTTCCCTTGCAGTGTAGATTTCATCACCTTCAATACCCTCCATCATGTTGTGTACTGCTATTATGTATTCACTTAGTCTTTCGCTTTCCCCAGTGAAAGATCTTGCTTTGATTTTTGAGTGTATTCTGAAGAGGAAATGGTTCAAATCTCTTCATAATTTACTTTGTCTTTCTTAGAACAATTTCAAAGTTTTTTGTAAGGATGCTGACCTGACCTGTGTAGGAAGTGTTCGTGGATTGCGTTTTCTTGCTTTTTCAAACCTGGCTAAGATAATTCATTAGATGTTATTTTGAATGCCTCTTTTAAAAATGCCTCAATCAAAAAGGGACTCTTTAGGGAGGGCTTTGGCAACACAGCTCTGCTTCCCACATGCCCCCTGTGCCTTTATTTTCTTTTCAGATATATAAACAAATAAATGAACAGTCTGGACAGCACTTGAGAAAGTGAGAAACACAAAAAATAATTCAAGTAATTTTTTAGCAATTTCAAAAGTTAACAGTATTTTCCCATGGTTATATTTGGATTTTGCATATATTTAATCTCTAATTAGCTCTAGTTCATAAGGAAGGTAGCTCTGGTCCTCAAAGCTTTACTATGAACCCACTCCCATCTTTGTCTATATGCCAACAAACAGCTAAATGTGTTTGTTGGCCTCAATGTTTAGGTTATGCTGGAGTAAAACATTTATAGAGGCATTAATTATATTCAAATATTATTAAAACCCTTATATTTAATCATTTTCTTTGTCTTGCATATATATGTGTGTGTATATATATATATATTTGTTAAATTGAAGCACATGAACTAATTTTGTAAATAGAACTCTTGCTTTCCTTCCCTTCCCTTCCCTTCCATTTCCTTCTTTCTTTCTTTCTTTTCTCTCTCTTTCTCTCTTTCTCTCTTTGTTTCTTGGTGTAGGGGACAGTGTCTCACTCTGTCACCCAGGCTGTGATCACGGCTCACTGCAACCTTGACCTCCTGGGTTCAAGTGATCCTCCTACCTCAAACTCTCAAGTAGCTGGGACCGCAGGTACATGCCACCATTCCTGGCTAGCTTTTTGTTGTTTTTGGTTTTTTTGTTTGCTTGTTTTTGAAGAGATAAGGTCTCCCTATTTTGCCCAGGCTGGTCACCAATTCCTGGGCTCAAGCAATCCTCCCATCTTGGCCTCCCACAGTGCCAGGATTAACATAAGCCACCGTGCCCAGCGTAAACGTTCTTTCGATAAAAACAACTACAAGTTACCAATTGATGCTAGAACTATTGAGTGTGAGGTGTTGGGACACTGCATACTTACTGGGTTTGAAAATATCACTCACCCATTTGTTATCAATGGAATGTGTGCCTTTATAACAAGCAGACTGCACAGTGCCACCTTAACCAAGTGATCAATTAGCACCACCAATGCTGAAATAAAATTGAAGTTAAGTGCTGCTTGCTATGAAGCAATAAAAAAAGTACACAAGGTCCCCTATGTGGTATTGTTGAAAACAAAGAGTTTGCATAAATGTAATCAGTTATGAGGAAACAATCAAAGAGACCCAGAGTGTGGGACAATCTACACAAACTCCAGCCTGAATGTTTAAAGAAAACACATGTCGGGGCCGGGTGCAGTGGTTCACGCTTGTAATCCCAGCACTTTAGGAGGCTGAGGCAGGTGGATTACAAGGTCAGGAGTTTAAGACTAGTCTGATCAAGATGGTGAAACCCCGCCTCTACTAAAAATACAAAAAAAAAAAAAAAAATTATCCAGGCATGGTGGCAGGCGCCTGTAATCCCAGCTATTTGGGAGGCTAAGACAGGAGAGTCACTTGAACCCAGGAGGTAGAGGTTGCAGTGAGCCGAGATCGCGCCACACTGCACTCCAGCCTGGGCAACACAGTGAGACTCCATCTCAAAAAAAAAAAAAAAAGAACACAAAAAAAGTCATGATTCAAAATATGGACTAAATATTAGTATAATTAGATTTATTGCTCACATGTGTTTAATTGTGAGTATACCAGTTATGTGGAAAAATGCCTTGATTCTCAAGAAATGCATGACAAAGTATTTAGAGGTGAAATATCACAGTGTCTGCAACTTACCTTCAAAAGGCTGTCCACCACCATTAACAAAGTATTAACATTTAAGATACAAAGAAAACAATAATAGTTAAATATTGAGTTAATTTTTTAAGTGAAGACTAGATGAATGTTTGTTGTGCTATATTTCAATTTTTTGTAGATTTGAGAACTTTCAAAACAAAATATGGAACTGAAGAAAAAAAGAACACTAAATGTAGCAAGAAAATTATCCATTACGAATAAAGTTGCACAGAGTCCTGAAGTTGCATTTCTGTTTCCTGTTTTTGCATTTAGAAACATTGCCCTGATGTCTCAAAAGGAATTGTGTCCTCCTACATAGTTAATGTGACTGCTTGTTAAGTCTGCCATTTCCTGAAGGCATGTATTTAGTAGATGCTGAATGATCTCTCCTACTCTTAGCTAAAATATTTGAAAACAAACAAACTGAAGGCAGCTCAAAGAAGCATGTTTCCTTCCAGGGTTTCTCTGTGAGCCATGTGTGCAGTTCATCCATAATCAGGTATCTATTAATGGCTTGAGATTGTTTAGAGGGTGAGTACAGAATAGATATCACAGAGAGACATCTGGGAGTGAAATGTGTGGCATATGTGACCATAAAAGTATGAATATAAATGTGCGGGTGTGGATAAGAGAGGGAATATATATGTATATATCACTAAATGATGTTTATAGCTGTAGTAAATTTAGAAAGAGCTATTTATAATTAAGAGCATATTGAATGGCTTCAGATCATCTATAAGAGTGTGCACATTCTCACTCATACATGATTTTTCAAGGTGCATGAGAGAATGACAGGAAGATCAATACCACTCTGGTTGATTATAAGAGGCTGGAAAGATTAGGTTGAACATTTTCACAGACTAAATGACAATATAACAAATCAAAAGTGTTGAGGTCAAATAAAAGGCAGCTTAATTCCCACACCTCTGTGGATAGTACTGAGATCATACCTCAGCATGACACAGAATTAGCAAACACAGATGCTTGCTTATATATTTCACCTCTTTATGTCACTGGAAGCCATTGTTCCCATTATCTCAAACCCTCTCTAAGACCAGCAAAAGAGAAGGCTCGTTTTCCCTTCCAGTTAATTTACTATTTCAATTCATTCTATTCAAAAAACCTTAATATTACAAAATGCCCACACAGAAATAAAATCAACTTGAAATTTCTTTGGAAAAAGAATCACTCCTTGGCCATATGTTAAATATATTCAAATAGGTCTGGCAGAATGTTGCATCTGTTCTTGTCTTCCCTTATAGCTTTATCAGCTTTAAAGGTCAATTGTGATGGTGTTTATTAAATAAAAAGAACAAGGGAGTTTGCTTCACCTTTAAATCTTCCACCTACTTTGCATTAGGCTCTCTCCTCAAGACACAAAACCCATTAAAGCAATTTTACCGTATTTGTAGATTAGATATCCTGCACTGGTTTTTCTTCCTTAGGAAAGGTCTTATTTTCTTTTTAATTGGTACAGGTTAATTCAGAGTGTGAGTAATAACTGGAAATTGAAAAAAAAGTGTTATATGCATGTATCTTGAATTGAATTAAATCATTAATATTCAATAATATTCTTCTTGAATTAATAAGTACTTGGGAATTTTGCAGATATAATTCAGTAACAAACACAGAGAGTGAGATCATCAATCTTTTTTGCTTGCATATTATTTTTAATGAAAAAGAATATTTTAATAAAAAAAGAATATCCGTCCAAATTATGTTATTCTTTTAAGGAGAAAAGTGAATATTTTCTATTTATCAACTCCTTTTATTCCCATGCACGATATTACATGCCTTTCTGAGTAAACTGACTGGAAGCCTGAAGAAAACTTTAACATTTAGGTAAATATTTTGTGTGGGACAAAGCATTTCTGGAGGTTATGATTTTTTTGGGGAATTGAGGTGGATACACTGGCAAAGGATATGGGGAAGCCATGCCCAGAGACATAGGCAGGCATCCAGGAGAAAGTGACGTAGGGAGAATCAAGGACAGAAGGAGTCTCTGAGAAGTCAAGAATGCCAACTGGGTCAAATGCTGCTGAGAAAATAAGATAAGCTTGGCAAGGGTCCATTGGATTTATTGTCATGAAAGTCACAGGTGGCCAATTTGGAGGAATGGTAAGCACAAGAACTATACTGGAGTGGCTTCAGAAATTCAAACCAGGAGCCAGCACTGGTTTCAATGTTGAGAACTGCGTACATCCTTCAGAACTATCTGATGGTGAAGTGGACTCCTTAAGGGATAATATGTTTCCTGTACAAGGAAATGCTCAAGGCAAGGCTGAATTGCCAGTTTTCAAAGATGTGATGGCATGAATTGAAACATCTGTTAAGAGATGAAGAAAGGTATCTATTTAGTACCCCCTAAGGATCTTCCAGATACTAAAAACAAGCTTTCTAACTTTTACAGCGTTTGGTCTTATTCAGCCATAGATCATAATATTATCAATAATAGCATGTATTATTATTATTATTTGAGACAGAATTTTGCTCTGTCACCCAGGCTTGAGTGCAGTGGTATGATCTAAGCTCACCGCAACCCCCACCTCCCAGGTTCATGCAATTCTCTTGCCTCAGCCTCCGGAGTAGCTGAGATTACAGGTGTCCACCACAATGCCTGGCTAATTTTTGTGCTTTTAGTAGAGACAGTGTTTTGCCATTTTGGCCAGGCTGAACTCCTGACCTCAGGTGATCTGCCCACCTTGGCTTCCCAAAGTGCTGGGATTACAGGCATGAGCCACTGCACCCGGCCAACATGTATTATTGATAGTTAAGTGCTTTGTAACTTATACAAAATAAGTCTTGCTTACACAGTTCACCTAATCCTCACAACAATCCTAGAAAGTAGGTAGGCAGTCATTAATAGTAGAGCTGTTAAATGTTAGGGCAAAAGCTTCATTCCAGGTCTTCTAACTTTATATGCAATGCTCTTTATATCACATTATAATTCTTCACATGTATTCACATGCTTCTGATTCATTCTCTTTTGATTCAGTGGTAGCCAGTGTTGCACTTTGTGAGGTTACAAGTAGAAGAAAACCCTCTAACCACATAGTTCACTATTCTGTGCTACAACCACGTCTGAACCTTGGGTCATCTGAGAAGAGGTCTGGGATAGGTGGCAGGAGTGAGGTAATGTACACTGACGATAATCATTGCATTTTTAATCACAAGGAACTATGACAAGTGGCTACCAAAAACAATGGCTATTTAGCCTGCTAAAATAGCGAAGACAGATCATTTATATATTGAGAATATAGCCTCTGGGGCTCAGTGGGTGCCCAATATCTTTTAAACTTAGCTGCTCTCACATTATTGAATACAATATATTTCTTGTGAAAATGAGCTCCATGCTGTTAATTTCATTTCTGGATAAACATCACTAACTAATCCCACTTTCCTGCCTTGGACAAATTTGTGACGTAGGTGAATACCAGAGAGGCTCATCTTCTATTAACAGATTCTGAAGGGAAATTGATTAGTCAGTCTGCGCCTCATCAAAAGTATATGCATCAGTACATCATGGTACTGGTATATGCTGGCTATGAACAAACATGCCACATGCCCATTTCTAAGTGCCACCTGCTCAAGCCACTATTCAAGGTTAGGCCATGTCATGGAAAAGGCCTACCTAGATGCTAGAGAGTGGAGAAAACCCTTTGCTACTTGCCCCTTGAGTCTTTATTGGCAAGGCTGTTGTTGAAATTAACCTCAGTTGTAATCTCACAACCACATACAAGATGGAAGTTCTCAAAATGATTTTATAAGAATCAGGCAACAAAAAAAGGGGGAGAATTTTTGATGTTGGTACACAATACTATTAAAATGAAAAAATAATTTTTGTCTTGAATATTACCCTATTATAATTAATATAACTTTTAACCTGAAAATGAGAACATGTACATTTTGATCTATCTGAACTCATTGAGGAAAGAGATAGTTTATGAGCTAAAGAAAATATAGGAATAGTGTTTTTATTTCATAATAGAGATGTACAGATTCTGAGAACTTCCTACAAGATTAAGCAAATAGAAGTCTCATGTAGCTGGAAGGCAAAAAGGAATTAGAAATATCTACAAAATCATAACAGAAACATCATTCCCTCAAAATTACTGGAAAAAGAGAGACTTTGGTTGACAAATATACAATCCCTCTAAATATAATCTAGAACAATAATGCCTTCAATCTAAAGTAAGTAAAAGTAAGAAGAAGGCAAAAACAAACGGAGAAAGTAGGAAGAACTTTGGCCTTAAGAAATTAAAATATATCAATAAATAAAATTTTTGGAGTTATATATGTAAACATATGTCTACATAAGCAAAAAATGGATTGTGACAGCTAAAAGGTAGATAGTAAAAGTGTCAAGGTTATTCTGAACAATAGTATATCTCACAATAGGAGATACTCTATTCTGAAACACAAAAATATGGAATATCCTGTCTGCAACTCCCCATGTCAAAGAAGGCATGGTATTAATAGGTATATGACTATAGGATTAATTTTACAAATATTTATGAATACCTACTATGTCCATAGCATTTTTCTGGGTACTAGGGGAATATCAGCAAACAAAACCAAAAAAGAAATCCCTGACTTAATGGAGCCAGTGTTCTAATACAAGACATCAACAATTAAAGAATCATTAAGTAAAAGGTATAGTATGCTAGAAGCAATAAGCACCCAAGGGGAAAAGTAAATTATACAATGAGATATGCAGTGTCAGGGAACAGGAGCTGACACCTTAGATGGGAGCCAAGACATCACTAACAA
Source organism: Piliocolobus tephrosceles (assembly GCF_002776525.5). Classification (NCBI taxonomy): domain Eukaryota; kingdom Metazoa; phylum Chordata; class Mammalia; order Primates; family Cercopithecidae; genus Piliocolobus; species Piliocolobus tephrosceles. The sequence continues at coordinate 145,109,220 of NC_045438.1, forward strand.
AGTAACTATTTTAGCATCTGACTGAAGAAAAAGAGGGAGTGACCCAGAACAGTGTCTGAGAAAAGACCATTCCAGGAATAGAAAAACTTCTACCTCAATGCACACTGGAGAAGTGTGCATGGCTTGTTCAAGGAAAAGCCAGAGGCCAGCATGTCCAGGGCAGGAGGAACAAAATGGAGAGTAGTTGGGATGACCTTAGAAAGATAACAAGAATTTGAGTAGATCCAGTAGGGCTTTGCAGTCATTGTATGGATTTTATCTTTTATCCCCAAATGACAATCCACCAGAGGGCTGCAACAGAGGAGTAATGTTACCTGTCTTAGATTGTAAGGTTCTCTCTGACTGCAGGGTCGGGACTGCATTGAAGGGTGGCACTTGAGGAAACAGTTCAAGGGTAGCTTCAGAACTCCACATACTCTTGCTGGTGGTCTGAACCAGGAATATGACTGTGAGGATGGAAAGAAATGGTTGCTTTAGAGCCACGTTTTGAAGACAGAGCTGACAGTACTGGCTGAGAGATTTTCTGTCAGTTGTGAGTGAAAGAAAAATGTCAAAGATGGCCCCATAGCTTTTGAAGCCTGAGCGCTGAGAAGAATAGACACCCCATTTCCTGAAATGAGGGAGGAATTCGTTTGTGGGTGAGGTTAGGTTGAGATCAGGTTCTCCTCTTTTAGAAATGTCAAATTTGAAATCCTAAATTAGACCTCCAGCTGGAGTTCTTAAAAAGGCAGTTAGTTAGAAAAGTCTGAAATTCGGAAGAGAGATCTGGGCAAAATATAAATGTTGAGACTCATCAGCATATATATGGTAATTAAAGAGTTAAATCCATGAGAAATAATCATATCATTGAATGAAACCTTTATAGTAATTTTGAAGAAAAGTGTAACTAAAATATCAAATGATTTTGTCACGATTTTATATACAGACAGTCCTTTGTATGTGTGGGGCTGGGTTTCCACATCTCTAGATTCAACTAAGCACAGGTAGAAAAATATTCAATAAATAACACAATAAAAGTAGTACAGATTAAAAAAAGGCATAACAACTATTTACATAGTAATTACATTATAGTAGGTATTATAAGTAATCTAGACATGACTTAAAGTATACGGGAGGTTGTGTGTGGCTTAAATGCAAATACTACACCATTTCATATAAGGGACTTGAGCATCCCTGGATTTTGTTATCTCTGGGGGTCCTAGAACCAACCTCCCAAGGAAGCAATTGAACCACTGTGTCTTACTAAATGTGCAGATTTCCAGTCACTGTAGCTATGCATGCATGGGTATATATGCACACACTTTTATATATACATATGAATATATACATGTATTAATATTGTATAATATTAAAGATATTAATACTTTTTATAAAGAAAAACTAGCCATTGCAGGAAAAACTTGTTCATATGTATATCTAAAGAAGAAAAATATAGAAGTGTAAATTGGTGTTTCTTTTCTAGAGAAGCCTGTCTCTACAGTAAGCTGTCTATCTATATGTCTGTCTGTCTGTCTGTCTGTCTGTCATCTATCACAGTCTATTCCCACAAGTGCCTCATTTCTGACATCTATTACCTTGTGGAATTTACTATTCATTCAAAGGTTGGCTGTCAGCCTTATGGTCTCAGAAAATGGATTTTATCAGTACAATGAGCCTATATTGTGGTAGACTGTTAGTGGTTGAGCAAGGCTATTTTTTTTCTTCTTGGGGACACACCAGACTATATTGCTCATCTCCTTTGCAGCTATATGTGGCAAGAAGCAGTGGAAGTGATGTATGCCCATTCCAGTGCTGGCACTTAAAAATATCTCATGCATACTTCTCTATGCTCTTTTCTTTTTTACTGAGTTGAATAAAAACTGTTCCAAATGATCTAAGAGCTACATCTGCATACATTTTTACTGTTTTGTTATTCCTGTACTATTAAGTGAATAAGAACTAAACATTTATTCTTTCTAAGCCATCATTGTTAATCTATCAAATAAGTAGATTTGCATTAATCTTTCTGTTCTGAAATATACAACAGAACACCAGTGAGAAAGACAACTGATATTTTAGTCTACATGGCCAGTCATTCTCTCCTTGTAAGCAAAATAGTTGCAGTGCCAAGAAATGGCATGTGTAAGGGCAGATTGGCCAGCTTGAGCCTACCAAGGTTTCCACAAATTCCTCCTGCAAACTACCCCAGTTTAAATGCAACCGAATTTTATTTTAAATTTTCACATTATTTGAATGCAGTCTTGAGTCTCCCCTTTAGTTCTATACTTCCAACTAATATCTTCCCAAATTGAAATTTTAAAGCTTCTAATGTAGATATGTACAAGAAGCTAAAACATAATCAAAATGTTGTTTGGTGAACACATATTTGGAGCAGAGAGAACTGAGTGAATTAAGTATTTAATAGTATCAGGATAAGATGGTCAAATATATTTATTAATAATAGAATAGGGATAATCTTGTCAATGACACCAGGATAAGACTAATTTTGATTTAGGTTTCCTATATCTGAAATACTCCTCTGAGGACACGATCGACAACTAATTTTGATTTTTTTCCATGCTTCTACTGCATGAGCATCCTTGTTTTGATTAACCCTCCCCTTCTTCACACTACTGTTACTGTGATGTCAGTACATTTTAATTGAGGATAAGTTGTTATCCATTTTCTAAGTTCTTGGGGAACAGGATGAACTTCAAGTCCAGAGATATAGTTTAAGCTAATAATATTTGGCCCCCTCCAAGGTCTTTAGAAACTCATTCCCATAATACCCAAAGGTTAATGACACAAGCTTCTAAACCACAGATTTCAAAAGCCTTTCTTCTACTGAGTCCTCTTGAGAAAAAATTATCACGAACTCCCAAAGTTCATGCTGGTCGTCAGTTGTCACTAACTTAGCCTCCTAACCTGCCAAAGCATTTAATCTTGGATCTTTGTAGATTAACTCTTACAACAGGCTTCTCCATATGTCTGCCAATTGCTTTGCTGGGAACTGCTTTCTCCAAGCATCGACATAACTAGTCCCTCCATTCCCCAGAGCACATCTTACACTAAGCTCTCTCTATTGCAACTTTAGAGGTGACTGGAAGATAACAAAAGTAAAATACCAAGAGGAATTACAATTGCTGGGACCTGTCCTCTAGGCTAACTTGGGGACAAGGTGAACCTCTCATTCACCACTTCAAGCCCATCTCCCTCTTTTCCTGCTCTAAGATGAATGACAGGAGATTAGCCACTCCACTCAGGGGAAATCACTTATCCCAACCATGGAGATGGTCTTCAGATAGAAACACATGCATATTTCCAAATGTCCCCTATTCTGTCTTAAATTATGTCATTCACATGATGCCAATAGCTCAATATAGTTTGTGCTACATGAAGTCTTGTGCAGTTTTTTGTTTAAATTTCCCTCTAAGATGAGATCAAAAAGAAATTCAAATCATTGAGATTTTTCGGTACTATACTTTTATTTCAATTGTGCCACATTGTTTTTCAGTACAGAGAATATTTAAATACAATTTTTTTATATTTCCCTTGTTCTCACTTTCTTACAGTTGGCAGGCAGACAGGTTTCCTGACCCATTCGTTATAAATCTAAAAGTGTTGCATGGGGGTCAGTCCTACACTAGCAAGAAGTCTATGTCCTGATACATGTGACCGTCCCCATATTTCACTTTTTTTTAAGAATCCTTTTCCAAGGATTCTTAGCCATGACTCTGGAAATGAAGTTTTTTAAAGAGGAATCAAAAGTTATTAGGAAAACTGTAGACATCTGAAATGCCCATATGTTTCAAACACCACTATCAAAAATGCATGTGGTGTGTGCCTGCAAGACAGAATATAATTTAATCTTTTTTTAAAAGGCAAGGCCAAGAAAATATTTTAATATCATTATACGTTACTGGTGGAAAAAACTCATGATTCCCTGAAATGTTACTTAATGTTTTGTGTAAAATGGAGAAATTTACCAGAAAGGTACTATAGTAATTTGGAGTCCACATACTCATAGATTCTTCTAATTCTAATTTGTCCTTTCCTGGTAGTCAGCAAGATCCTAATGCTTTGCTTGACTACTTAAAGAGGTGATTTCTTTTCGGTAAATTAAATCAATTTCCATTTGTTCTGGGTCTAGGAAATTTTATTTTCTCTTGTCTTTATTCAATTTTCAATTCATTCGTCCCAGAGCATAAATCAATGTCTTCCTTTGATTTCATGGCAGGTATTCCTTTTTCTTTTGCATTATAGTAGAGCCAGAAAAAAAAAAAAATCATTATATTAAGCATTATTCCAGGCTTTAAAGCTGTAGTGATAAAAGTAATGAACTAATATCAGAGCATTTCTAATGCTATGGAAAATATCAAAAGCTTAATATCCAAATATATTAATAACTTAGGAGAAATAATTAGATTCCCTTGGATAGGTTTTCCATTTCAGCACAGTGTTATGGAGGAGGAATAGTATAAACCGAGCGAAAAAAATATTATACCTGTCTCAACTCTCAGAAGAACTTAGGTCATAATGCTAATTGTATTAAGACGCTTCCCTTCCTAGCACAGTTCTACCTGTCTTGGTTTAGATTTGCAATTATATATAGAGAGAACTAATATAGTTCTCTCTACATATAATTATATATATAATTATAATATAGTTCTTTATATTATATATTATATAATATACATCATAATATAATTATATAATATATAGTTCTTTATATATAATATATATTATATTATACATGATTATATATAGTACATAATATATGCTATATATTACTATATATAATTATATTGTATACTATATATGCTATAGATAATATATAAAGAACTATATATTATAATACAATGTATAATATATAAAATATATTATAATATAATATAATTATAATTATATGTATATAATATATAGCGAGAAATATATTAGTTCTCTAGCATTGCCATCACAAGGTACCACAGACTGGGTGGCTTCAGCAACAGAAACAGAAATTTGTTTTCTCACAATTCTGGAGGCTGGAAGTCTGACTAAGTTGTCAACAGGACTGGTTTCTTCTGAGACCTCTCTCCTTGGCTTGAAGATGGCCATCTTCTCTTCCCTTTATCTTTACATGACCTTTCCTGTGTGCATCTGTGTCCTAATCTTCCTTCTTAAAAGGACACCAATTATATTGTATTGGGACCACCTTAGTGACATTGTTTTAGCTTAATAATTCCACTTTTGTATAAACCCTATCTCCAAATACAGTCACATTCTGAGGTCCTGGAGATCAGGACTTCAATATAAGAACTTGGTGGGAGAGGGACACAAGCCAGTTTATAACAGGAAAAATTATTCCTAAAGAGCATTATGTGTGGCCTGGTGGAGATCATAGAGACATTTTGTCAGAAAATTAAACACTGAGATAAAATTTGTGTCTGCCCTAATAAAAGGTAAAATATAAAATATAAGAATACATACTTTTAACCATATGTGTCAAAACAATGGTGGATCAATGAAAACTTTCAACTTTTTCCATTAAATAGCATTGAGTGGTTCAATTCTTTCTCCAGTCCTGTACTCTCTTACTCCCTTGCATTCCCCTCTCAACATCTAGAAATATTTTCATGGACATTATGAATATAGGGCTTTGACATTTCGTCTGTTTATGAAAGGAGTGATTTATTTTTGACCAATTGAATCAATATCAGGTCAGTTTCAAGAATTCTCTTATCAGTATGTAACTTATCATTTAATCTTCATAGTTTATACATAATTTTTATTCTTCTTAAAATTATTAACCAATGCAGAAATACTGGATTAAAAAGTAGAATATTCGTAATGTAGATGATGGGTACAGCAAACCACCATGGCAAGTGTATACCTATGTAATAAACCTGCACGTTCTGCACATGTATCCCAGAACTTAAAGTTATAATAAAACAAAATTTTAAAAATGTAGAATATTTGTCTTAAATCACTATTCACCATAAAACAACAGAGTTGAAGATTAAATGAATTTTTAAAATCAGAATTCATTTGTATCAGTTGATATGTTCATGCAACACTAAAAAAAAAAAAAAAAAAAAAAAAAAAAAAAGAGCTATAGCAAATGACATCATGTCAGAACCTTACTTCTATGGGTGTTGGGAATTACAGGTTAATCCTGGTGGCAGGGAGTAGTGATGAGAGGAACCCAGAGCCACAATGTCTGAACATGTACTTCCTTAGTTTAAAAGTCACTTTTAGTGTCCTCTTAGATGAATTTGTAATTGTACAGATTTTAACTGATACTCTCTTAAAGCAATAAACTCAAGCTGATTTACATTCAAGGCTGTCAAATTAATGGAAAGTGTAAAAATACAATAAAAAAGTTAAATCCCAACCCATTCAGGTGGAAAGTATATTGCATATTTATATCATGTTAAATATCCATACATTTAAGAAAATCCAGTCACTAATTAATGCTGAATAATTCAATTAATTGTCACTCCAGTTTGTGGCAGGCTTATCAATTGATATTTTACATTATATGAGGAAAAATTAGATGGTTGATATTTTCACTTTTATCATCAATTGCAGGTGCTCTTTAAACTCACTCTTTATTGTTTCTGAGTTTACTTCTGCAGTTGCCCTTGACTTTTTTTGTGAATGATTCTTTTTAACTTCAGAAATGTTAAATGGAGAGAAATCAACTTTAGGGCTAAGAAAATCTCCAAGGCGTTTAATTCTGTGGTTTTACCAAAACATGAAAGCCAAGGACAATTATGGCTTAATTCATTTCAGTCACTGAGAGGTTTTTTATGTAGTTGTTGATATTAAAAATGTACAGCAATCAAACATTTTCTTGTGGAATATGCTCCTAAGATGCCAAGATACATTAAAAGAAAGATCATTTCAATAGAACTTTCACTCAAATGAAATACAGTGTCAAACTATAAAGAACAGAGATTAAATAAAGTGGACCAAATGGTTCTAAGCTTTCACAGCTCAGTTATTAGACCTGTTTGAATAAAATCAACATGTCAGATCAAGACATTTGCTTTATCTCAATTTAGTAGATGAGCACCTAGCAAACTGATAACAGTTTTTCCGCACTGATTCTCACAAATATTATATTTAAAGCCTTTTTGAGTGTCATTATTTTTTAATATTACAGTAAAATTATCTATGCATATATATAATGGGTATATATATATATACACACACATATATATCTTTATATTCTTAAGTAATTTATCATCACGATACATGCAACAAACCACAAATGCAAATGCTGGATCATATGTAAAATGTAAAGAATCATATAACATCTCATTTTATGTGGCCTGTTTTTGTAAAATAAAAAATACAATATTTTCCAAGAGCACATATTTCCTTGAACCCTAACAGCCTACAGAATATTTTTGCTCACATATTAGATACTCAATAGATGTTTGTTTATTTAACTTAGTTTGAACTGGATAGACAGATATACACTTTATTAAATGACAGGAATTTTTTTCCTCCCTATTAAATTGTTTTTGGTTTAACAAAAATAACAAACCACTTGGATAAGGACCAACAAATCAATAACAACAAAAGCAAGAAATGGCTTTTATCCTTTATTTTATATAAAAGGAGAATGCTGATTTAAATTCTTTTGCTACTTTTAATAGAAGTAAAAAAGACTGAAGACTATAATTGTATACTTTTAGCTTTCTCATAAAAAGAATTACAATATAAAGTAGTATATAATTACTGACTATATTATGTGCAAGGCATTGTTCAAGGTATTTACAAGCAAAAACACATAAAAGATTGAAAGAAAATGGATTATATAATAGATACACAAAGCATTCTATTAAAAATTGTGTATCATATAACACACGTTAATTTATTATAACACACTTAATTTATTAGAAGATAGACATCAGGATCTTTCCTTAAAATATTAATAGTGGAAGGCCTAGCCAGAGTAATCAGGCAAGAGAAAGAAATAAAAGGCTTCCAGAAGTAGTCAAACGATCTCTTTGCTGACAACATGATTTTATACATACAAAACCCTACAGACTCTCCCAAAAGGTTCCTGGAACTGATACACAGTTTCAGTCAAGTTTCAGGATACAAAATCAATGTACAAAAATCAGCAGTATTTCTATACACCAATAACATCCATGCTGAGTGACAAATCAAGAACACAATCCCATTTACAATTAACCACAAAGTAAATAAAATCCCGAGGGATACATCTAACCAAGCATGAAAAAGATCACGATAAGGAGAACTATAAAACACTACTATGTAATAAATCATAGATGGCACATACACACACACAAAACGGAAAAACATTCCACATTCATGGACTGGAAGAATCAATATCGTTAAAATGGTCATACTGTCCAAAGCAATCTACAGATTCAATGTTATCACTATAAAAGTACGCATATCGGCCGGGCGCAGTGGCTCACGCCTGTAATCCCAGCAACATGGGAGGCCGAGGCGAGCGGATCACCAGGTCAGGAGATTGAGGCCATCCTGGCTAACCCGGTGAAACCCCGTCTCTACTAAAAATACAAAAAAACTATCCGGGCGCGGGTGGCGGGGAGCCTGTAGTCCCAGCTGCTGGGGAGGCTGAGGCAGGAGAATGGCGTGAACTCGGGGGAGGGGGGGCGTGGAGCTTGCAGTGAGACAGGATCAAGCCACTGCACTCCAGCCTCGGCGACAGAGTGAGACTCCGTCTCAAAAAAAAAAAAAGAAAAAGAAAACAAACAAACAAACAAAAAACTACGCACATCATTTTTCACAGAACTAGAAAAAAACTATTCTAAAATTAATATGGAGCCAAAAAAAAGAGCTTGTATAGCCAAAGCAATCTAAAGGAAAAAGAACAAAGCTGGAGGCATCACATTGACTTCAAACTATGTTAAAAGGATACAGTAACCAAAAGAGTATGGTACTCATACAAAAACAGAAACATAGACACATATCAAAGTTTTTAACAATCCGATGAACAGCCCTGGATATCTTTGTACTAATATATATTAGTCATATTAGATAAGGAAGAATTATAATTTTATCCTTGTATCTCTGAAAATTATAGATAGATTACAAATTATGACATGGGCATAATGTCTTTGCTGTAGGTTTTCTGAAATCTCTAAAACTCTTTGTTTATATTAACTTGGTAATTATTTGAATACGTAGGATTATGATGTTATTATTTTGAAATATCAGGTTATAGTATAAAAACCCTCTCCCATTTTGGTCAATCATCTAAAAGATTTCTGGGCATTCCCACTGTCCAGATACACTAATTTAGGATTTCGCCACAACCAAACTTGAAACTGCATTGCAAGTTGCATATGAATCTGAGGAATCACTTATTTGTGATTCTAACTGATATTTGAATTCTAACTGATGGTTAAAATTAACATTCTCTGAACAGATTCAAATTTTAATACCTTTTCTTAAGAAAGAGAACCAGGAAGGCTATACTCTAAAAAAAAGTGGCTTTTTTCAATAAAGAAAAAAAAAAAAAACTGATTTTTTATTCCATTAATCCCTGAATCTGAATAGATGGATATTCCTTTTCAACCAGGTACATGCACATATACCTAATCTATATGTAAGATAATAGAGGAGACAAATAGAGAAAGAGATCAATGCAATCTGGAGTTTGACTTCTACTGCAAGAGGTGATAATCAAATGACATTCATCATTATTTAACAATCTTACGTACTTAGGATACTTGCTGCTACAGCTTAGAGACAAGGATGTCAACCAGAATTCTATTCCTTCCATTTGTCAATTCATTTCCTCTATTGCCTCCTTATCTCAGTCACTCTCCCATCCAAAGCAGGATTATTAGTAGATCTTAGGGTTTGGCTAACCAATTTAGTGTCAGGATGAATGGAGAATAACATTTGTTCCAAAATGTATTGGGACAAAGAAAAAAATGATAAGATTAACTAGCTATGACAAAGTAATGTATGTATTCTTTCTTTCTAATTAAAGACAAATGTTGAACTGGAAATTAAAAAGCAACATATTCTGAGTAAATGTGATGCTTAAATTACTCTAATTTAATTTTTTACCTCCTTATCTCTGAAAAAAAATAATAAACCAATTTTCAGAGCAGGGAGTGATAAAGATGGTTCACAGCAGGGTGAGTAGTTGGGAGGTTGTTGAAAGACGATCTATTCCAAACATAACAGATGACATCGTTTTGGTAGAATGTGACTATCAGGGCTACCTGTGATGATGACAGGACTTTCTATGCATACTTTATTCTTGTCAACAGGATGAGGAGTTGACTCTTAAATCATCTTTTCCATTTAAATAAGAACTTCAGATTAATTCAGAACAGGTCCAACTGGAGTCTGACCATGGTTAATAACAGCGAAGTACTGAGTCTGTGGCAAGAAATGATGTCCAATAGTCTTCTAAATATTGTTGGTTTCATATGAAAAAGAAAAATAATGAAAGTCTGACATAAATGAGATAAAAGTTTTCTCTTTACTGTTGGTTTTTCTATGTGCATAGTCATGATGACATAATTCCTTTCCCTATGGTCTTATTTATCTAAAAACAGTTCCTGGAACTTGGAAAGCACCTTAGAAGAGTGGCGGAGAGGATGTCATTGAATAATGTTACTTCCTAAATTGCAAATCTCTATGTTAGGATTATATCATAGAAGTCTTCCTGAAACTACATTGTGAAAGAGAAATACTCTATCTTGGGCTCCATCTCACTCTCTCTTCTTTATTTCTAGTTCACAATTTGCTTTCCATGTCACAGAAGATCCAGGGAGTTTGGTATTCCTTCCTAGAATAAATAACTATAACAGAATCCTCAGTATCAGGTCTTCCATGGGACATCAACTTCCCAGAGAACAGGTCTTCTCTTCCAGGTCAGGAGGACAAATAATCTGAACATGTGAAAGATTTTCACATAATAAGAGGGAGATTTCATGAAACAATAATATGTTGGCAACCATAAGCTCTATCCAGATTATATATGAGTAGGACAAATAAATAATGCAAAATTCTTCTCCCTAAAGGGTTAATTAACGTTAGGTAAAATTCAGATCAGACTTAGGCACGTCTTTTTAAACAGCTTACACATTCATCTCAGTTTCAATTTTACTTACCCTAAATGCAAATCAAGTCAAATCAAAACATTTACTATGAGAAAGTGAGAAACATATGTCAGTTCATGGTCTCTCTATATACTTGGTATGGATTCATGCTACCGAAGAACCTCAACATGCATTTAAATTCAGTGCTCTTTTGGTCAATTATATTCCCAAAAGTTTGTCATAGTCAACTGAAATGAAGCAAAGTGATTTTTCCTCTAGGGAGACATGAATTAGAATAGAAATATTGGTGATTCAGGCCATTCTTTAAAGTCCAGAGAGTGCTCTGGTTTCGGCATTAGGCACTAATTCAGTTTGTTTGACTGTTAAGAGTTGATCCTCCAGGCCTAAAAGGATGTTTAGTCATCAAACAAACAGGATTACTGTATCTTGGACTTCTGCCACTTGAAACCATTAGTGGGGTGTGTCATGGGAGAAGGAGATGGAGATACAGATGGGGAAAGTTGGGTTCCTATCCTACAGAGACCCATTTCAGTGAAATAGATTTAAACTTACTAAAAGACTTTAAATGCCAGTCCCTCTCTTTGTTCCCAGTCCATTCTATACAATCTTGGATTGTATAGAATTGAAAGGAGCCTTAGGTTCTAAGCAACTTGCCATCTGGGGCAAAAAAACATATATATATCTCTCTCTAGAAAATAATTATGACAAATGGTTATCACAGACTCAAATGTAAAAATACATCTTATATTCAGTGGAAATTTGCTTTCTGCATATTTTATCTCTTGGAGATATTTTACCCACTGGAGCAATGAAGATCAATAAATCAAATCCCAATTTCTTTTTGACAAACCTGGCAGACAATCTAAAACAATTATATCCTCTATATTCGTTTTTTCTAAGATTAACAAGCACAGCTTTGTTATTTCCAGTTCTTTTTCATGAGCCAAATAGCGTAACCTCACATATCTGTGGAACAGATTGTATTTGGAAATTCAGTTTCCTGAAGAAGTACTCTGAAGCCTTGTGACTTATGAGGTTATGAAGGAGATTATACTGGGGTTTGAACCATTGCTTACTGGGTTCAAAGTCAACTGCCCTAATACTATTAGATATTCTCCTCAACACACATGACCACCTTATTAAAGATGACCCCTTCCCCAAAAAGAAAATTAAGACTTATCTATGAGTGGATTTTCTTATAAAAGAAAAGAAGACTGCCAAAATAGATAATCTGTGAATAATTCAGGCACTGAAATTCCTTATGCAGTTTCATTGCCCCACATATCACAATCTTCTCTCTGGTCCCTCAATGTATTTTCATTTTAATTTTAATATATCCTTGATGGTGGCTGCACCCTAAAGCCCTCTTCACTTGAAGTGTAATTATATGGTTTTTAAAAGTTTAAACTAGAATGCATGCAGAGAAATACTGACTTATAAAGGTGTTGCATGTTGTTGCTAGATGTGAATTTGCAGGAATGGTAATGGCAAGAGTGTGTTGTTACATCATCAAATTAAATAGTTAAAACTATTTCCCCCATACATACATGCCCCCCCCCCCAGCTTTATGGCCAGTAATTATAACAGTGCACTTAGATGCAAGCATGGATATTATTAAATAATGCCTGAAATTCAAAGTGGCCTCATCAGCCACCCGAGGCAATGCATAATTGCCCTGTTTCTGTGAATTACCAGAGAGCAGACAATGTGGCTGAATGTTATTACTTAAGCATTTTAATTTTTCACTGGGTAAGGAAATTAAATTCCAGCCCTAAAAACTGATGTGTCTGGTCAGGGAAGGGGTTGCTGTGGGGAGGAGACCTGGGTGGATAGTTGGAAAGGGTGAGGCTTGCATTGAGAAGACTTGCATGTTTCCTCTCTTGTAACACACAGGGAAGAGAATCTTCTTAGCCCCTGTCTTCTAAGGAAAGCAAAGCTCACTGTTCTCAGTTCACTGAAGACATAACGATAACAAAAAGTTTCTGACTCTGTCAAGCTTCTGTTTTAATTTTTTTTTCTTTTTTTTTTTAAGACAGAGTCTCACTTTGTCTTAAAAAAGTGAGTCCAGCTAGGCTGGAGTGCAGTGGTGCGATCTTGGCTTGGTTTGTCCAGCTAGGCTGCAGTGCAGTGATGCGATCTTGGCTCACTGCAACCTCTGCCTCCTGGATTCAAGCAATTCTCCTGCCGCAGCCTCCCGAGTAGCTGGGACTACAGGTGCACGCCACCATGCCTGGCTAATTTTTGTATTTTTAGTAGAGATGGAGTTTCACCATGTTGGCCAGGATGGTCTCCATCTCTTGACCTCAGGTGATCTGCCTGCCTTGGCCTCCCAGAGTCCTGGGGTTACAGGCTTGAGCCACCATGCCCAGCCCTTTTAATTTTGATAGCAGAAACTATCCTCCTTCACTAGAAGGCAGAAAACATGAGGCATTTAATATTATCACAAGCCACCAAGATAGATTCTCCTTGGCCCATGGTGCATCTTTACTGCTGTTGCTGATACAAGCAGCCATGCCAGATGTGTGACCTCTGCTAGGCTAATAGAGTGTGTATCTGCTGGAAGAGACTCAAGACTGCAAGGGAATGAGCTGTGTCTCTTGCAGTCTGGTCCCTCTTGGAGTAGAAAGCAATTGCTGTATGAGGGACTAGTAGCAGGTCACACGGAATAAGCATTACGTTTCCCTGTTCATCTCACACTTTATAACCTTTTCATTATGTTAGAGTTCATCCAATCGCATTGCTGGAGTTCAGTTTCTTCGTTGGTTGTTTTTTGAGTGTTTTGTTTTGGTAAACCACAGAATCATTTTCATTAAACTTTGCTTTGGTTCACTGTCCTCATGTTGAAGGCCAGATTCGTTAACATGACTTATGAAGCCCTTTATGATCTAGTTACCAGCATACATCTGTAATCTCACCTTTCCTTCGTTCTTCATGCCCTCTGCGCACTGTGCAAACTTTCGGTTCTCAGAATGGCCATTACTTTCTCCCTTCAGGGTCTTTGCAAGCTTTATCCCAATGCTTAGAAGACCCTTCTCATTACTTCTCCAATCATAGGACTCACTTGCCTGTATTTTCATAGCTCCACTAAGCTGCAAGCACCATGAGGGTATGGAGGGTGTCTCTCCTTCACCATTGCTTCCTTAACACCCAGCACTCATTATATATGCCATCAACAACTGTTGAATAAATGAGTCGTGGGAAATTATTAGCCATTATTGTCATAATCATTAAACATTAAAATAAAAAAATCAAAAGATACTTCATATCACATCTATGACCAGGAGGTTTTAAAGACTTAATCCAGTCTCCCTGCTTGTGTGTCCATGGTAGAAATTCCTTTCAGTTCTCAGTTCCAGGAAATATTTCAGAATTGAGAAACTGGTTTGCTTTATTTATTTATTCATTCATTCATTTTTAATTAATTTATTTATATGAACTAACAAAATATGTTTTTTTTTTTCTTTTTGCTGGCTGCTGTGAAGCACAGATTGAAATTTGAGGCTGTATTTGGCTCACTGATGTAATTCCTGGGTATATCATATTTTACTTTAATTCTCTTTTTGTCTTTTTGGTTCTGAATGTCTGAAAGTTGCTTCATAGGATCCCTCATTTTTATTTTTATTTGGTATATTTTTGCAGAGTGAGACAAAAACTTAAAATTGTTAACTGAATTCATTTTCATTTTGAAGGTTTTCAGAATTTTATGTTATTGGAAATTGGGCTCTAAATATGTTTTTCCAAATTATGCTATGAAAATTGAAAGAATTCCTTTTTAGAAATGGATAAACAAAGGCAGAGACAGAAAGTAATTTTTTTTTTTTTTTTTTTTTTTTTTAGTTGTACAAAAAGTCACTACTCTTACCTGAATGAAGCAAGCAGTCTTTCAACTCAACGCTGGAGTCCCATTTAAATATATATTTTATGCCTTACACAAGAAACTATTAGATGGAAAATTCAGATTAAACTATTTGGTCTGAAAATTCAGACTGGGCTACATGTTATTGTTAGAAAAGTTCTAAGTGATGGATTTGGGTTAACAGCTGCTGTTTTCCTAAAGAGGTGTCAGATGGTTCTAGAAATAATCATTTATCTAATCCTCCTATTGTATAGCTGATTTTTGCTAATTGATTTGAGCCTATGTTTTAGTCAAATATAAGCTCAGAAATATTCCATTAGTAACCATGTTTATTCCGCCTCAAAGAGCGCAGGGAAGATAAACCTTAAAACATGCACTGCTGTGCGGCCATGTCTTGCCATAGTTTGTAGCCTGTGGTTTGCATGGATATTATGAGGATCTGATTGAAAGTGAAGAAAAGGAAAATATACAGCAAATTCTCTTTAAGCTACTTTTTACAATTTTATTAGTTCAATATCTCCATTTAAAAAGTATGAATAGTAATTGTTCTTTCATCCTCTTATTTTGAACTGCACCACTTGACTAGTGAGATGTCATGATCACTTCACAGCTAGCAAAATGACCTCAGTGTTTTCTTAGTACATAAAAATGCTCATTGAGCTTTTACTGAAAATTATGAGAAATAAAACAGTTAAGGAAGCCAAAGGTCCTAACTCAGTGGATGTTAAAGCTCAACTAATCAAATCTGGTCTTTCCAAGAATTTGAACTAACAATACTGATATTTTTTCTGTGAGAACTGGTTTAAAAAGCAATGCTACGGTTATTTTTTGTTTGTTTTCTGTTCGTAGTCTTTACATCTAATTGAATTGTGATATATAAAAATCTAACTGACCACCTAGAACTGTGTTTTGATTGTGAAAAGCATTCAGTGTAGCATACTTGATCAAAACATCCTGTGGTAGAGACTGCCATGAATTCCCATGTCTGGTTCTATACTCCTTAACAAGCACAACCAGTGACCCTGACCTTTGAACTCCATGCAGAGACTGGATGTCTTTGTGTTGGGTCACTTGAAGGGAAGTCAGTCCATTATGCATATGGAAAGGACAGTGCATTTAATTAATACATGGTGACAAGGGGGGATAACTAGGTAGAGACCAGCCAAGGTAGGGTCTAGCAGGTCTTTATGACTAGTTTTAGTCAAATAAATGGCACCAACAGTGACATATAATTTTGGTCCAAGGCAATTAAGAGCTCACATGCTGCCTCCAGGGTTGCTTACCATGCTGCAACCAGGCCGAACGGTGCATATTGGACTGGAACCTGGATCCCTGAGTAAATGAATGGAGAAAAGCCCCTATCCAATATATCAGATTTGTGTGAACCAAAAAATAAACTTTCAATATGGTAAGTCTCTGAGATTTAATTGTTATCTACATTAATATATCACCACTAAACTACATTGTGGTCCAACCTTTTCAGTTTCTTAAACACAAACTCAGTTCTGCCAACTCAACTGCGCTCTAGTTTATTTTCACACCTTCTCTTTGGAAATAATAAAATGAATTAATATTCTACCTGTCTTTCTAGGCTACATGAATATTAATCAATCCAAAAGAACTTCATTGCTAAGTTTTTGAAGAATGGTTCAGATTAACTCTAAAGTATCTTTAAATGGTAAGATTTTATAATGTTTGGGTACAATGTAATTAATTTCCATGAAGATTATTGATGAGATTTAAAGAATGTCTTAAAGATAACAAAATAGAAATCTGAGAAATCAACAATTAGTTCAAAGATTTCTTTGGGATGACTCAAAGAATATAGCAAATATTTTGAATTTTAAAAAAATGGAACTATATGGTGAAACTGCTTCTAAACATTGGTGTTAGTCTAAGGATGAGCATGGTTATTGTCACATTTTTATTGATGTAATTTGAAACAAACAATAAAAAATAGATTGGGTAAAGTTAATGATGACAATAAATAAAATTTTATCTTTGAATATAAATAAAAATTAGCTGACATTTATTTATTTTGACATCTACAGTTATTTATTGAACTACTTACAACCACTCACAATGCGAGGTGCTGAAAATAGAGTTGAAAAAGATAAGATCCGTGCCCTCAAGGATTTCACCGTTACTCTGGGGAACAGATTAGAAAAACACATAATAGCAATACAGACTGAAAAGGATGCTATGAGTATATTCAATAAGCTAGGGAGCCATGGGGTAGGAGTGAGGGGTAATATGAGCTAGGGAGGAAAGATTTTCATAATAGTAGCATATACTTTGAGTCTGTAAGAGAGATATAAAAAAATCATTCTACATTAGAATTTCTCTTTGAAGTAATTAAAATAACCAAATTAAACAATTTTCTATGAACTAGATAATTACTTCAAATAAAGGAAAGGCTAAGACCATGAGAGAACGAGAAAATGCAAAATTGATGAGCAATGCAATAAAATAATGTAGGAATATAGGACCATTCTTACAAAATCTTTTACTTGACAATATATCAGGAAACACAAGATCATCTTTAACAGGCAACGCATAAAGAAAAGATAAATTACATACATTGGATCTCTTACTAATTACAGACACATGGTTATTTATCTGTAAGTAAATACAAAGTCATTTTTTCCCGTAAGTCCACTTTCCAGACAGAGCCCTACAAGTCTGAAAAACTAGACTCCTCTTTTTAATGAAATATTTAATTTTAACTGTGAAAAGCTACACTATAATGTCAAATGTTTTCTATATAAAATCGCTATTGAGGAAACCAAGCATGGGAAAGGAAAAGATTTTTTTTTAAATGTCTCTAGTAATAATTGAATAGGATAAGCGGAAAAAAAGAGAGAAAAGTAATGGTATAATTTAAATCGATGTTTTAAGGAAAGAGATGGTGAAGCCTTGGCCAAAATTGGACAGAAGAGCATTGATTTGATTTTTAGAAGCTCACACATGTTGAAATAGTTGCTTAACTTGTGTAGTAAACACTAATGCTGGCAAGTTTATTTTGTAAGTAACTAAACTGGAATAATGCATATGAGAGGGGAGAGTTCCCTGACCCTGTCGAGAGTCTTGCCACAGGGAGGGTATGGGGGGTTGGTGGTAGCTTGTTTTCCTTTGTGGCTGAACTCAAACCCCTTGCAGGAGGTGGAGCATGCAGGTAAGTGGGTGCAGGAACCAGGGCTAGTGCCTTCGGGTGCCAGGGGCAGCATCTAGCAGTTGCCCACAACCTCTGGAGCCCCAGAAGGCATGTGTTACAATTAATGCTCTTTTAGCAGTTGCTGTTCACAGATGGCTTAGTGTTAAACATCCCATTGGAGAATCAGGGTGACATATACCCTGTCCTCTTGGAACTTGGGTTCCTGTCCAGCATACAAGAAGAATCAGGTTACACGGACTTGAAAGATGGTGAATGCAGAGGTTTTATTGAGTGATGGAGGTGGCTCAGTGGGTTGGGAGGCTGGAGAGGGGATGGAGTGGGAAGATGATCTTCCCCTGGAGCTGAGCTGTCCCCAGCCAAACTCCTCTCTGACTGTCCAGCTCCCTCTTCAACATTCAGACACTTCTATTTTTTCCTTCTCTGCTGTGCCACTCTATTCCTCTGCCAGTGGAGTTTGGGATTTTTATAGGTACAGGATAAGGGGCATGGCAGGCCAGGGTAGTTTTGGATAAAGGAATATTTGGGCAGGAAAACAGCAATGCCTCTTCTCATTTAGGGCCACAGGTCCAGGCTTGAGGGTGGAGCTCTTATCAGAGACTCTGCCCTCCTGTTTCCTGTCTGTATCACATACAGTGTGGACTGCATGTATCATTCCTTCCCAATCTCTTTAATTGTATAAGTAACCTCAGGGGGTAGCCTCACCTCACCATAGTTAGTCAATGAAGGCAGAATGTCAGAAAAGAAAAAAGAGCAGCTTTATAATGAGGAATGGATATAATTATAGTTATTATTACAGAGAAAATGAGGCAGAACAAGTTTAAAAGAATAAAAATATGATCAAAGATCAATTTAAAATACATTCTCATCTTGCTGTAAATACCACACAATATACCTCTGGAAAATTTTGATCACATATTTAGATTGGTCCATTTAATATTTTAGAAAGTCTAATCCATTCCTGCCCTCAAAACATTCAAAATAGAGACCCACATTTATCTCACGTAATCATCATACACATCTAGATGTTAACATTTATGTCTCATTTTCTTTTCTATAAAATTGGAATAATAAGCCAGTTGTCCATTTCACATAGTTAGTAGTTCACTAGGATTTCAATTCTGATGTCTTTCCATGTTGCTGGAAAATTTTCCTTTATTGTATAAGTTTTAACACAAATTCCTTTCCACTTCTTTAGCCTTTTTTCAACCCTTCAGAACAAAATACATTTCGGTTTAATAAAATGTGTTGTCAAAAAGTATACTTACAAGCAAAGGTTAGGGTGGTACAAAATCAAGCATGGTTACAGCCTCCCACCTCCAACCTGTTTCCTCAATGGAAAGTATTTTGATATCTTCATCTAATAAATCTGCCTTGCCTATAGGGGATAAATGTGCAACTCTCCCATGAGTTATTACTATTATTATTATTTGTAAAAGAGCCTTGCTCTGTTGCCTATCCTGGAGTGCAGTGGTGCAATCTTGGCTCACTTCAGCCTCTGCCTACCAGGTTCAACCGACTCTCCTGCCTCAGCCTCTCGAATTGCTGGGACTACAGGTGTGCGCCACCATGCCAGGATAATTCTTGTATTTTTAGTAGATATGAAGTTTCAACGTGTTGCCCAGGCTGGTCTTGAACTCCTGGCCTCAAATGATCAACCTGCTTCAGCTTTCCAAAGTGTTGGGATTATAGGGGTGTGCCACTGCACTCTGTGAGATATCTTGTGTACAAAACAGTCTGGAAAACGTAGTTGAGAATCACCACTCTTCTCTACCAGAAAAATTTAAATATCTTTATTAATAAAGCAGAGTAAAAAGATACCAGGGCCAAAGTCCATCAGTGTGACCAAACAGGTCTGAATTCATCCTTTTGGTTGACCTGACTCCTTATGTTTCATTGGCCCTGCTACCATATGACTTGACTCAATTGACCAACACTGGTCTTGCTATCAAAAAAAGTAATAAAGTGGATCCTGATAAAGTGAAAGAGTCTGTACCTGAGTCAACCACAGAATGAACTTCTTGAAGTTGTGGTTACTCAGACCTTAGCGACATTGAAGATATTGCCAAAATCTGCTAATTATCCCCAAAGCACTTGGGTCTCTTGGGCTCTGTCATCGTGTAACACTGTGCCTTCTATAGTCCCCTTTTTTGCACAGTGCTTTTGCTTGGATTTTTATTAGCCATTTGTCACAAGAGTCCTGTAAGATGTACCAGCCATCATCGCTCTAGTTTTACAAGGCAGGGAGGCAAAAGAGACATGGATACATTAAATGATTTGCCCCTGGGCTCCAAGTTTTTGCTAGCCTGTTACACACAATGTCACTGCAATCGGGTGCAGGTTGCTGAACCTTGTTCCAGTGTGCTTGCAGTCATTTTTCTGGATTACATATCTGTGTTCAGGGCAAATAAGCATGTGTAACATGAACAAGGTTTTGTTAGGTTATTCTTCTACTGCAAGTCAGTTAGAAGGATAGATGCCAAAATCTCCACATCTTTGAGACACGGGACTGGTCTCTGACTTCCCATGATTGATTTTAAGTCTCTTAAAGTCAGTGGAGAAAAACAAGTGCAGAAGATTCCTGTCGGTCTGGAAAGCATTAGTGGTAAATCTTGAGTATAAAGCTCATATACACCACTTTCCCCTAATGAACATCTAATCCAGCAATACAACACAGTCCCCGTTGTCAGGACTACACATCTGCTATCCACATCCCAGCAGGGGTTCCAGTTTTCTTGGAAGAGGACTCCGAGTCCCTGCAATATCCATTATGCCCTTGAAATCATGCATGGGCATTTGGAGCAAATATAGCCAACAGACTTGGCTGAATGCAAACTGATCTGGAGACTCTTCACTATCCCTGAAATGCTTGAAAATAATTGTAGAAAATAAGTATGCCAAAATATGTATATCGATGTCTCTTCTTTATTTTTGGTAAATATTTAGCACTAATTGCAGTGAAGGCACTAAGATAAGTAATAAAAATGTAAAAAGTTTGAGGTAAACGAAGCATTTTAATATAAGAGGAATCCTAATAGTAAAACAGATATATAAAACAGAGTCAATAGGAGCCTGGGTAATCCCAGATGGTGTAATTTCCAGTCCAAGAGCAGAAGATCAATGTTCCAACTCAAGTAGGCAGGCAGAAATAAAAACAGGCAAATTCCTCCTTCCACCACCTATGTTAGACGCTGTTCACCTACACTGGGGAGGCAATCTGCTTTATTGGGTCAATTGATTCAAATGCTAATCTCTTCTGGAAACACCCTCACAGACATACCCAGAAATAATGTTTAATCTGGGAACCCTATGAGGCAGTCAGGTTAACAGATAAAAGTAACCATCACAAACACATAATCTAGAAATACTTACATACACAGGAATACCTCTATAGGCATACATGTAGTTCTTTCTTACATCCGTTCTGCAGAACCCAGGTCAAGGAGACCCATCAATCACCAGATCCTGGTATTCATGCTTCTGTGTGGTTCCTCTCATACTGAATTAAGCTGACCTGTGTAAGTCACAAGACATTGCAGGAATGATGGTGTGTGAGCTCAGACTGAATGGAAAAGACTTTGAGACTTCTGCCTTGCCCTCTTGTAACACTTTCCAGGAAAAGCCACCTGCTAGATAACATGAAGACTCCAGAAGCCTCATGGGGGTGGAGGGAAAAGAGGCCTCATGGTGAGGAACTGGGGCCTCCTACTAAAAGCCAGCACTAACTTGTCAGGCATGAAAAGTGAGCCACCTGGAAGTGCATCTTCAGCCCCTGTAGACCCTATAGATGACTGCAGGCCCTGCTGACATCTTGACTGAAACCTCATGAGACGGCTAGAACCAGAATCACCCAGGTAAGCTCCTCCTGGATTTCTGACCCATAGAGACTGTATGAGACAGTTTTAATAAATACACTAAGCCGCTCTGTCATTGGGTAATTGATTATGCAATGATCAATAGATAACGAATACAACTTCTCTATTATAAATCAATATTAGCCACATTGTACTTAAGAATAAGGCATAATCTTTGAATTGCTGTCATATGATTTGTGGTAAACTTAGTGAAGGGACACCTTGTCAAAATCCCCTCATCACCAGAAATTCAAACTGAAAAGATGGCTGGTCAGAAAGGTACAGTCTGCAGCCATACAGGGAGAAGCTTTCTGTCTGTTCAAATATTTAAGTCTACCTTAATTGTGCGCTAACCTATTCAAAGAGTCTGGAGTACTGGTGTGATTCTTTTAAAAATATTTGTTACTAATAGCTACATTAGAATTTATAACAGTACTAACTGAGAGATGATTTAATGTTATTCCTATAAAATAATTCATATTCATTATGAATAGGAGGAAAAAAGGAGAATCTACTTCAGGTGCTCGGGGAAAAGATGAGCACTCCAAGGGGTCCTCATGAGGAGTGTGCTATGCAAGTAAATACTATACATCCTGTGTGTCTCCATGGAAAAACAATCTGAAGCTAATCCACTCATAAAAATAGCAGATGAGTTATACCATTGAGTTAGTATTTTGTAAGGAGTCTCTGACAACTTCATAAAGGAGGTGAGGTTTTCTCATGCGTTTATAAGAGACAAGTTTAATTGCAAAACAGGCAGAAAGGTTGCCTTGAAATCTCAGATAATCTATGCAACGCTCAGAGGTGGCATAGTAAGACGCGGTGGAATAGCGAGACCAGGTGGAATGTGGGTGAGTTGATTAAGAGGGTGCGATGAGGATGTATACATGTAAATAAAATAAAATGAGTCATTCAAGGCATGGTGGAATTAAGTGGAACTAAAAAACTTAGGCTGGAGGAGAAGGAAAGTGGAGACAGATGTGTGATCACATCATGTCTAATTGTATGTAAGTGCAGAGAGAAGAACACCAAAGGTGTGGGTTTAGGGCCCAGAAAGCCACTAGCCCCTTAATATCCAGAAAAGAACAAAAACGCATGGGAGTCATGCTGTATTTGCCTGGAAGAAGTAAGACAAAGACACAGACAAGCCCCCGTCCCCCACCAGTCAAAGCTCCTATTCTACCTGTTTCCTGATTCTGACCCATGTGTATTCACTTGTTTTATCATTATCTCATTCGAAAATGTATTCATTCAATTAATATGATTTACTGAGTGTGTATGATGTAGCCAGTGCTTGCATGGAACTCAGGTTACAGCTGGAAACCAAACAGATCTGGTCTTACACCCTCTGTACATCTTCTCCCTCCTGTTACCACTCTGTCCTGTCTTCAACCTCAGCCTCACTGCTAATTTCTTACTTAATCATAACTTAACAGCTCTAAATAAAAATGTAAAAACATAGACAAAATTATCCCTCACTCAATATTTCTGGCAACGGCTACTGCTGTTCTCTTCTCTCTCTCAATTGTCTGAAAAGAGGAATAATACCATCACCTCCTCTTAAGCCCTCAATCCTTAGCACTCTGATTTTATTCTCACCTCTGCAGGGAAACCACAGTAGACTTCTTTATGAGGTCATTTACGAGTTCCTTCTTAGTGCTCTATGACATTTAAAGCAGTTTTCCACAATTGCTTCCATTGTCATCTAGGACCTCATTATCTCTTGTTCTTCCTAAGTCCTCAATGCTTCTTATTTTGGCATCAAATGACATTATCCACTCAGTGCTTTGCCTACAGTTTCACTCTATGCCCTAATTCATGTCCATTGCATATAAGAAGTAAACTCCTCTGAAGACATCTTTTCAACTACAATTCTGAATAATTCATCTTTTCAGTAAATTTTTCCCGAGTGCTCACTGTGGTTCAGGCACAGTTCTAGATGGTGGAAATAAAGAAATAAAGCAAAATTCTCACCCTTGTGAAGTTTATTTCTAGTCAGGGAAGACATGAAATAAAGAGTGTGTCAAGAGACTATACATGCGATGATGAAGCACTGCATAATCTCAACTGTCTCACATTTTTCTTCTCTCTCTTATGCCCAAATCTTGTCTTTCCCACTATCCTAAACATTTCTCTGAATATGTGAACTCAACATATTTCAAACTGAGTTCATCATGAATTCCCCTCTACCTGCCACCCCCTTAGGTCTCAGTTCTTATTCTCAGGGACTTGAACCATGATGTACCCAATGGCTTCAACTCTGATACATTTTCTGTATTGCCAGTGGTATCATTTTTTCTAAAATGTAATACTTGTGTCTTTGCCTTACCCAAGTTCTCCTAGCAGCTCTCCATCCAGGGTCAACCCCAAACTCTTTAGGATACCAGAGAAAGCCTTCCTGCCTCTGTCCCTTCTGTGTCCTTCAGGATATACTTTCTTGCCTGCACCTCTTAGCTCAAGCTCTTTCTTTTGCTAGTCATGTCTCCTTTCACTCAACCACACCTCCATTTAGCTAACTCCAACTTAGGCATTCTTCAAGGTGACAAAGTAACATCTTCTTGGAAATATGTAGCGTATGTAGCATTCTTTGCCTTTCTACTTGAGATCTGCATCTCCAATGTATCTATTTTTTTTTTTTTTTTTTTTTTTTTTGAGATGGAGTCTCGCTCTGTCACCAGGCTGGCAGTGGCACCATCTCAGCTCACTGCAACCTCTGCCTCCTGGGTTCAAGCGATTCTCCTGCCTCAGCCTCCTGAGTAGCTGGGATTACAGGCGTGCACCACCACGCCCAGCTAATTTTTGTATTTTTAGTAGAAACGGGGTTTCACCATGTTGGCCAGGATGGTCTCGATTTCCTGACCTTGTGATCCGCTCACCTTGGCCTCCCAAAGTGCTGGAATTACAGGCATGAGCCACTGCGTCCAGCCCCCAATGTTGCTTTATGTTCCCTTAACACTCAGAAACTTACCTTGTCATTGATTATAACCATAATATATGATAAGTCATTCTATTTCTTGTCTTTCTCCCACATTCATCTGTGACTTCCCTGGAGGGAAAGACAGTTTCCTGCATCTTTTCCCCCAAAGTCTAGTGCGATGCTACCCATAGAGGAAGTTTAATAGTTTGCAATTATGAATGAACTTAGTACATTACTAACTCACAAGGTCGGCAAGCAAATCGATACACTGTACCAATATTATGCTGACTTACTTTTCCACATGCTTACAGGTATTGTGCTGTTGGAATATAGTAGTTCCCTCAGTCACAATTTCGCCTTCTGCAGTTTCAGTTATCCACAGTCAATAGCAGTCCAAAAATATTAAATGAAAAATTCCAGCAATAAACAATTTATAAGTTTTAAATTGCCCACCATTCTACATAGCATGATGAAACCTCGTGCCCTCCTGCTCTACTCTGCCTGAGACGGGAATCATCCCTTTGTCCAATAAACGCAAGCTGTAGATGCTCTCCCCCCATGAGTCACTCAGTAGACATCAGTGATTGCATCGACTATTGTGGTATCACAGTGCTTGTTTTCAAGTAACTCTTGTGTTACTTGATAATGAGCCCAAAGTGCAAATATTTAATAAGGAAAGAAAAAAACGTCCTATGCTGAGGTTGCTGAGATCCACAGTTAGAATGAATCTTCTATACGTGAAATTGTGAAGGAAGAAAAAGCAATTCAGGCTAGTTTGGCTGTCACACCTCAAACCACAAAAGTTACGGCCACAGTGCATGATAAGTACTTAGTTAAGATGGAAAGACATTAAATTTGTGGGTGGAAGACAAGAATAGAAATGTTCCAATTGATGGTGGTTTCAGGCATTCACTGGGGAGGGTGCGGGCTTGGAACTTACGCCCTTTGAAGAGGCACACACCACCGTCATTTCATACATCAGTATTCATACACAGCCGTGTGCTCTTCAGCAATTTTAAACTTGAAGTGGTAACTTAGGAAAGTATCCTCTTCAAGTCGGTTGCTGGGCAAGGTGGTTTTGTTTATTCTCAATTCTTAAGAGTCGAGTGGTATCGTTTCCATGTGCAGTCATCTATTTTTAATCCAAGAGAGTCTCATTAGAATACTGTGAATCATTCCTCGGCAGCCATACCTGACCCTCTCATGCTGTGGCATGAGCCTCTCCCATCGCGTCTGCCCAAATAAAAACAAAGCAACTGTTGTTCATGTTTTCTCTCTAAAACCATCTGTCATCGTACTCAACTTAATTTATGTTCCTTGCATTTATAGGAAAAGGGAAAAGAAGAAAAGAGGTAATTTGCAGAATATTATTTAAGAGAAAGTAATCTTTAAACTCTTCAGTATTTACCTTACCTCCAACATCCTTTGTATGTTCAGTTCCATCCAGGAGCACATCATTTGACTGTGGTGTGACTCTTCCTTTCTCATTACCAGCAGTTAAGCTGGGCCTAGTGTGTCAGAGGCTTAACTCATAGCCAATGGTCCCAGTGTCTGGTGGAGACAGAGGGACCCAGGCACTGTCAGCTATGGTTGAAAAGTAGATCCTGGGCAGACTTTATATTGCAGAGCATAAAAAAAGAGAGAAATTGTGACCCTTGACAAGATCGAGTTTTGTGCAGATTTTTTTTCCCTCCACAGCAAGACTATGAAAAAAAAAAAAAAAAAAAAAAGCAGTGTTCTTTGGAGACTCTTGAATGCTCACAAAAAGGCATACTGCTGCGCAGTATTTTGTAAAAGTGGAGAAATGGGAAATGATCATGTTCCGAGGTAGCTGGAGGCTGTCTGGGCTCACAACCAGGCTGCACTTCCTTGGGAAGAATGATTACCCTGCCATATGTGGCACTCTGGAGAAGAATGAGACAAGAAGTGGCTATGAACTAAGTCATAAGAAAGTAAATTAGGCTAAGTACTGAAACAAAAACTCGCTACCACTTACTAATTATTCATTCATCAAATATTTTTTGAGCACCTACTTTATGCCCAACACTCTCGTACGTGTAGGGGATATTTATTTATGAGTGAACAAAGCTGACAACAATAACAAAAAAATTTATTTTTATGGTGCAACCTAGTGAGGGAAGAAATAAAAAAAATAACATACCAAATCAATGATATAGTATATTAGAGAGGGTCAGGTGTTATAGAAAAAAAACAGAACAGGATGGAGGGAATCAGGCGGGCTAAGAGAAGGACTGTCGTTTTAAATGAAGCCACACTGAGAAGGTGGTGACTGAGCCAAGAGTTGGAGGAGGTGAGGAAGCGAGCTGTGTGGCTGTTTGGAGGAAGGTTATTCCCTGCAGGGAAACAGTGCAAAGGTTCTGAGACAGGAACATGGTTAAAACGTTTGTGAAGAATCAAGGAGAACAGGCCATCAGAGCAGCCTGAGCCAGGAGAGAGTTATAGGAAGTGAAAATGAGGACAGCAATGAGAACAGATAGTGCAGGGTCTTCTGGGTCATTGTCAGGACTTTCGTTTTCACTCTGAAAGTACTGAGGGGACATCCATTAAAGAATTTTGAGCAGAGGGGTGGCATGAGATGACTTCAATGTTTATAAAAGCTGTATTTGCCACATTGAGAATGGTTTGTAGGAAGATTGTTTTAAGTCCTGGTCACTAGGGCACTGAGAAATACAAGTTATCTTGTATCATTTTAGCAAAATGATTTTAGGTATTATTATCTATTTTATAGGTGAGGAGACAGAAAGAGGCAATCACCTGAACAAAGTTACATAACTAGAAAATGATAGGTCTAAGACTTAAACCATGAAGTAAGCAATAACATATATGCTCCAAGCCCTATAGCATTGTCAATTCTGGTTTAATCGCACTGATGCTCAGGGTTACCAATGGAGTGTTGTGTGCGTCAGGAAACAGTCTATAGATGTTTGGAGTTACCACATGAACTAATTTCTGAGCCATATATGATTGATATAGTTAAAAACTTTCACTAAAATTGCTGATGCTTTTAATAGTTAATCAACTAATTTTCTACATGAAAAAGAAAGAGTTCCCAGTCTCTCTTCATAGATGTACCTGCAGATTGTTTTGTTCTCCTGTGCAAGGATTCCTATATCATTGAAGAGGTAGAACCCTTGTTAGGTTACTAGAACAAGTTGAGTTGACATCTTAATAATTTCCTGATCATAACCCCATACTGTTTCTGAAAGATACAGTATTTTTCAGAAGCAAATATCAGAAAAAGTGATCAAACTAAATAAAAGCAGGGACCACAGGCATAATCAGTGGTTTTTAGTGAAGACTACCTATTGAAGTAAATCCTCATGATTCCTGTTATCGGTTTGTTTTTAACATGTAATATCCCTCCTTTTAGCTAAGAAATATGCAGAAAGGCTTGTAGGGAAAGATCAGAAAAGGTAAAAAACAAAATACAAAAACTGAAATCTGCAAGGTTTGGTACCTGCTCTAGAACCAAAAAATTGAAGAGTTAATGGACTATGAGGACTTCTCACTAATCAAAGCAGGTGAGCCATCACTTTAACATGCAGATCAAAAAGCAAAGATGCAAAAAATATTTTCTGCAAATTTATTTGATTATAAATGTTACAATTACTTGAGGAGGTAATTTAGAGGATATTGTTAATTTGCCAACTTATCTGATTATTTAATTGCAGACATTAGTTTTCAAACCATTTAAATTCCAGACTTCCTGAATATAATCAGATGTGATTGGACATGACTTTCCTTAGCTAGACTTGCCAAGAATATTGCTCTTGTTATTTACCTAGCAGCAGATGACCAAAATATAGGCTTCTGCTATTTTCTTCAGGTAAAATTTAGTCAGGTTTCAAAGATCATCATAGAATTCAAAAGAACTGAATTTCAGAAATTTTAAAACTCCACTTGAGGGAAGAATATCCCAAAGTTTATTTAAACCATATAAGGCTCACAATTATATCCATGTACTTCCACATGAAACTGTTTTGCCTATGTGATGTGAAGCATGAGAAAATAATTAGTAGCATTCAAAGATTTGGCCTCACTTGGAGAAGAACATCTGGATAATCAATTTATTAACTAAAAGAATCTGAATGTTTGGGTGTAAAGAATTGTTCCTGTTCTTTGGTTAGAAAAGTGGACTTGAAGTCATTAGAGAGAAGTTTCTTAGGACAAAGCATCTCATTAAAGTTTCAGTGTGACCCATTTTAAGCTTGACTGGAAAATACATAATAGATCCGATAGAAACCAGGAATAGAGCAAATCAACATCCCAGTGAAGGGTCTGCTTATGCATAGATGTCATAAAGATTCCTAGGCAAGTTGACACTTTTCAATTTATAGCATCTGAATGGAAACACAGTTGTATGTGAGATTGATTAAATAGGTTTCATTACTTTATAGTCACACTGTACTTGGGTTTGTGCATTGTGCTAAATTATTCTTACCAAATTATTTTATAAAAAATCAAAGAAAACCTGTCTTTCGTTCTGATTCAGTCATAATATTCAGGGTACTTTTCTGTCATTTTATTTTTATTGCCCTCTGGAGATGGCTTTCAGAAGTTCATCTACACCAATTTATTGTATATATTTTGTCCTTGTTTTCTTATTGATTCAAAGCTACATTCACTTGTTTTTAGGTATGCTTCTATATGAAGTAATGTTACATACCTTTCAAAACCATTTTACAAAGACCAATGCTGTTGGACTCCTGAATTCTGATATTTTTTCAACTGCAGAAACACTAGCTATTGAAATTATAGCAAATGTTTCCTTGTTTGATTGACTCACATCAAATTCCAGTGAGAAGCCATGAGTGGCTTGACTTTCTATCACTGAGGTATCTAATTCATTTTATTAGTCAGAAATACATTTTAACCTTATGGAAATATTTTTTTTTTCATTAGACACAAATACATACATAAATACCCCTAGCCTAGGCACACCCCATATGTAAGAAAGTTAACACTAGAAGAAAAAGCATGTACATGTGTGTGCTTATTTTATCTGTCTATCCATATGTAGATACTATATCATCAGATCTAGATCTAGATACATAGCTAACTAGATATGGAAATCACTTATGTCTGAGAAAAAGATATGGACTTACAGTAATACGGGCAATGCATTTCTGTTCTCTTAAGTGAGTGCCTTCATCTCATTTTACCTGTTGGATCCAGACTCCAAGTTACTAACATAAATCTCTTAGTCTCAAAGGCTATGGTGTAAGATTTCCTTCAGAGGAAAAGACATAGTAAAGCATACTATGTCATTTATGCTTATGCTATGGATTAGTTTAAAATGCATTAATCATTTTTGTCAGTAATTTTCTTTCATCTCTCTGTATATAATTTTCTTCTCACCTCATGGCAATGTCCTTGAGGCCATCATCTCCCCAAAAGGCATGGGGTGGAAAAAGAGGTAAAATCCTATTATAACTATTTTACTATTTAGGTCTAGCAGCTCTAGAGGTCTAGCAGTTCTTTAGGTCTAAAGAACACAGTAGAAAATGAAACACAGATGCTTCATTAATTTCATTATGATTGGTTTAGATTGTGCAAGTAGTTCTCAGACTTTCCTTTTATGCCCTGTTTTTGAACAGGCTTACAAAACAAAGATCATTGGCAATGATATGGTTTGGCTGTGTCCTCACCCAAATCTCGTCTTTAATTGTAGTTCCCATAATCCCCACATGTTGTAGTAGGAGAGACCAAGTAGAGATAATTGAATCACGGGGCTGTTTCCCCCATTCTGTTCTTGTGATAGTGAGTTCTCATGAGATCTGATGGTTTTATAAGGAGCTTTCCCTTTTGCTGGGCACTCATCCTTCTTCTTCCTCCTGCCATGTAAAGGCGGACATATTTGCTTCCCCTTCCACCATGATTGTAAGTTTCCCGAGGCCTCCCAAGCCCTGCAGAACTGTGAGTCACTTAAACCTCTTTCCTTTATAAATTACCCAGTCTCATGTATGACCTTATGCAGCGGGAGAACAGACTAATACAGGCACCCAGTTAACATTTTTTTTTAGCATGTTGCCTCTAGTTATCCATGGTGTATAACTATAGGAGTTCAACTTACATCGTTATGCCCTAGTAATGTCCTTTTAACACTGTATTTATTAAACTAAACGAGTTTTCTTTCACAATCCCAATATAAAAATAACTATTCCTTGTATCAACTTCGATAATTCAGAAAATTGGCTCTAAATGTGTTAGGGGATAAGAGATAGGCATGAAGAATAAAGATTATAAATACTAAACAGCCCAGGGCATATTAAAATAGCAATAATAAAAATCATACTATTCCATAACCAAATCAAGTTTTGATGGAAAGAAACACATAACTGATTGTCTTCTCATTAGAACAATAGAAAATCAGTTGTCCTATTGGGCTCTAATTGAGAAGCCAGATGGAGGCTGGCAGTCAGAGTGGCATTCCTGGGACACACAGAACCACAGGAGGCAAAGAGCAATAGGTTCATATTTCTATTTGCATATAGCCAGAACTGCATTTGACAGCAAGAGCAGATTTCCCAAGCCAAGCATCTCTCATCAAACATACATTCCTCTGGTAGACAGCAGGCAGTAGCTTCTCTTTTAACAGGCATTTTCTACTTTTTATGCACACTTCTAATGATTTTAACGTAGAGAGAAGAGGTAGGTACAAATATATGAATGATTTGAAGAAACTATACATAACGAATTATTTATTTGCTATTTCTGGGTTGAACAAACATGCTACTAGAACGAACAAGGATGTTTAGCAATATAAGAGGATACAAGGTCTATATATAAAAGTAAATTGTACTTCTGTATAATAACAATGAAAAATTGGAAATTGAAAAAACAGCTGTGGTAGCATCATAATGTGATAATTTAGGGATGACTTTAGTAGAATGTGTGCAATACATTTACCTTAAGATTACAAAATATTGCTGAGAGAAATTGAAGAAGACCTAAACCAATAAAGACATACACTGTGTTTGTGGACTGGGAGTCTATATAATATTAGGGTATTTATTCTCCCCACAGTGAAATATACATTCAAAAACATTTCAATCAACATTGACACATAATTTTTGTAAGAATTAATAGGCAATTTGATTCTTCAATTTACATGACAATACAGAAGCAGTAGAGAATCAAGATGATTTTTAATGAAAATGGCAAAATGGACTACTTACACTACCTGATTTCAAAACATGATAAAGTTACTATAATGAAGATGATATGGTATTGACATAAGAATAGACATATAGGTAAGTGAAATAGAATAGTGAGTTCAGAAATAGACATATACAGTACAATCATTTGATTTTTGACAGTGTTGCCCAAGTAAATTAATGGGGAAAGAGTAGCTTTTCAATAAATGGTGCTGAAACAATAGAATATTTGTACTTAATTATACCATATACAAAAATCAAATTAAAATGAAGCATAGACCTAAACATATTTTAAACTATGAAACTTCTAGAAGACAAGGAAGAAACATTTTTGGCATTTGCTTAAGCCAAAAGTTTTTATGACACAAAGCATATGAGAGAAAAACTGATTTTGTATATGGTATAGGATGGAGTGGAGTGTCACTATTTCCATATTTCCAACATTTTAAAAAAGATGAATATCAAAATTTTCATTATAATTTAATATTTTTTTCAAAATGTTTGTTTCGTGAAGATTTTGGAGTATAGTCCATCTCAAAATAACCTATCTGAAGCCCCTATTTGAGATTTCATTATTAACATTGAGGTCTAGTTGTCCATATCTTCATCTTACAATTTTAAACTTTTCAATATGTCATAATTATTTTCTCAAGTAGATATAAACATTAAGAATCATCCTTGCTATATGCTTATTGACATGATTTATTAGCTGAAGGGATATATTAGTGGGCCAACTGGCATTTGTTCATATTTTTATTACTTCTCTTAGAAAAGAGAGAGGAAAAGATAGCAAGGGAGAGATACGGGTTTTAGCAAAGATAAGAAGTATAAGAGAAAGCAAGAGTGCTGTGTTTTCCTCTTTTCCTCACAGTGGTGTTCTGGCACAGCACTCAGGCTCTATTTGAACCACCTGGCTCCCTTTACTGCCACAACCAAGAATTACAAAATATATCGCAAGGGACACTGAAACTCTTCAAGATGGCGATAGTGATGGTGGTCTCTTTGTTCCTATGCATATCAGTGTCCTGTGAGTTTCCCTCTTCTGATGCCTTTACCATTATCTTCAAATGTTACTTGCTTATACGAAGAAAAGTTGTCAGGGATCTTAAGACCGACAAAATTTATTTGTATTACCAACTGATTATTAACTTGGTTGTCACACCAAGTTGGTTCTCACACAGTGAGAAGAACACAAGATTACAAATAAAGATCTAATATTTGCTTAACTCTAATTCCATGATAAGCCGTTTTTAACTTTTCTCTTGCTTAGTTCTCAAAAATGTCATAGAATGCTAATGACTTTGGTATTATTTCCATTTTAAAGATGAGGAAATTGAAACTCATTGAGGAAAAAGGCACTTGACCAAGCCTAAAGAGAAAGTGGACAGCAGTGTTTTAATTCAAACTGAGATCTGTCTGAGGTCAGAATCTGTGCTCTTTTTCCTACTTTATCCTACATGCAGGAGGATCACTAACCTAGATTCACTTTTGTGGCCCTGTCAGTGAGTAGTGGCAAAGATGGTGCATTCATCATCTATTGCTGTGTAACAAATTATCCCAATAATTACAGCTTAACATAGAAGTAAACATTTATTTTACATAATTTCTGCGGATCAGAAATTAGGGAGTAGCTTTGTTGAAATGAATCCATAGAATTTTAATTTTTTGAGTGATGACACAGGGACGTTTATTCATTGAAGGAAGAATGTATTACTTGCATTTCCCCAGAAAAGGTGGATAGGCCACTCTACACAGGGTCATATGGGGAAGCGCCAGAGGTCAGGAGGCAGAGGAAAGAAGGGAGGAGAAACTATGGCCCAGAGTCTTTCTTGTGTTTTCTGTGGAAGAGGCAAAGCAGGTCAGGGATAGAGTTTAGCACTGACTGATTTGAATAATGGGGGTTCCTGCACCTTAGGGGTGGTCTCTAGTTGTGTGATGCCTTCCTGGACTTGGGTTGGTATAGAGCAGGAAAATATTGACTTAGGGTGTGTCAGATAAAGCAGGTGGTTGGAGGTATGGACTTAAGATTGAGATTGGCTGGTTCACATAGGAAATATGCATTTTTGATCATCGGTGAGTTGTTTATTATCTCTCAATTTGCTAGCCATAGGAGGAGGAGTTTATCCTGCCAGCTAGGCCTCTGAAGATGTTAAAACATTATACAATATATTTTTAACGAAACAGGATGTATACAGCAGCCTAGTTGTGCCATTCTGACTTAGAGTCTCTCATGAGATACCAGTTAAGTCGTCAGCCAGCATTGCAGTCCTTGAGGGTCTGATGGAGGTTGGAGGATCCACTTCCAAGATGGTTCATTCATATGATGCTGGTTATTGGCAGAAGGCCTGAGTGCCTTTCAGCATTAGTTTTGTATTGCTCTATAACAACGTACTACAAATGTAATGACCCAAATGAACACACATGTGTTATCTCAGTTTCCATGGGTCAGGAGTCGGCATAGGAGATGGAGGCCTCTGCTCAGGGTTTCTTCTGAAGCTGAAATCAAGACATTGGCTAGGCTGTGTTCTAACTGGGCTCAGGGTCCCTTTCCAAGTTCACTCAGGTTGTTTGTCAAATTCAGTTCCTTATGGTTGTAGGGATGAGGTCCCTGTTTCCTTGTTGATTGTTGGCCAGGCATCTCTCCCAGCTCCTGGAGGCTATCCTCAGGTCCTAGCATGTGGCCTTCTCGCAGCATGGCAACTTACTTCTTCAACAGCTGCAGGAAAATCTCTTTCCAGTCTGCTATGACAGTGTTACATTACATAATGTAATCAAAGGGGTAACTGTCCCTTCACCTTTTCCATATAAGGTTATTTGTTCATGTATGTCTGATGGTATTCATATGTTCTGCCCACACTCATGGGTCAGGGCATGCACATCAAGGGGTAGGAAACTTGGGGCCCTGTTAGAATTGGTCACATGTAGCCACTCTATAGGAAGGTTATGTTTCAGAAATATGAGAGTCTTATAATAAAGATGTTTTCTTCATGAGGCAATGTTCCTAAAATATATGCTGGGTAATCTATGATCCACTAGTGAGTCTGAAACTTGAGGCCCTGTTAGAATTCTCTTGTTGACATGAACATGGCAGCTGGCTACTCCCAGACCAAGCTCTCCAAGAGACAGCAGGGAGAAGCTGCCGTGCTATTTCTGACCTAGTCTCACAAGCTCTGTACCACTACTTCTGCTGCGTTCTATTTTTTGAAAATATTAATAAGTTGCTAAATCTGCTCTACCCTCAAGGACAGGGAAATCGGGCTCCACCATTTGAGTGGAGCTTATAAAAACTTATGGACTTATTTTAGAACTACCGTAGATGGCATTTAAATACTTTAGCTCTCTGTCTAATCAGCTACAGAATGAAAAGCTTCAGCCAGTTGCTTATTAAGGTTCTTGGAGTATATATGTGCATGTTTACGTATTTGCCTCTTTAGTAACTTCACTTGTGCCTCCAGAAGGAATATCACTGGTGAGGGTGTGACTCTTTCTAAGGAAAATATAATTTATGTTGAAATTAATTGGTCTTGAGTTTATATTATTGCCTTTTGCCTTCAAAGTGAACAATTTTTCTCATTTCTATAATGGAAATAATAGATAAGAACGTACATGAATGGTTTGTGTGTGTGTGTGTGTGTGTGTGTGTGTGTTGGGGGGATTATCACAACATGTTTTGCCACATTTCTAACTAAGAAATTGTTTTTATTGCTTCTTTTTTTGCAGAAGGATTTTTTAATAAGTAACTTTTTCTTCTGAAATAATGGGTAGAGTTAATTTTGTCTATTTTGTGAAAGGAAAGGGGAAAAGTGAAGAAAAGTCAACTTTAGTCATCCTGACCACCCTTGACACTCAGGGAAATATACAAATCCACATCGAGTTTTCCCATCAAGGAATTGCTGTGGTTTATGGCATATATCTCAGACCCATTACTTCATGGATTTAGTGGATCATGGATTACCCAGCATATATTTTAGGAACATTGCCTCATGAAGAAAATATCTTTATTATAAGGCACTCATATTTCTGAAACATAACCTTCCTATATAGTGACTACATGTGGCTACACTGCCTAGGAATATACATTAATAAAAAGCCTCTGTCATTAAGATACCTGATCTTAGACAAAACAGTTTCTTCTGGAGGGCCAAGTGAGCTAACATTATTTCTTGCTGACATTTTGTGAATTAAATGCTGCTATGCAATTCAAGAGAATATTTGCCAGAGGAAATTCCGCTAAAGAAAGCTACAGCCACGTTTTCTTCTTTTCAGAGTTTCCAAATCAGCAACAGTACAAAATTAATCTCAGAAACTGGTCTTCTCAAGTGGTCAACTAGCTGTCACTTGATTTTAGCATTGTTTATTCAATAAGTTTAAATAATTGGCTGGGCATGGTGTCTCACGCCTATAATCCTAGCACTTTGGGAGGCAGAGGTGGGAGGATTGCTTGAGCCCAAGAGTTCAAGACCAGTATGGGCAACATAATAAGACCCTGTCTCTTTAGAAATAAAAATAAATAAATAAATGATCAAAGAAGATACTGAAAACTACTTTTTTAGGCCCTTAAAACCCAACCCAAATTAAAGAGTGGAAATCCAGGCACTTCTTCATGGTGCCATTATTCCAGGGCTACTAAAAAGTCATATGGCAGCACACAGAAGAGACACAGTGGAATGAAGAAGAAGGTTGGATGAAATATTCTAAAAATTTAACTTAGCATAGGTATGGAAGAGTTATGATCTAGAAATGTCTAATTTCTTATGTGTATATATTTTTTGAACTTTTATTTTAGGTTCAGGCGTACATGTGCAGGTTTGTTACATGGGTAGATTACATGTTGTGGGGGTTTGGTGTACAGATTATTTTGTCACCCAGGTAATTAGGATAGGACCTGATAGGCAATTTTTCAATCCTTAACCCCTTGTCACCCTTCACCATCAAGTAGGTGCCAGTGTCTATTGTTCTTTCTTGGTGTCCATGTGTACTCAGTGTTTAGCTCCCGCTTATAAGTGAGAACATGTGGTATTTGGTTTTCTGTTCCTGTGTTAGTTTGCTTAGGATAATGACCTTCAGGCCCATCTATGTTGCTGCAAAGGACATGATCTCATTCTTTTCATGGCTGTATAGTATTCCGTGGTGTATATGACCCACATTTTCATTATCTGATCTACTGTTGAGCATTTAGGTTGATTCCATGTTTTTACTATTGTGAACAGTGATACCTAATTTTTAACAATTTACTAT
Organism: Piliocolobus tephrosceles; assembly: GCF_002776525.5. Taxonomy (NCBI): domain Eukaryota; kingdom Metazoa; phylum Chordata; class Mammalia; order Primates; family Cercopithecidae; genus Piliocolobus; species Piliocolobus tephrosceles. The sequence continues at coordinate 145,146,483 of NC_045438.1, forward strand.
TTGCCAGAAACTGTCCTAAGCACTGTACCTTTATTTTAATCCTCATTACCTTGTAAAAGAAATACTGTTTTATATGCAAATGAGAAGACAAAAGTACATCAACAAAAGTCAAGTCATTTGCCCAAGGTTGTCTTAGTGAGAAAGTGGCAGAATTAAGGTTTCACTCAGGGAAGGCTGATTCCAAAGCTTGAACTTTTAAACATGGTACTTAAGCCGAGACGAGCGGATCACGAGGTCAGGAGATGGAGACCATCCTGGCTAACACGGTGAAACCCCGTCTCTACTAAAAAATACAAAAAACTAGCCAGGCTAGGTGGCAGGCACCTGTAGTCCCAGCTACTCAGGAGGCTGAGGCAGGAGAATGGCGTAAACCCGGGAGGCGGAGCTTGCAGTGAGCTGAGACCCGGCCACTGCACTCCAGCCCGGGCGGCAGAGCGAGACTCCGTCTCAAAAAAAAAAAAAAAAAAAAAATCTGACTCAGCAGCTACTAAGGAACGTTAGTTCAGGTCATTCCGAACTTCTGATTTTTCTAAGTGAAATATCTAAGCTAGACACTGCCACCAGTAGAGCACCTTCTTTGCTTTTCCATGCCATGTCACTCAGCCTCTTTTCTAAAGAAATACAATGAAACAATAAAGAAAATTTGTTCAAAAGGATATTTCATTAGTTATATTTCTTTTCTGCAATAATACTACATAATAAAAAGCTCCCCAAATCTAAGTTTGTTTGCTTGTTTGTTTTGAGACGGAGTCTCACTTTGTCCCCCAGGCTAGAGTGCAGTGGTGTGATCTCAGCTCACTGCAAGCTCCGCCTCCTGGGTTCATGCCATTCTGCTGCCTCAGCCTCCCAAGTAGCTGGGACTACAGGCGCCTGCCACCACACCCAGCTAACTTTTTTTTTTTTATTATTATTTTTAGTAGAGACAGGGTTTCACTGTGTTAGCCAGGATGGTTTCAATCTCCTGACCTCGTGATCCTCCCGCTTTGGCCTCCTAAAGTGCTGGGATTACAGGCGTGAGCCACTGCACCTGGCAATCTAAGTGGTTTTTAATGATTAACGTATCTATAATTTTTTCCTGTGGACAGGCCTATGGACTGACTGAGATGGCTCTGCTTCAGTTAAGGTTCTGGGATCCTCCACATGTGAGTCACCCTGATAAAGAGGTATCTGGGGCGTGCTCTTCTCATGGCAGATACTGGAAGTATAAGAGCCATGCCAAACTGCATACGTATATGTCAGCCTGTGTTCACAGCAAATGGCTTGTATTCCATTGGCCAAAGCAACTAATGTTCAAGATCAGAGCCAATGGGGCAGAGAAGTCATGGCAAGCGTAAGGAATGAACAAAGAATTGTGGGCAAGTAATATCATCCACAAGTACCAATTCATTAGCTTGCTCATGTTTCAGTGACTTTATGGGGCTTTCCTCTACAGCAGCCAGCCTTTCTTCAAACGGCACGTTACCCATTTTCTTGTTCTAACACTCTAATTCTCATAGTTTATTTGTTTACTAGGGCTTCCCTTATTTTTTGGTTATTTATTAGATTGATAGAGGAAACATTCTGTCTGTATGGAGCCATTCCATTGACTGCCAGTCTTGAGTATTCTATATCTGCATATCCACCCCATTCCCTGTACCAAGACACACACCCACACACGTTCTTACCCTAATGATCTAAAGACCACTTTTCTGGGCACAGTATACAATCTGCTAAGTCTTTTATCTCTCCACTCAAAAATTCAGAAAGTAAGGCCATCTCTTTCCCATAAACAGGTCACAGTGATGCCATCTTCTCTAAGAAATCTTCCTCCTCCTCTCAAGTTCTGATTAATTGACCATAGAAATATGATCACTTAGGCCCTTGAACAAACTCTCTCTTAGCCCTCAACATACTATACAGCCTCTGCCCATTTTCTCACCTGTATGCCCATTAAATTGTAAGATCCTGGAAGGCAGACTTAATACTATATCAAGTACCTAGATTGGTGTCTGGCACTCTTAGATAAATGTTATTTCTTCTTATTGTTATAGTCGTCAGAATTATATCCCTATACTTAGAACATTTTCTAGCACATAGTAAATGCTCAACAATTACTAATTGAACTCTTTTTGTTTGTTTGTTTGTTTTGTACCTTGAGAGCAAGCATGACTAATTTCCAACCAGGAGATAAAGAGTGAAAAGCAGCTGGCACTCACATTGAGTCAGGACATCATTTACTGTGTCACATTTAGTAATCACAAAAATCATGTGGATAGGTTTTATCACTGAGGAATCAGAGAACAAGTGACTTGTTCAGGATTTGACAGCATTGACTTTAAACCCAGATCTGTCCTCCAAATTTGAGCTCTTATCACAGAGGTTACAAGCATAGCAGCATGGTGAGAGTAGAGGCAGTGGTCACTGTGAACGAGGCTTGCTTCATTCAGTTCAAGAATGAGAAAAACATCTTTGCTCTTGGCTTGTGATACGTGTCCTGCAGGATTTTTACTTTCTCTCCTTTATTAAGTTTGTATATTCCTGATTTTGAAACAGATCATAATAGGTGTGTACTCCAAACTCATTTTCAGCCTTAAGATTGTGCAATCCCCAAACCCTATCTACTGGCCAAGAGCTTTGCCAATTTGATTTTCTAGTAAGACAGAAAATTCTATTGCAAATTTATCCTGAGGCTTATAACCGGTATCTATTGGCAAGATTTAGGAAGACAAACATAAAATGCATGCTCTGTAGCAAAGCACCCTCCTGAATTGCCTCCATATTTCCTAGCAAACGTACCGAGGGCTTTTATACCCACAGTATATAAAACTATAAGCCCAGCTCGTATGGTTCAGCATACTTCCACAACATGCGTTAAAATATATTACCTGTACCTTGTGTCATGTTTGCAATTTTCCCATGAATTAGCATTTATTTTCATTAACTCAGAGAGAAAGTCTGTAATGCTTATAAATTGATTTCTTTTGGCATGCTGACGGGATGAAACAGAAACGAAATGCACAACAGTGCACTGAGGAGCATCAGTGAAAAGATGAGCACAAACCTTTTGTGAGGACTGTAGCTTTAAAACCACCTAAATTGTCTTTTCTTCAGAGAGAGAGTCAAAGATGAAGAGAGAGGCAAACACACACAAAAAAAGTCATGAACATTGACATTTGCGTCTTATGCTTGGGCTACAGTTATACAGTGTCCCATAATACACTTTTCTTGGTAGAACCAAGGTTATTTTTGAATAGATATTTAATAATATATTCTTCCGTTAAGTATTAGTGCCAACATATGCTTTAGGTTATGTTCTTTTACTTAAAACACAAGGTTACCTCCTCTACTAGAAAACTTTAATGAAATGTTTCCTGATGCAATGATTTGAAGGCTGACCCTGAAGAGGCAGGGTTTCCTGTGTCCCATTACAATGGATTTTTCATGTCCTGGGATCTCCAAAGGATACGGGAGCATTGTGGTAAATTCAGTCTTGCTACAGAGAGCTTACATATGTATGTACACTTCCTTCACCTTTCCTTCCAAAGGCCCCAGGAGCAGATGTTTGCAGATTGATTTATGCTCCATTATATTTAGCTGTCACTTCACCCAGAACTGAAAAGCAGTCATCTCTGGAGAAAATATGACAGTAGTTTAATGAAGTACATGGATACTGCAATGAAGGGCAGGAAGTGAAGGCTCGTGTGAATCTCAACCTGGTATCATAGAAATGTAAGAATGGTTTCTCTGTCAGATGTTCTGTGAACAAATTTGGAACATGGAATTAACATTCAGAGAGGACTTTGTAACAGCACCCCTCTGTCCTCTTCGGTTCCTGACACACAGCCTTTCATGACCCCTGGTGGGCCACGAGCACCACCCCTCTTCCTGGCCCTCTTCAGGAAACCCTCTTCACGATGATAGCTGCCAAATCAACCTGGAATCTTGCTGTTTAAAAGTGATAAAAAGCTGGGGGTGGTGGCAAGTTCCTGTAGTCCCAGCTACTTGGGAGGCTGAGGCAGGAGGATAGCTTGAGGCTTAGGAGGATAGGGAGGCTTGAGGATAGTTTGAGACCAGCCTGGGCAACAACAGTGAGACTCTCTCTAAAAAACGAAAGAAAGAAATTTATAAAAATGTTAAAGCCCATTTTTGTTGAGCACTCAGTGGCCCCTTCTGAGGAAGCCAGCCCTTTTTAGCAACCTTCATTTGGGAAAAGCTCAGGGCTAAGTTATATCTGGATATACAGCCAGCTCCCAGTGGGCCATGTGGAAAGGATTCTGTCCCATCCCCCAGGCTCCACTACCCTGCCTCCAACATAGCCTTCACCCAGAACCATTCGATTTGGGAAAACTATGGAACATGGTTTCATTTCATTTTCCATTCCAAGGGTTCCTCTTGTACAGTGCAAATCTTCCCTAGCGGCAACTCTAATCTAATTGACCTTATGGAATATATTTCCTTCTGACTGGAGAGACCAGGAAAGGATGCAAATGCAGATGTTGGTTGTATGGGAATTCTAGGTGAAAAAAAATTAAAGATAAAAGGGATAAAAGGGAGTGAAAGAAGAGGCTGAAAGTACCAAAGCTGCATTGAGAATGTATGCTTAGGAGGGTTCTATTATTTTTTTAATGATTTCATGCCTCTGCTCACTCACTCTAGACCCTAAATTCTAATGCTTTCGAACATCTCCATTTATGGGAACCTCTGCCCTTCAAATATACTGTCATCCAAGAAAAGTAGCGTCTTCCCCTTTACTTCTTTATCTCATTGAGCAAATAAAACTTTGTTAACTCTTCTGTTTTATCATATGCTTTATTTGTTGCTTTGTGCAGCACTACATTATGCATTTATTGACATATATGTTGATTTTTAGTAGTGTCTTGGTGCATAGGAAGCTTTTGGTTATTATTAGTGAGATTGGATTACATTTGATTAATCTGTAGAGAAGCAATTTATGCTTTCCCTGTTTTGCAGGAGCTCATCTCATGGTTATTGAAACAAATAATTTCAAGAGTCTGGGGAGTTTTCTTGGGCTCTGAGTGGCCCAGTATGACACTGAGAACCCAAGGTGAGATTTGGGAAGGATCTTCTTACCTGAAGACAGGGCAGGCATTCTGTAAACACTCCATAAGGACTTCAACACACTGTCTGCACTAGACTGGCCATGCCCCTCTGTCTTCATCTCAGCCATTGCTCCCCATGTTTTGCAAGTCAATGGCCGTTTCATTTGGGAAAAAGATGTTTCCCAACAGTCAAATTAAACTCATTCATATTTTTATCCAATAGTCAATTACTGAAAGCTTTCTGTACCCCAGGTCTTTCTAGGTACTTTAATATGCAAAAGCAATTTAAGGCCTTCAAAACCACTCTGTGATAGGCATTATTACTCCATTTTACAGTTGAGAATACTGGAGTTCAGAGAGGTTAAGGAAGTTTCTCAAAATTAAGCATCTGATATGTGAAACAGACTTCAAATTTACAACCAAATCTGCTGACTCCATACCCAACATCTTTTTCACTTTACATCACAACTGCTCATCAAAAAAGATTCAAGTTGTGTTCAGTCTTATTTGATTACTCCCAGCTGTTTATCACTTTCCACAAAGTGTGGCATTAACAATTTGGACTAAATCTACCAGATCAGATTTGAAGTGCTGTCTACCACCTTTCTGGAGAAATAATTTTTGCAAATATGGTCTAGTTCAATTAATGGAACCCAACACACTCAATTTCAGCTCTGATTCTTTGTGTCAAAGTGTACACCTGTTGAAAATAAATCACAATGCAATCAAGAGATCAAATATTACTATAGAAAATGTTACAGAACAGTTCTTTAAAAAAGGAAAGTATTGTGAGCCTGATTTAGGTTATTTTATTTGATCCCGTTTTGTTTTATTTTGCTTGTTTTTAATCCATGTGTATGTTCTGGCCTGTTGCCAATGCAGTACCATCGTCATCTGCCTAATTGAATATTGATACCGGTCCATGTATATCTGTTTATGTGTATTTGTTTTGAAAGAAACTTTTTCTATGCAATTTACCAAAAAGTTTATTTGAAACAGGGCAGAAACCCAACCAGTTTCTAGACTTTTGACCCCAAATGGGAGAATAACAGCATATTTAATGATGGAATTGGGTGGAGGAACAGCAGTGGTAAAATACAGTGCTAACAGCCTGTCTTCATCAGGAATATTCTCCATGTGTGCCTTGCTGAAACGTTTTCAAAGCAACTTTTTCCTCTATTCTGAAAGGTGTTAAGCATCTCAGAGTGCCAGAAACACATCATTCCCAGCCAATTCTAGTGAATTATTTTTTGCCAATATTGCATTTCTTCCTTCCTGCCTGAAGGTATGAAGCTAACTGAAAGTTAGGAAAGTTATACGTATCAAGAAGAAAAGCTTGTATTTTTTAAAGTATGGTTTACATGCCTTTTAAAATTGCAAATATTCCCCCAAATGCTCGATTTCTCATTGTTCCCTCAGGGAGGCAGGTCACCTACCACCTGGAGGTGGTCTGATCATAGATATACCTCACACCCATTTGGTACTGTCAAGAAAATCTTTGTGTGTCCTGTAGACAATGAAATTCCCATAGCTCGTTATTTATAGAGAAATTTGGAAATATGATGGAAGAATGCCAGGTGTTCTGTGAACAAAGTAAGGATGGGAAATCAGCATTCAGAAGAGATAAAGAAATGCAAGAAGAAAGGCTGAATCTTCTCCAACTGAATACCTCTTCTCCAAAGTACCAGGGAAAGCTAGGTTTTGAAAAGAAAATAAAAGTCAATGAAATTGAGAGGACGGAGAGGAGAAAATCATAAAGAGGAAGCTAAAGAAGACAGAACAGATAAAGTCTCTGAAACTCTCAGAACACAAAAGTAAAACATATTTATGTACAGCAGCTTTGTCTATGGGAGAAAAAAAATTATGCTATCAACTTTGTTTCCTATTTCTTCTTACCACCTTGCTTGACCCACTTCCCTTCCAACTGTCTATAGCAAAGTTTTGTTTTTGTTTTTTTAGGGAAAGCTTCATGTTATAGCAAATAATACTTATCACCTCCTGCCCAGATCCAAATTTCCTGCCTGATTCATCCTCTTTGTGTACTTTATGCTCCCGAAGTGCTTACTTGCCACGTGCTCTGAGCTCCACACACATGCACACCATACTGTTCCATACCCTCATTCTTTTGCTCATGCTGTTCCCTCTGCCTGATCAGCAACCCCTGCAAACACACCTATTCATTCTTCAATGTCTGCTCTAGAGAACACTGCTAACATTAGCCTTTTCTGAACCTCACAGACCTCAAGCTTCAGCTTTGTTTTACATTCTGAATTTATATATTCTTCTGTTATTATAAATGCTCACAAATATATATTTTTATACCTTTTCTTCCACGTGAATGTGAAATTCTAGAAGTCAGGAGCCATGTTTGTTCACATTTTTATCTCTAGTACACAGTGCAGTGCCTGGTATAAGAAAAACTCAATGTATTTTACCATCCTAACATTAAATAGACTCTACTGCAGATAAATGTTAGCTCTCGTGATCACATCATTAAGAAGATGTGGCTGTAACAGCTTGTCATTGCTCTGAAAATAAAGAGCCATCATGCCTAAACTAAATCAATAGTCTCTCCTCTGCACCCATATTCTCACTACTGCTGCAAAGGCCTTCCTGATGGGTGCCCTTCCTCTCTGTCTACGTCCTTGCTTTGCCCATCTCTCCTCCCTTCTCAGACTAGTTACCACGTACTCTTCCTTCAAAACCTGTTGAAGCCTCACTTCCCCTTGGATGCTTCCCTGCCACCCTTGAATAGATCTATAGCCTCTATTAATCACTTCCATAGCACCCAGTACTTGTCCATTAAGTATCCTGCAGAGCTCTTATCACAGCTATCATTTTACATTTATTTGTATAATTCTTTCATATATTTATGTCTCTCTCGCTAAATTCCATGAAGATAAAAACCATGTTTCTCTCTTTTTAAATTTTCTTTTATATTTTTCAGAGCTCGGAACAATGCCTGGTACACAATAGATACTCGATAAATATATGTTGACTAGATGAACAAATGATGTCATCATTTTTATATTTAAATATTTTAGATAATGAGTCAAGATTGATCCTTTTTTTTTTTTTTTTTTCGCTTTTAGGGAAACAATAATTTTAAATACTGGCAACTTCAGATATGTGTCAATTCAAAGGCAGAGCATGACCAAATGGTCTATTCAGTTCTATGGTTTATTATTTTATTAATTTAAGTAGGTGATACGGTTTGGCTGTGTCCTCACCCAAATCTCTTCTTGAATTGTAGTTCCCATAATACCTATGTGTCATGGGAGGGACCCATTAAGACGTAGTTGAATCATGGGGACAGTTACCCCCATGCTGCTGTTTTCATGATAGTTTCCATGAGATCTGATGGTTTTTGTAAGGGGCTTTTCCCTCTTTTGCTTGGCACTTCTCTATCCTGCCATCATGTGAAGAAGGACATGTTTGCTTCCCCTCTGCCATGATTGTAAGTTTCCTGAGGTTTCCCCAGCCATGCATAACTGTGTGTCAACTAAACCTCTTTCCTTTATAAATTATCCAAACTTGGGCAGTCCTTTATGTATAGTTCTCACTTTACAGAAATGAGAACAGACTAATACAGTAGGTTACAGGGCATAAGGTAAGAAAAAAAGAAAAAAGCTGGGTGCTGGAAATTCAAATAATAGAAAATACTTGAATCCTGCCCTCATGTTGCTACTGTTTCATAGAGGGGTAGACAAGAAAAAAATTAATTTAACTACAATGTGAAGAGGAGTAAAATGGGGAACTTAAAAGATATAATGGGCATACAGGGGAAGGGATATCTCAGGGCCAACTCAAGGAGTAGGGAGTTTTCAGAGAAGGAACTGCCCTCACGCTGAGACCTGAGGGTGGGTCACATGGGTACTGCATCAGGTGAACCAGCAAGGAAAGGTTCCAGGCAAAAAGATGAGTGTGAGCCTGGCCCAGAGACGAAATCCATAGCCAAGTGAAGCTGTTACAATTCACTGGTATTGGTAAAGTTTTACATTCCCATGCGGGAGCAGAGAGGAAGGAAGTTAGAGAGCAAGGTGAGAACAGGAAAGGCCTTGCCCTGAAGAGGAGCTTAGACTAACTCATGATCAGGATTATGAAGACTGCATTTTACAATTGATACAATTGATACAATTGACTTTAATTCTTTAGAGAATATAAAAATTATTCAGGCACTTTTAACATTTTCTCAAGAGTCATTTTAGAATCTATGCTGTTTTGGGAGGTACCTAAAATTAACTGAGATATAAATACATATGCACCACATATTTGGATAAAAAACAGAATTTTCCTAAAAGATGAACCACCACTTCAGAGAAGGGATGTGCCTGCCCCATTTGTTGCATTCCCAAAGCAGTCCTTCACCATCACAGGAAAACAGATCACAAATCTTATGATTTTTTTTTATGGAAAATTTACCACCAAACATTATGCCACCTTGGAGAAAGGAAATGCTGAGTATTATAACAAATGCTGTCAGATAAGAGATAATTTTGCTTCAGTTAGAATGATTTGGCCTTCAAAATATATTGACAATGAGTAGCCCCCGCTTCAAATGGGACAACTTTATAAATGATGAAAACATTGGGATTGAGCCCTTCTTTTGAAAGTCAGAAGTGTGTGTGTGTGTGTGTGTACGGGTGCATGCACAGAGAGGCAAAAGGATGGGGTAGGGGTGGGGGCATAAATAATTGAAAATTATTTTACGTGTTGGAGTTACTCAAGACTCCATCATACAACCCCCTTCACTTCTCATTTTATAGCCCCTAGACAATTTCATTTAAATCCATGGATTAAATTGTCATCTATCTGATAATGACTCACAAATTCTTACCATCAGTTCAGATCTCCCTTATGAAACGTAAGAGAATTACTTATGCTTACTTATGAAAAGTAAACAGTGATATATACTCTGTGTCTCTGTATAAAGAAAATCAACATGCCTAAACTAAATCAAGAGTCTCTTCTCTCTACCCACACAGGCTGCCGATCCTCCAGTGTCCCTCATTGTTGTAAATGTCACCACCATTTACTGAGTGTAGTAGCGGCATCTTTTCACCACCTTTCTCAGAATCCCAACCATCTCCAAGTTTATATGTCTGTTTTTCACTATTTCTCTAATTCATACATGAATGTTTATCTGCTGCTTCAAACCAGGATCATCCTTTTTATAAGTTATACAATGACCTCCTAAATGATCTCCTTGCATTCATTCTTCTCCCTTTTAATCATTTCTCCTTCTGTCATCAAAGTAATCTTTTCAAAGTCAGATCTCATCCTGTCATTCATCTCTCACCAACTCCTGCCTAACCCCTGTGCCCACCATGGCCAAAAACCTACATGGCTTTTCCCTTCTTCTGGGACCAATAGCCTGTGAGGCATTATAGGATCCAGCTCTGTCTTAATCTGCTTGGGCCACTATAACAAAATACTATATACTGGGTAGTTTAAACAAGAAATTTGTTTCCTCACATTTCTGGAGGCCAGAAGTCCTGGATGGGTGCTAGCGTATTTAGGTTCTGGTGAAGGCTTCAATTTCTGGCTGTGTCCTTGCTAGTCCTTTCCTAGGTGCTTGCAAGTAGAGAGATGGGGAGTGGGGAGGAAAGGGGGCCAGGGAGAGAGAGAAGGCACACCTCTCCTTTTAAGTACACAAACCTTGTGGAGTTAAGATCCCACCCTTAATACCACATTTAACCTCAATGATCTCCTAAAGGCCCTATCTCCAGATACAGACAGTCACATTGGAGATTAGGGCTTCAACATATGAATTTTGGGGAGACACAATTCAGGTCTCTAGCAGGCTCCTACTGCCACTAAATGCTGTAACTGAAAAGTTCACCTTGTCTTTGTAATTGTTCACTTATCTTTATGTTTACTGTGTTCTCCACTAGACTTCAAGGTACTTATGAAGAGGGACTATGTATGAGTTTATGCGTTATTATGTTCCTAACACCTGGGAGAAGGCCTGGTACCTAGTTGACACCTGGTAAATATTGGTTGAATAAATGAATGAATGAATGAGTGATACATGTTTAATAAATATTTATTGAATAAATGAATAAGTGAGTCCTGATAAAGAAGTGAAATTGCTGAGTTTAATTATTACTTTTATCATTGAGGTGAAACATTGAGATGGAGCTGTCTCTCCTCTCTACCCCAAGTGAAAAATGCTGGGGGAAGCAGAATCATTCTTCAGAAAAAGCCAATAATATCATGTTCTTTATTAGCCATTTCTACCTGAAGGAAGACCATGCCTGGTCACTAGAGAATCAAGTCCTAGAATCAGGCCTGAGTGAATAGTGGGGGCCAAGGCAGTTTATATTACATTTGCTTTATCTACAATACCCACAATATAAGCCTCCTTTCTTTTGTTTTTTGCTTCATCTTAAATGTTTCTGGCACTAAATACTCAACTTGGCAATTTGGGCAAGTTAAGAAAACTTGGAAGCAGTTTTCTTTAATTTCTCTAGTGAGCCATTTATGAGAGGCTTGATGACCCCAGAAAGTTATGGCTAGGAATTAAAAAGAATACTGAAACAATATCTGCTTCTAATCCCAGATTTAGTAAACTGTATCTAAAAATTGATTTACAAAATTTTGATACACAGCTTATACCAAGATTTCAGTAGCTCTTTTGGGTTAAATCCCCTCTCACAGCACAAGTCATTAAGTCATCAACACAAGCAAGCAATCTGAACAGTTCAAGATGTTTTCAAAAACAAAGATTAGAAATTAGAAAGATTTTATTTCTTCACCTAAATTTAACAAATTTAACAAATTTTTGTGGAGTTAGTGAACTCTCCAGAGAAAGGCCATCACTACAAAGATAAATATCTTTATTAAAAATAAATACCCAGATAAAAATAACCCTACAGGATTTTTGTTGTTTTTGTTTTTGTTATTGTTGTTTTGTTGTTGCTTTGGGTAGACTTCAGTCATGGAAACAGATGAATTGTATTGCACCAAAGTCAAATCTTCTATATTTAGAGAAGAGTTTTGTGAGTGTTTAGGAAAAGTGTCATATTTTGCATCACAGATAGGCTGAGCTACGTGAACTTCAGTGAGACAGGAAACATAGGCCCTGGTATTCTTTACTTTCAGAGGGGTATAGAAAGTACTAATGGATCAAATCCAGCCATAACCAATTTGTGGGGTGATGGGAAAGCAGGGAGCCCAATATTGCTGTCAGGATTTTCTAATGGTAAAGTAAGTCAAAAGATTAGAAATAATAAACAAAAGGCTGAATTCAAATAAGCAGTTTATAAGGAAGCTATTCATGGAGTAAGAATTCCAATGGCAGGACAGGTTTGATGATGCTAGCAGATATAAAACAGGGAGGTCGGAAGCTGTTACATTAAGACACTGTTGATAAAAGAGAAATTAAGTCTATTTATTATTCTGGGATTGAATTGGGCTAGTTCAACTCTAGGCTTCAGCACCAAAGACACAATGAAGGGCCTTGGAAAGCATGAAGTCAGCCTTTGAGTTACCAGAACGTAGAACAGAGTAGTACAATAATTCCCAGTTATTGGACAATTACCACCCTGAAGGTTGCCATCAGTAAAAGGTAAGAGGGAGTTTATGACCCAAAATAAGACCTCCTGCCCACTGTGGAGGGTACCCACATATCTGGAGTAGAACCTCAGCAGACTACCATTGGCAGGCATCAGGATTGCCCAAATATTCAAAGTATGAGCACCTCTCTTCAAGAAACCTTACCTCTATTAGCAGAAGCCAAGTAGGTATGCAAGAACTCTTCCTGTCTTAGGAACACCCTACAGCCCTCCCTCCCCTCCACATGTACAGTCTTAGAATGGTGAGGACCAGCCAGGTTTAATTTCATCACACACCTTGTCCTCTTTGTGGAGGTCACCAATGGAAGCTCAGAGCTCCTGCTCATCCCTTTAACTCTAATCCTGATACCACCCAGACCTTAGCCTTTTTTTTGACTTTCTCTCCTACCTTGCCCAATGTGTTACCTTAATTCACAGAGCTTCTGGAACTCGAAATTGATCGTTAGTGAACCCTCCTATATCTTCTGCTTCTTCTTTGAGCATTCACTTCATCTTCTTGCTCTAACTGAAATGTGACTCTCTCCTCAAACAACTGCTTTCCCTACAACTTTCTCATGGCTTCCCATAGCCTTGGGGCCTGTCCATGAGATACGTGTCTTCCTTGCTGCTTATCACCGTTTTGATATTTGAGGACTTCTAGTTTGAGTTCCAAGAAGGATGAACACTATATTTTGGTCAATGTTCTTCAAACCGTTTTTTTTTTTTTTTAATTTTTAATTCTTGTAAGTGCTTACTAGGTGTGTATGTTTATGGGGTACGTGAGATATTATGATACAGGCATGCAATGGATAATAAGTACAACCAGCTAAATGGGGTATCCATCACCTCAAGCATTTATCCTTTATGGTACAAATAATCCAATTATTATTATTATTACTATATATAATAATTATACTATAATCAACCATCGTTCTTCTCTTTACCATGTAATCACTCACCTTGGACTCTCCTGTCATCAGACATTATCAACCATCCCCCTGGTTTTGCAGATAAATACTTCCCCTCTTCAAGCCATGGAACTTCATTCTTTGAAGAACTGAGCTCCTGGCTCACTCTCTCTCCAAAACTGTTGCCATGATCCTTCTTGGTTATTTGAATATGCACAGAGATGACTCTTCCTATAGGTTGGCTTTTCATTCCCTGACCTCCAAATACCTGGTACTCTATTCCCTTGTATTCTATTGTAACCTTTCCCATCAACTCATTCTCATAGTCTTACCTTGACTTTGTTATAAATACGTGCAACCCCTCCATAATCTTAGTGGTCAACAGACTACTTAGTGCACATGTGGCTATAAACTGATGTGAAAGAAAGGAACAGGCTGCTATGTTCTTATAAAAAAGGACGTCAGCCTCCACTGGACATATCAGGCAGGTTTACCACAAGAACATTGTTCTTGAGCCAAAAGCTAAAGTATGTTTAAGCATTCTACTTTAAAGTAGAAGAAAAAGGATTTATGTGGGGAAGCAGAAGACAGGGGATGGGGAAAGAAGTCTCCAGGTAGCAGGAAAACTATGCATCCATTCTGAGGTTAAGAGGGAACATACTTTAGGAATAGAAAACAAAACAAAAATAAACAGTTATGCAGTATGCATAGCTGATACACAAGGCCCTTAAGCAAATGATTTCCACATCTGTGAGTTGCTCCTGGAAATGAATGCCTAATACTCCATTAACCATCACCTTTTCTAATGGTACCTGGATCTGTGACCTATTCTTGGACATTAAGACCATGAAATTGACCCAAGGTCTCTACTAGCTTATATGGTCATAAGATACCTGTTCCTCAAATAATACATTTTTAAGTTACTATATTATGGATTATACTCAACTGCTCTGTGCTGGGGTCACTCCTAGTACTGAGGACAGTGACCCTAGCTTCTCGCAAATGATCTTGCCTGCTTACCATTAGACAGCAGGGTACACAAGCCATGGGCAACAGGGTGCTCCTGCCCCTACTTTCCCTTTGCCGTGCTCTGACCACAGTGCTGGATTCATAATCCAATGGGGATTGGGCCTGGGGGAGTAGCAGACAGATGACAGCAGGACACACTAAGAGAGTGTGAGAGCCCAGGGCACAGCCACATCCATGTAGTTACCAGTGAATGTGCATGTACATCCTCTCCCATGTGTGCACGTGTGTGCATGGCCAGGAGTGTCCGCGAGGATTTATGGAAGAGGAGCTTTCTCCCCTTCCATTCCAGAATTTGGTTGGGAGCCTTGGAACCTCCACGTCATGTGCCCACTGCCATAAGAACCACTCTATGTCTACAGCATGAATGGTTCTCCCTTGTGCAGTAGACACTCAGAACACTGATTTATTCTGTCCTGGACTTAACCTCTTATCTCTGCTTTCACTGTCTACTTCTTGGACTGTATCTCCTTTTGTTTTGACTCCTTGATAGTTGCTGTCCTGACTTCCTGTTAATTACATCTTTAATTCACTTTTGATCACTCTTCCTCAAATGATAACATTTGTACATGCCCTGCCAACTTCCAGTAACTGATCTAAAACACTGACTTTTAATCAGTCCTCTCATCAGGGTGCCTGGTACACTAGGCTGTATAACCGGTTTGACCAGACAGAAACCAATCACATAAATGTATGCTCATTTTTCTGCCAGTGGGAATAACTTCAGTTTTATCTCTTTGAAGCTGATGGTTAATGTGATGTTTGAGGACTTCTAGTTTGAGTTTTCCAAAAAGTATGAACACTATATTTTGGTCAATGTTCTTCAAACCATTTTTTTTTTTCAAATTTTTAATTCGTGTAAGTGCTTACTAGGTATATATGTTTATGGGGTACATGAGATATTTCGATACAGGCATGCAATGCATAATAAGTACAACCAGCTAAATGGAGTATCCATCACCTCAAGCATTTATCCTTTATGTTACAAATAATCCAATTATACTCTTATTTACTTTAAAATGCAAACTATTTTTTTACTTCTTAATTATCAGTGTGTGCAGTATGCTTTAATAAATTCCTAATGCCATTTGCTGAAAATCACAAGCTGCATTTTATGATCCTTTGAAAGTGAAACATGCATGGGTGTTATGAATGTGGCAAAACCATACTTCATCATTTTCAACTGTTAAGCTTTTGCTGCAGAGGTTTTTCCTAGGCAGAGTGTTGGAGTTTTAACTTTGTACTCAAGAATATTGATTTAACAAAGGGGGAGAAAGCCTGGTGTTTTTTGTCAGCTCTTTCCACTTGAAGAGTGATCACTTACCAGTGGCAATCCCCGTGAGCCTAGCGTGTCTGTGCTTATTTATATAAGCAAACCTATTGTCAGAAGATTGCAGCAGTAGACATGGTCTACTATTTTGTTAACACAATTACTCCTGCCGTATCTAAGCAATCAAAAATAAGTAGAAGTTTAAAATAATAATAGAAGTTTAATAATCTATCATTAAAAACAGAGGACTTGTACTTAAGTTGCATGGAATATTGTATCATTGATCAACTTCATCTAAATGGTTTTCAAGCTCTTCTTGGCTTATTCTCATTTCTCCTAAATGTGCTTTTAACAATAATCAACCATCAGAGGTTCTTAAAAAATTAGCAGTGGGAGGTTTGCATGGGAAAATGATTGAACTAAGGTATAAATCATATCTTAACATCTATGATTTGGTTTTAAGAACAGTAATAGTTTTAATGAAATAATTATAAAGATTACCTAACTGATTATTTGGAAAACTATTTGTTTCTAGGGTATTTTTTTAAAGTTAAAGTTATATATAATAAAGATTCAGAAAAACAAAAAATACACAACTGTCTTAAAAATACGTTTGAGTTGGCTGAATGTTTCTGATAAAGTATGCAAATGACCATTACTACTTGTTTTCTTTGTGTTAAGATTAAAAACAAGCTGGAAATGAACAATAGCACACCATGTACAATAAAGTGTATCAAAACAATAAGAAACCAAGACAGGTAGTAAAACATAATACTGCTTAACATTCCAGGAAAAAAAAAAGATAAATCAGATTGGGCATTTTTCTCCTTGCTTGTATGTATCATGTTATATCACACAATAGGAAATCTGCTGTGAATGCAATAATGGAGAGAAACCATTTAAATCTGTCTATTGTTGTAGGCATATAACAAATGAACCTTCATTGTATCTTCCCTTCAAGGTGGTTCAGGAATAATAGTACAGTAAAAGCATGTCAATACTGATGACACATCATTTTTCTCCACTTGGAGGAGGAGGAGAAAAAAATACATTTAATAAATGTGTTTTAACAATGTCGTATTTTTATATCATAAGCATCTTAAGCCACATGGCCCCAGCACAACACAAATAGGAATTAGTTAGCAGCTCTCCTTCAAATTGTGTTTTCACAAAAAGCTGATCTGAATAAATCAAGATTAAAAAGCGGATTTGCCTTAAGAGAATTGAAGTACAGATAAATTTGTAAAGAGAGTTGCCTTTCCCTTCTTTAGGTTTAGATGAAACTGTCCCTTGTGGAAGGCAGACTGCTTTCAACATGTCTTGGCAAGAGTATTTGAGTCACAGTGCTTATTATCTGTGTGGCTTTCAGCAAGTTGCGTATTTTTTTTGAGAGTCAGTTTTCTTATAAATGAGGATATTACAATATTGTTGTAAAGCTTGGACATGACAAAATATTATTTTATAAATTAATCAATTATTTACCAATGAATCTATTCTAGGTATAGAATGTCTAGAACCTTAGTAGCAAATATGCATCAAAGAGCTAAAATAGTTATAGAAAATGATGATGATGATGAAGAAAGATAGATAGATAGACAGATAAACAAATAGACTCCAGTGGCTATAGCATGTTTTCACTGAAATTTAAAATAGTTAATTCAATTTGGAAATTTAACTACAACTTAAATGTCATATTTAAGGGCATTATTTTATGAATGCACATAGTTTTCCATCTCAAATTATATACTTTTAAACCCAAGTTTTCATATATTAGATGTCCCTCCAGAAAAGCACACCCGTATTTCTGGAAAAAATACGATGTGTGAAAGGCAGCCATTCATATATTTCAATGAAAGAATAATCTTTATCTAGTCCTAACTCTGTTCAAAGGCCTGAAATTTAATGAGCAAAGCTGCCCAGCACAAAGTAAAACTTAGCATGTGCAGACGTTTGTGAACTTTAACTTCTCAAAACATTTTTTTCCTTGTTCTTTTATGTTGATAGGCACTGGCTGAATGTCAGTAACTTATGTGGCAACTATTCAGGCTGTGTAAACAGCCAAGGTATCCATATTCATCGTTTACACTTTAGAACACATTAAAAAGTGACATTTGCGTCAGTGTTCTCTTGCTCTGTCTCACTTTCCTCTATTTCTTTCACCTCCAGTATCTCAAAACCAGAACATAGCAATGCTGGCCATTATACCCTCTCCAAGGAATGTCCAATAAACACAGTTGAGTGATGGGAACTTGAGCCCAAATTTGCCAACCCAATTAACCTTTGAACCTTGGATGATGATCCTTACTGCCACATGCAACAACAGCAAATGGTCTCTTGAGCAAGAGTTTATGGTGTATTTGCTTTTTACCAATTTTTTTTCCAGTCAAGCACATAATAACTTTGAGGACTTGCTGCTTGTAGTTTGCACAGGTTCACACTAATAGACCAGAGCTCACCTAGGTAATAAATATCTAATATGCTAACAATGTGTGTTTTTCTCAACACAAAGTGGTGAGCGAGATGGACAAGATGAAATCTCACCCACCATCCCTTTAATTGTATCCTGAATATTCAGCAAAGATAAGAAAGTAATGAGTAATTTGCAATGAATAAAAGGACACATTGAATTGGTCTTGGCCCTTCACTGATTTTCAACTGTTCAATATAGCTTTTCCAAAAATAAAGTGAATTTTTTGTTTAAATGTTGGAATGCATTAAGGAAATACAAGGCCTTGCTCAGGAAATGCAGGAAGCTTCTAATTACAGACTTCACTCAGGAACTTTAGCAGGTGCTAAATCTTAAATAAAAACTTCAATGTACTCTTAATAATTGATCAATTTGTCTTGAATTTAAATGCCAAGATGTTTCATTTTATGTTAAAGAAAACAAAAAATGTTGGTGAACACAAGTTTGTTATGTTTTGCTATGTTCCTGATAGTCTATGCAGCCCAAATATTTTTCGCATGAAAAAAGCACTGACATTCATTCTTCACTTGAGAGCATGTCATGGGATGAATTTGCAGGATTCATGAAAGTATACTGTTTATCAGATCTTAATGTTTCTTTAAATATTTCAACTTTACCCATAAAAAACTCTTGTACAAAAATTACTATTCTCAGTGCATATATCTGATTCTTGTCTTGAATCTATAATCCTCACTATTATTTAGATTGCATATCAGAATCACTTCAAACATCAGCTTTTATTGATGTCCTTCAAAGAACATCACACATTTAAAAAAAAATCTGTACTTATGAACATGCTGAATATAATACAAACATAAGCAGAATATGAAAAATGTATACTTTGCAATAACTGGATAGTTCTTGAAATGTCACCTGCTCTGTGGGATGTAAAGGAGATGAACATTATCATTTGGCATAACTGTGTATTTCTTTGGATGTAGAAATAAAGTACTGATCATTAATCTGTTTGATTTTATAGAACACTTTTAAATGCCTTGATGGATGTAGAGTTTTCAAAAAAAAAAACTGACAATGAGTCTGAATCTGGACTTAAGAATGCTGGGATAATAATGCTAAAAAAAATGGTACTCTCTAGGATATTCTGACAAGGACTGTAGAAAGCACATATCACTCAACCTGACATTCCATTTTACCCATAAAAGCCACGTTTTAATAAATTATCAATAGAACCATTTATATCTTAATATATGGTCAAATTTTCTCCATCTAGTGAATCAGGAATGTAAATTTTGCCTTTGCCAGACCTCTAGAATTAGATTTAGTGAATTGCCCAAGGTCATAAAAGGTCCAAATTGCACATCATCCAGTGTGACATGACATGGTTGGTCAACTAAAATGCAACTACAAAGGCATAGAAGCTTTTCCAAAGATAGTTACAGAGCTTTTCCTTTTAGTCCATAGGGTAGTGTGGATGAGATCCCTGAAGAATTGCCAGTGAAACAAACAAGAAAACCACAACGTGAAAGTGGTTCAGCTATTTTTATCTTCATTAAAAATATTTCTTTATAGCTCTCTTCCCATGAATCAAACACTTGGCCATTTGCTCGCACAAAGACTACCTCCCTGAGTAGTGCTGCCTACCACTTTAATTGAACCCAGATGTCTTTCTTCTAGGTTTCTTTGTATTCCTGAGCATGTCCCATAAAATAATTGAATTGATAAATTATTTCAGTGAGATTCTTGCCCTTTAATTTCATCTGTAATAATTTTATAACATACTGAATAACAGAATCCTTCCACTTATACAACAATATTACTATTGCAAATTTCTTCCATACCTTCCACGTTCACAGCATCAGGTTTCCAGTGAATTTCAAAGTCAGTAAACAAAAGGAAAACTCAGTGTTCACAAAAGGGTCTTCAGGATTTATATCGATTTCCTCTTTTCTTTCACTTTGGTTATGTCATTTAGAGAATGACTATGAGACAGGGATCTGACTAAAATATGAGTCAGCAGCCCTAGTTTTGACACACAGTTTTGCAAAAGGAACTCCTATTTTACCTGAAGTTGTGGCAGAGAAAGGTCCCCAAGTTTATTTGTAGATTCAATTTCCTGTATGTGTGTATGTGTGTGTGTGCCACGCACACCATTTTGACTTCGTGAAGCAGAACAATGCCTCTCCTTCCCAAAGATACCGTGTGCTATCCTCCAGAACCTGAGAATATGTTAGGTTACATTGCAAAGTGTATTTAAAATTGCAAAAGAAATTAAAATTTCTAATCACTGACTTTCAGATGGGTGATTAGCCTTAATTATCCAGGTGGGCCCAATATAATCACAAAGATACTTAACAGGAGAGGCATGAATGAGAAGAGGTCAGAGTAACACATTGTAAGAAGGGCCTAGCCCACACCATTGCTGAGCTTTAAAGGAGCCACCGTCAAGGAATGTGGACAGACTCTAGAAGGGGAAAAGGCAAGAAAATGGATTTTTTTCTAGAGCCTCCAGAAAGGGAAGCATCTTGATTTTAACCCCTTGTGACTATTTCAGACTTCTGACTTCCAGAAGTGTAAAATAATAAAAGCCACTAAGACTGTGGTAAATTTCTTATGGCAGAAACAGGAAACTAATAAAGATTTCTTGTAGCTCCATCCTATAATATTATGTAATTGTATCCTACACTATTGGCAAAGGGGGTGTCAAACAGATTGTGGTCATGGTGCAGTTGTAGGAGTAGACAGAGGGTTTTGAAATGAAATACAATGCTAACTTAGAAGACAATCATGTCACCAAAGAACTGTCTCCTTGAAAATTTTCCATTTCAATTCCCCTCTGCAATGTTAACTATGGCAACAGATTGGTATCACATAAAATAGTATCGAACTTTAATTTAGAAAAGGAGAGTCTGATTTCAAAGGTATTATTTTTAATATGCTTTTCCTTTTGTAAAATAAAAAATAGTGTGTTTCAATATCCTATTTAACTAAATAAGATTAAATGCCATCTGAAACTTTTTCTATGTTATAAATCCATCTACTGAATTGTGTGTGTCTCATAAAAGTCTGCATTTACATGCCATAAGTCATTTTCCTTGCAACTACCTCTCGCTTTATACATTAAATTCCTTTCTGTTTTTGTTCTAACCAATTTCGGAAAGAGTAGAGACCACTCTATTTCTATTTTTGAGTTAAATGACTTTGTATAGATTCTGCATGTGATTTATTGCTCTAAGCTTAAATATGTGAAGACTTATATCTTAAGAGAGATATGCTTAGCGTGGAGATTTTGCATTTTTAGTCACTGAAAATCTGAATTATAGGTTTGGAAGGGAAATCAGAATTCTCTGACTTCTCTTTTTGTAGACATCTACACTAATGTTTTAGCCAGAAATTGTCCTTTTCCTTTTTTCTTTTGGCTTTTCCAGTTTTCCTGGGAATACATTTTCATAGCACATAAAAATAATGTGAAGTTGTATTTCAAATCCATTACACTGTGTTTTGTTATGTCTAACCTAAGTCCTTTCTAATCCATTTCAAATTCACTTCCTATTCTGGTCTTCCCAGTAACATGTAACAGCTCTATACCTTCTGAGTCATCCTCCTTTTTATACCTGAAGTCTTCTTAAGTCTTCACCCTCAACCAGCCACAGTTTTCTTATTTCCAAGCTTAATGGAAGCTAACGTGTTTTTTTAACTTGTAAGGAAAATTCAACAATTAATCACTTTTATTCTTCTCCCATGGACATACCCTATAGATCAATTGTGGAATACAAGCAAGATGCTATATCCTAATTCAATTGTGATCATTATGAATCAAACAATATTAAGATGTCTCAGTTGCTGTTATCTGTGTCATTGCCATATTTCTTATAATATTACTACATTAATGACTCATATCTAATACACAGCCTCCATAGCCTGATTTTTCTAAACACAATGAAAACGAAACCACATTTTTTTACAGAAATTAGTTTTTTTTTGCCCTCTTTGAAGGGGAAATACAGTTACAGGCAAAAGACTAATGAACTGGGAAGCAGGAAACAAAGTATTCACAAGGCCTTTCTCTTAGCTGGGCCTCAGTTTATTCTATAAAATCAGACAATTGAAGTAGGAAGATTTACTCTCCTATGTTCCTGCTCTTGGGATGTTTTTAGGGTAATCAATATGTATTTACTAAATGTGGAACTCATGAACAAAAATATTTCACTGCTTGTTGTGAAGTGCTACTTGATTTTGTTTCACACAGAGTATTTCACTAGTCTGTTAAAACTAAGAAAGATAGTGGAAAAATCCACAAAGCAATTGGTCTATAATTATCACCTTATAAACATTTTGAAACAGCCTCATTGTCTGGGGTGTCACCAGAAGTTCTCTGTCTCACGGCCCAGGAAATCAAGGATGCAGACATGCCAAGGGCGAGGTTAGAGCAGAAGTTAAATAAGCAGAAGAGAGAAAGCTGTCTACCACAGACAGGGGTCCTGAAAAAGGGTTTCCATTTCACGGTTGAATACAGAGGCTTTTATAAGAAACCAATGAGGGCTAGGCATCTCATTTGCATAACATGCAGATTTCTGGTAACTCCACCCCATCCTTCTAGTGTGCATGCGGGCCCTTAGCTTGAGTTACTCCATATTGCTTTGTTCCCCTTACTGTGTATGTGTGAGAGGACAAAATTTTCCATTTGGGGCATGTCTGGGTAAATCTCCTGAGTAGCCTTTCTTATCTATGAGGCTGTCAGCATGTCTCAGGCAAGCCTCCCTGTGCAAGTTCCCTTATCTATGCCTGCAGGTTGTTCTTTTGTTTGAAAGAATTCAACTGAAGACCCATCCTAACTGCCTGCCTGACCAGTTTATTCCTTCCTCCTCTCTCAATTTCACAATATTTTTTCAATATTTTCTCGGGTGGTAGTTAAGGTAGCAAGCCTCTAATATCCAAGGTTATTATTATTATTGTAACTTTGAGATAGATTTTAAATTTATGAGATCTTATCTGAGGCTGTCTACCTGAACATTCATAAGTTGAAGAAGATATATAATACTTATAAGCAAATGTTCACTGCAAAATTGTCTGTATTTATGAAAAAATGAAAATTAACTTACTATCATACAAAGTGAAATGCTACATAAATCTTAAAATAAATGTTAGGACCCTTAACACAAAGAAATGTTTAAGACATAATCTTTAAATAAATTAAAGTAACATAAGTATCTAAATATTTTAGCTGCAACTTTATAAACATATTAAACATTTGTTGAATATAAGAAAACATAACTAATGAATTAAAGACATTTTTACTGCAAATTTATCTTTACTCATGCTATATGTTTGAAATTGTAGCTCATAGCTTGAAGTTAATTCAGTACATTTTTAAAGAACTAGAATTCAAAAATGTTACATAATATAAAGTTTAAAAACCTCTATATATTTAGTTAGACATAGTCAAAGATTCCCCATTCACAATGCTCAATCTTAGCTGTATTTTAGTTATTGCAATACTGCTGAGTTTGTGGTTATTGGTTATATCTTGAAATAATTTGTTTCATCCTTTTAATGTTTTATTATTTTTTCTTCCTTTTATATTGCTTTTAGATTTGTTTTGCTATCTTTAGAGATGAGGATATAATGGTGATTTTTCAAACAGTAGTTAAAATTGACTCCATTTATAACCCAAGACATAATTCTCTTCAAAGAAAGTTGTGTACCTCAGCAGTAGCACTCCCTTTGAAAGAGAAGACCCTGAAGGCTAAGTAGGAGTAATTGAAGAGGAATGAAATGTTTTTAACTATTAAAAATCACCTTTGGCTTACAAGATTTAATTAAATGTAGTTTGCACCTCTTCAACCATTTGTATCCAACATTAAAATTGTCAGCATTTTTTTCTGCTAACAATAGAGGACAAACCAAAAATTTGTATATCCTTCTCCAAACTGAGGAATCAATGTATAAAGAGCATCCATACACATGTAAAGTTTGTTCCCTTTGACCAAATGGTGGCTGAATGTTCTTTATTTTCTTCTAATGTCTCTTGTATTAAGAAACTGTTTTGTGTTGTTATTCTCAAAATGTAACTGTCATCTAAAATTGGCCAATACAATACATTAACATCTCAGTGATGAAGTAGCTACTAACAAATTCAGAAGCCTGTTCCAGGAAATATAGTTGAGAAATTGAAAGATGTGATCCTCTTTCTTCACTCCCAGTTTGCATGAAAATTGTTCCAGGAAAAACGGGTTCACCTGTAACAGTGCCTGTCAGAGTCTTCCCATGGGAAACAGAGATTCTCAGTGACACACTGAAAAGCGGGGAGACATAGAGATGGATCGCAGTCAGACCTTGAACTTCAAATTAGTGGACAATAGCTCTATAGAGATACCAACTAATTTTCTCCCTACAGGAATACCATGCAGGCTGACAGGCCAATATCATCCATTATTTTTAATTGGAGAGAAAAATGCCACAGTTAGAGTGACACACCACATATCCATGGCCTAACTTTGTGATGGGTAGGAAATTCACTGCAAAGTGGACTTTCATTTTGTATTCAGTTCCTTTTCACACCAATGGGAAGAGGTGAGGGGAGAAATGTCTAAATGTCAGACAGTCAGTGAGAATGAGACTGCTGCTTCTCAGCAGAAGTAATTAGGCGGGCCTTTCTCAACCCTGGACTAGGTGGTGAAGGCTCCTTCCAGGTAACAGTGCACTTTGTTCTGTTTTCAAGAGTCACAGACTGATGTGTGTGCTCAAAAAGGAGCTTTCCCCTCTGTAATTAAATATTTATCGCAACAAGAAGCTAGCAATGGTACTATGTGCCTCTAATTAACCACAACAGAGGACAATTAATGCCTCCAGGACAAGCATCACTATTTTAAAAGGGAGGGACAGGTTAGTGCATCCAGGTGGCTAATCTTTATTCCCCCCAATAAGCCCAATAGAAAGGATATTGTTTGTTGGTAAGTATCAGCACTTGCCAATCTTTCATTCTATCAGCAAGCTTCTGGTGATGAGCCTGTCTCTGTCCATTAGAATGTAACTTATGTGTACATCTCTTGGTTTCCAGATGGAAACAAAACCAAGACCAGATGGTCTTATGTGTAAAAGAAGCCTTTTAAGATGAGGCTGATCAATTTCAATGCTATCAGACTTAGAAGAGTTGCTCACAAGGAAATAAGTTGATTTAACGTTGTGGCAAAAATAAGCTCCTTGAAGTCAGGGGCTGTACTTTCTATGGGTTCCATCAAGAACTCAGTGCCTGATGAACAAGAGAGTTATGTGGAGGGATGATGGCAACATTACATTCAGCCATCTCAATCAAAAAAGGCAGTGCTCATTTTCAGAAAAACGCTGTCATTATATTCTTCAAGGATACAAAAGTAATGTAAATATGACAAAATGTCTCCATAGTGCTCAGAAAAGAAAAACATATCTATATTTTTAGAAAAGAGGTACCGATTTACTCATGTTACATTTCAGAGTTAGGGTACAATGGCATTTATATGATAGAAAGTCAATAGAAATTCCTGTTTTCAGTGAGAAATTCAGATGTTTCACACCTGTCAAAAGATTTAAAATTGAATTTTAAAGTACAATTGTTTGATACTGTGTAAGTAGCCCTGTTTAGCTTGAATCATAGTGTTTTATCACCCATAAGCATGGTAGTAATATTTTCTATCTCGTAGAGATAGTACACTATAAGTAAAACAGCTAATAGTGTAGGTGTTCTCAACTAGCACTGTGCCTGCAACATACGCATCCAATGAAGGTTTGTTTTCTCTCTGTTTTTCCTTAGTAGAGACCTACGTGCTTGGATTGCTAGTTTATCATAACAAGTTTTTTATAAAAATAATAAACATAAATGATCTATTAATATGTTTTCTGGCTAGGTGTGCTGGCTCACGCCTGTTATTCCAGCACTTTGGGAGGCCGAGGCGGGTGGATCACAAGGTCAGGAGATCAAGACCATCCTGGCTAACACAGTGAAACCCCGCCTCTACTAAAAATACAAAAAATTAGCTGGGCATGGCAGTGGGTGCCTGTAGTCCCAGCTACTTGGGAGGCTGAGGCAGGAGAATGGTGTAAACCTGGGAGGCGGAGCTTGCAGTGAGCCAAGATCATGCCCCTGCACTCCAGCTTGGGTGACAGTGCAAGACTCCATCTCAAAAAAAAAAAAAAAAAAAAAAAAAAAAAGTTTTCTAATTGTCAAACTACCAGCAGGTCAGCTTTTACTGATATGATAATTCAATGGATATTTCCTCAATTTCCTAGACCTTTCTATATAATGTTGGGCCTAGCCATGAAAAATCCAGATGTAAAAATTCACATTTTAATACTAACATCTAACATTTATGAATGGCCAGCCTCCACTGGACTGCTTTATGTACTTTAGCTAATAATCTTTACAAGAACCCTGAATCCATGAGATCCTTTGTTTACTATGATATCCTCACAATTTGCATGAGAAATATTTAAACAAACAAACAAACAAAAAATGGGCCTTTTGAATGTCTCTTGAACCAGCCTTAATATTTCCCAGTAATGCATTTGTCTTCACGTGCTTTCTTTTCTTTGTAACCCCTCTACCCTCTTCTGTATATGAGCCTTCTTCCTCAGATGGAAGGTTCATGAGACTGTACTCAAAGTGGGCTCAAAATTGACTATCCAGAGTTGGAGATTCACTATTTTGCACCATTTGGCTATCACCTAATTTCAGACCCAGTTCCAAATAATAGCTGACACTCCAGTCCTTTGCTACATTCTACTTTCTTATGTGGTAATGTGTCTGGAATTGGTTCCTTCCAGTGGGTTCTTGGTCTCACTGACTTCAAGAATGAAGCCACAGACCCTCATGGTGAGTGTTACAGTTCTTAAAGATGGTGTGTCCAGAGTTTGTTCCTTCAGATGTTCAGATGTGTCCGGAGTTTCTTCCTTCCAGTGGGGTCGTGGTCTCGCTTGACTTCAGGAGTGAAGCTGCAGACCTTCACAGTGCGTGTTACAGTTCTTAAAGAGCTGTTTGTTTCTCCCAATGGGTTCGTGGTATCACTGACTTCAGGAGTGAAGCCACAGATGTTTGCAGTGAGTGTTATAGCTCATAAAGGTAGTGTGGACCCAAAGAGTGAGCAGCAGCAAGATTTATTGTGAAGAGTGAAAGAACAAAGCTTCCACAATGTGGAAGAGGACCAGAGTAGGTTGACACTGCTGGCTCAGTTGGCCAGCTTTTATTCCCTTATTTGGCCCTGCCCACATCCTGCTGATTGGTCCATTTTACAGAGTGCTGATTGGTCCATTTTTACAGAGTGCTGGTTGGTCTGTTTTTTATAGAGTGCTGATTGGTGCATTTACAAACCTTTAGCTAGACACAGAGCGCTGATTGGTGCGTTTTTACAGAGTGCTGATTGGTGCATTTACAAATCTTTAGCTAGAGACAGAGAGTGCTGATTGGTGTGTTTACAATCCTTTAGCTAGACAGAAAAGTTCTCCAAGCCCTCACCAGACCCAGAAGCCCAGCCAGCTTCACCTCTGAATCCTCCCTCTAAATAGGACACCCCAACTGATGTTGGGAATTGGGCAATGACCACTCTAGATACTTCCTGCTGGATAGGGGTGAAGAAGGGCCCCTGTGGTTGTAGTGTCCTCCAGAGGGGAACTCTTTAGGCCAGTGAAAGGGCCAGTGGGTCAATCCAGAGGTCTTCAGTAGAAGTTGTTAGTTGAGTTCATTTGGGGTTCCATTTGTAATACCATCTGTAGCTTGATGGCCTAGATTCTAGAGGAAACAAATTTGACAAGGAGGTTAAAAATACAGGGCCCAAAGGCAAGTAATAGCAAAATGGCTGCCACAGGACCTAGAAAGGGGAGAAGCCATGTACATTGCCCAACTCCAGAGGTTGGTATAAGAGTTTGAAAGGTGTTGTCTGATTTCAGAAGCCTTTTCCTGTAAACACCAGGTGGCATCTCATATTGTTCCTGACTGGTTAGTGTAAAAACCACTCTCCTCCCCTAAGAAGGTGCAGAGTCCTGCTTTCTCAGCAGCAGGGAAGTCTAGGCCTTGGCGGTTTTGGAGACTCACTGCTGCCAAAGACTCTATTTGGGATTGTAGAATAAGGATAGATTTCGTAATTTCTTGCAAATTGTCTGAGAAATCCTTTGAAAGTGTGTGGTAGTAGGATGATGAAATAGATAAACTATTCTGGCTCCTATAGCAGTAGCCATTCCTAACCCTGTAAGTAGGGGTATTAGTTGTATGGCTCAGCACTGACGGACTTAGGGTCAGTCCGTCCCTAAGGTACGGGGTACTGATAGGGTCTGATTTCCTGGGGCAATGTTAACGTTGGGACTTAGAAAGACCAAGGTACAGATGCCTGTCTAGTTAGTGGGGAGACAGATATAGGTCAATGTTCCACATAAGAAGAATATACCTTGCCTGGGTAGACAGAACTAGTTGTGTATGTTAAAAAGGTGTATGAGGTTGTTGTTTTCATTTTCCCATACTCCTAGAGTATTTGCCAAGGTAGCTCTGGCAAATGGCTGAAAAGGGGTTTTGGGAACAAACTGAGTGGCTCCCTGTGTTCTATTTTCCCATTGGAGAA
This sequence comes from Piliocolobus tephrosceles, assembly GCF_002776525.5. NCBI lineage: Eukaryota > Metazoa > Chordata > Mammalia > Primates > Cercopithecidae > Piliocolobus > Piliocolobus tephrosceles. Next base: position 145,175,290 of record NC_045438.1, read on the forward strand.
AACACTGTTTTGTATCTACTAACCATTCGAGAGAGTGATTGAAAGAGGGGATGAGAAGGCATTCGCTAGTGGTGGGGGCGCTGTTGCAGGGAGTCCAGGGGTGAATGGTCATGCAGGGAGTATGTTTGCCGTTACAAAACCTGGACTGTTAAGTAGGGAGAAGGTGATGATTTTTTTGGGGTCCTGAGAAGTGGACAAGCCGTCGGAATGGAGCTGTTTGGGTGACTCGGAAGTTACTATGATTAGTTGGGGCTTGAAGTTGTAGGGTGTAACTACACTGATGGGGTAGTAGGTGCCCCAGGGGCAGGCCTGAGAACAGGTTGCGTTGGTTGCATAAAGAAGCTTGGAAAGTTAAGAGGGTTTCATAGTTACAGGGCCATGTATGTGCTTTTCATTGCTTGTGTAATAGATGAGGTTGGAAATGTAAGAACGTAAAAGTTGGATTGCACGTCCTGTTAGGGTATTCTTGGTCCTATCAGAGATGAGGAATTCAGCTAATGATTGCATATTTAGAAGTTTGGAAGTATTTTCCTTCATAATGATGGTGGTAGGTCAACTTGGTAAAGACCTAGTTTTTTTGCAGGAATGGGAGTGGCAACATAAGCAGAAGTTAATAGAGAGATACAAAGCCAACAGTCATTTGCCAGGGAAGGATTGGATTGGTTTGACAAAGAGTGAGTTAAGATGAGAGTCTTGTAGAGGTAATTAGGAGCTAGTGGAAGGGGAGGGGTGATTGTATGAGGTATCCAAGGAAGCAGGAGGGATAGATAGGCAAACGGTAAATAGGAAGATAAAGAGGGTGCTCTGGAAGATGAGATCATTTTATCCAGGCTGAGTTAAAGGTAGGAGTAAATTGCTGTCAGAAGGAAGGAAGATAGAAAGAAGATTGATGTGATTAGGATTTTTATCCCAGCAGGAGCTACAGTATGTAGCCCTATTGCAAAGAATATGGTTAGTATGCTGCTTAATAATATGATGAAACAGTGAAAGGATTCCATTAAAGGGGTAAGGAGAGGTGTTAAATATTATGTACGTTTTCACTTATCTTTTTTAAGGAGGAAGGGGTTCTTCTTCAGGATCAGTGTTAGGAGCCTTTTTAGTCTGGGATGTTTCCTTCCGAAAATGGAGATGCAAGTCCTCCAACGGTTTGCAGGTGTATCGAGGCTGGTCTGGATGATCTTGGGACTCCTGAGTTGACGGTCCCGCAGGTTCCTTAGGGGGTGTCCAAAATTTAACTCGGGTGTGGTGAATCCAAGATTCCACTCCTGCCACCTTAACTGCAGTTGGGGTAGAGAGGATTACCAAGTATGGTCCTTCCCACAAAGAGTCCATAGATGGGGAGTAGAGGGGAGAGATTTGACCAACACTAGATCTCCTGATTGAAACAACTCTGTTCCCTTTTCTCTGTGACATCCTTCATGTAGGTTTGTAAGGTTTTGTTGATATTTTGCCAAAGAAGTTATATCTTTGACCAAGTTGGCTGTTTCCTGATCAAATAGGATGTCATTTAAGAGAAAAGTTGTCCATACAGCATTTTATATGGACTGAGCCCCATTTTGTGAGGAGAATTTCAGATTTTCAACAAGGCCATGGGCAAAAGAGTAGACCATGAGAGATGAGTTTCTTGGGTTAGTTTCCTTAAGTGACTCTTGAGTGTTTCATTTGCTTTCTTGACCTTCCCTGAGGATTGTGGCCTCCAGGCGCAGTGAAGATGATATTGCAGCCCTAGGGCCCTGGAAATTCCCTGAGTTATCATGGCTTTAAAAGTCGGACCATTGTCACTCTGTAAGCTTTGGGGAAGCCAAATCTAGGAATTATTTCATGAATTAGGACTTTAATCACTTCCTGAGCCTTCTCTGTCTTGCAGGGGAATGCTTCTATCCAATTTATAAAGGTATCAACACAGACCAACAAGTATTGACTTAGACATATGGGTGAAGTCTAACTGCCAGTCCTCTCGAGGATAGTGACCTATGCTTTGTTCCCCAAAAGGGGCCTTACGATGGACCAAGGGATTATTCCTTTGGCACACCTCACAGGCTTTGACTACCTGTCGGATGGTCCCAAGGAGATTGGGCCCTGTAAATAGGGATTTGGCCATTTGATGAGTGTTTTCAATACCCATATGAAAAGTTTGGTGGAGCGTTTTAAGTATTTTCCACTGGCTGGCTTCAGATATAAGTACCTTGCCTTCTTCTGTTGTTAACCACCCTGAGGGGAGAAAACTATGCCCCTGTGATAGTCCCCATTCTGTTACAGTTGGGGAATACTGGGGCTTAATCTCTTGGAGGGGGATGTTCCATACCAAGGGTCCTTCCATAGGTATTTCTAATGGGAGGTTCTACCTTGCAGCAATTTTGGCCTCAGCATCTGCCCGACGGTTTCCTTCTGCCTTTTCTCCTTTACCTTTTTGATGACTTCGGCAGTGTAAGACTGGCATCTCCTTGAGTTTTTGCATTTTCCCAGATCTAAGGCTCGGGTAAGTGCCACTAGTTCTGCTAACTGGGCGCTGGTCCCTGGGGGAAGAGACTTACTTTTTTTAATTTTTTTTTTTTTATTATTATACTTTAAATTCTAGGGTACATGTGCATAACGTGCAGATTTGTTACATATGTACACTTGTGCCATGTTGGTGTGCTGCACCCATCAACTCGTCAGCACCCATCGACTCGTCATTTACATCAAGTATAACTCCCAATGCAATCCCTCCGCCCTCCCCCTCCCCATGATAGGCCCCGGTGTGTGATGCTCCCCTTCCCGAGTCCAAGTGATCTCATTGTTCAGTTCCTACCTATGAGTGAGAACATGTGGTGTTTGGTTTTCTCTTCTTGTGATAGTTTGCTAAGAATGATGGTTTCCACCTGCATCCATATCCCTACAAAGGACACAAACTCATCCTTTTTTATGGCTGCATAGTATTCCATGGTGTATATGTGCCACATTTTCTTAGTCCAGTCTGTCACTCATGGACATTTGGGTTGATTCCAAGTCTTTGCTATTGTGAATAGTGCCACAATAAACATACGTGTGCATGTATCTTTATAGCAGCATGATCTATAATCCTTTGGGTATATACCCAGTAATGGGATGGCTGGATCATATGGTACTTCTAGTTCTAGATCCTTGAGGAATTGCCATACTGTTTTCCATAATGGTTGAACTAGTTTACAATCCCACCAACAGTGTAAAAGTGTTCCTATTTCTCCACATCCTCTCCAGCACCTGTTGTTTCCTGTCTTTTTAATGATTGCCATTCTAACTGGTGTGAGATGGTATCTCATTGTGGTTTTGATTTGCATTTCTCTGATGGCCAGTGATGATGAGCATTTTTTCATGTGTCTGTTGGCTGTATGAATGTCTTCTTTTGAGAAATGTCTGTTCATATCCTTTGCCCACTTTTTGATGGGGTTGTTTGTTTTTTTCTTGTAAATTTGTTTGAGTTCTTTGTAGGTTCTGGATATCAGCCCTTTGTCAGATGAGTAGATTGCAAAAATTTTCTCCCATTCTGTAGGTTGCCTGTTCACTCTGATGGTAGTTTCTTTTGCTGTGCAGAAGCTCTTTAGTTTAATTAGATCCCATTTGTCAATTTTGGCTTTTGTTGCCATTGCTTTTGGTGTTTTAGATATGAAGTCCTTGCCCATGCCTATGTCCTGAATGGTATTACCTAGGTTTTCTCCTAGGGTTTTTATGGTATTAGGTCTAACATTTAAGTCTCTAATCCATCTTGAATTAATTTTCGTATAAGGAGGAAGGAAAGGATCCAGTTTGAGCTTTCTACTTATGGCTAGCCAATTTTCCCAGCACCATTTATTAAATAGGGAATCCTTTCCCCATTTCTTGTTTTTCTCAGGTTTGTCAAAGACCAGATGGCTGTAGATGTGTGGTATTATTTCTGAGAACTCTGTTCTATTTCATTGGTCTATATCTCTGTTTTGGTACCAGTACCAAGCTGTTTTGGTTACTGTAGCCTTGTAGTATATTTTGAAGCCAGGTAGCGTGATGCCTCCAGCTTTGTTCTTTTGACTTAGGATTGTCTTGGCAATGCGGGCTCTTTTTTGGTTCCATATGAACTTTAAAGCCGTTTTTTCCAATTCTGTGAAGAAAGTCATTGATAGCTTGATGGGGATGGCATTGAATCTATAAATTACCTTGGGCAGTATGGCCATTTTCACGATATTGATTCTTCCTATCCATGAGCATGGTATGCTCTTCCATTTGTTTGTGTCCTCTTTTATTTCACTGAGCAGTGGTTTGTAGTTCTCCTTGAAGAGGTCCTTTACATCCCTTGTAAGTTGGATTCCTAGGTATTTTATTCTCTTTGAAGCAATTGTGAATGGAAGTTCATTCATGATTTGGCTTTCTGTTTGTCTGTTACTGGTGTATAAGAATGCTTGTGATTTTTGCACATTAATTTTGTATCCTGAGACTTTGCTGAAGTTGCTTATCAGCTTAAGGAGATTTTGGGCTGAGACGATGGGGTTTTCTAAATATACAATCTTGTCATCTGCAAACAGGGACAATTTGACTTCTTCTTTTCCTAACTGAATAACTTTTATTTCTTTCTCTTGCCTGATTGCCCTAGCCAGAACTTCCAACACTATGTTGAATAGGAGTGGTGAGAGAGGGCATCCCTGTCTTGTGCCAGTTTTCAAAGGGAATTTTTCCAGTTTTTGCCCATTCAGTATGATATTGGCTGTGGGTTTGTCATAAATAGCTCTTATTATTTTGAGATACGTTCCATCAATACCGAATTTATTGAGCATTTTTAGCATGAAGGGCTGTTGAATTTTGTCAAAGGCCTTTTCTGCATCTATTGAGATAATCACGTGGTTTTTGTCTTTGGTTCTGTTTATATGCTTGATTACGTTTATTGATTTGTGAATGTTGAACCAGCCTTGCATCCCAGGGATGAAGCCCACTTGATCATGGTGGATAAGCTTATTGATGTGCTGCTGGATATGGTTTGCCAGTATTTTATTGAGGATTTTTGCATCGATGTTCATCAGGGATATTGGTCTAAAATTCTCTTTTTCTATTGTGTCTCTGCCAGGCTTTGGTATCAAGAAGATGTTGGCCTCATAAAATGAGTTAGGGAGGATTCCCTCTTTTTCTATTGACTGGAATAGTTTCAGAAGGAATGGTACCAGTTCCTCCCTGTACCTCTGGTAGAATTCAGCTGTGAATCCATCTCGTCCTGGACTTTTTTTGGTTGGCAGACCATTAATTATTGCCTCAATTTCAGATCCTGCTATTGGTCTATTCAGGGATTCAACTTCTTCCTGGTTTAGTCTTGGGAGAGTGTAAGTGTCCAGGAAATTATTCATTTCTTCTAGATTTTCTAGTTGATTTGCGTAGAGGTGTTTATAGTATTCTCTGATGGTAGTTTGTATTTCTGTGGGGTCGTTGGTGATATCCCCTTTATCATTTTTTATTGCGTCTATTTGATTCTTCTCTCTTTTCTTCTTTATTAGTCTTGCTAGAGGTCTATCAATTTTGTTGATCTTTTCAAAAATCCAACTCCTGGATTCATTGATTTTTTGGAGGGTTTTTTGTGTCTCTAACTCCTTCAGTTCTGCTCTGATCTTCGTTATTTCTTGCCTTCTGCTAGCTTTTGAATGTGTTTGCTCTTGCCTCTCTAGTTCTTTTAATTGTGATGTTAGAGTGTCAATTTTAGATCTTTCCTGCTTGCTCTTGTGGGCATTTAGTGCTATAAATTTCCCTCTACACACTGCTTTAAATGTGTCCCAGAGATTCTGGTATGTTGTATCTTTGTTCTCATTGGTTTCAAAGAACATCTTTATTTCTGCCTTCATTTCGTTATGTACCCAGTAATCATTCAGGAGCAGGTTATTTGGTTTCCATGTAGTTGAGCGGTTTTGATTGAGTTTCTTCGTCCTGAGTTCTAGTTTGATTGCACTGTGGTCTGAGAGACAGTTTGTTATAATTTCTGTTCTTGTACATTTGCTGAGGAGTGCTTTACTTCCAATTATGTGGTCAATTTTAGAATAAGTGTGATGTGGTGCTGAGAAGAATGTATATTCTGTTGATTTGGGGTGGAGAGTTCTGTAGATGTCTATTAGGTCTGCTTGCTGCAGAGATGAGTTCAATTCCTGGATATCCTTGTTAACTTTCTGTCTCATTGATCTGTCTAATATTGACAGTGGGGTATTGAAGTCTCCCATTATTATTGTATGGGAGTCTAAGTCTCTTTGTAAGTCTCCAAGGACTTGCTTTATGAATCTGGGTGCTCCTGTATTGGGTGCATATATATTTAGGATAGTTAGCTCTTCCTGCTGAATTGATCCCTTTACCATTATGTAATGTCCTTATTTGTCTCTTTTGATCTTTGATGGTTTAAAGTCTGTTTTATCAGACACTAGGATCGCAACCCCTGCTTTTTTTTTTTGTTCTCCATTTGCTTGGTAGATCTTCCTCCATCCCTTTATTTTGAGCCTATGTATGTCTCTGCATGTGAGATGGGTCTTCTGAATACAGCAAAGCCTGCAAGAAGTATGGGATTATGTAAAAAGACCAAATCTACATCTGATTGGGGTGCCTGAAAGTGAGGGGGAAAATGGAACCAAGTTGGAAAACACTCTTCAGGATATCATCCAGGAGAATTTCCCCAACCTAGTAGGGCAGGCCAACATTCAAATTCAGGAAATACAGAGAACGCCACAAAGATACTCCTCGAGAAGAGAAACTCCAAGATACATAATTGTCGGATTCACCAAAGTTGAAATGAAGGAAAAAATCTTAAGGGCAGTCAGAGAGAAAGGTCGGGTTACCCACAAAGGGAAGCCCATCAGACTAACAGCAGATCTCTCAGCGGAAACTCTACAAGCCAGAAGAGAGTGGGGGCCAATATTCAACATTCTTAAAGAAAAGAATTTTAAACCCAGAATTTCATATCCAGCCAAACTAAGTTTCGTAAGTGAAGGAGAAATAAAATCCTTTACAGATAAGCAAATGCTTAGAGATTTTGTCACTACCAGGCCTGCCTTACAAGAGACCCTGAAGGAAGCACTAAACATGGAAAGGAACAACCGGTACCAGCCATTGCAAAAACATGCCAAAATGTAAAGACTATCGAGGCTAGGAAGAAACTGCATCAACTAACAAGCAAAATAACCAGTTAATATCATAATGGCAGGATCAAGTTCACACATAACAATATTAACCTTAAATGTAAATGGACTTAATGGTCCAATTAAATGACACAGACTGGCAAACTGGATAAAGAGTCAGGACCCATCAGTTTGCCGTATTCAAGAGGCTTACTTTCAAGTACGATTACATCACTAACTATGGCATAACCTGCCCTTCGTATCCCATTCTCCATAAATGAACTTCCATTGGTATATAGGTTAAGGTAAGGATTAGCTAATGGGACTTGTAAGAGATCATCTCGGGTGGCATAAGTCTGGACTATAATTTGTTGGAAGTCATACTTAATTGGTTCCCCATCCTCTTGGAGAAAAGTGGCAGGATTGAGGGCCACGCAAGTATGTATTTGAAGCACCCATCCCTCAAGGAATAGCACCTGGTATCTAAGTAGGCAGTTGTCTGATAGCCATCAACTAACTTCCTTTGACACCTGTTATGCCATTTACATCATGAGTAGTCCAGACAGTGAGATCCTTTCCTTGTATTATTTTGATCACCTCTGACACTAAGACGGCCACTGCTGCAACTACCCTTAAATAGTGAGGCCAGCCTTTGCTACTACATCAATTTCCTTACTTAGGAAATGGTTGTGGAGTTGTCCCACTAGTCTGAGGAAGGACTCCAAGAGCTATCCCTGCTCTCTCTGTGACATATAAAGAGAAGTTTTGTCCTGTGGGAAGGCTTCAAGCTGGAGCTTGTACTAGGTCCTGCTTTAAGGTTTGGAAAGCTGTTTCTGCCCCTGGTTCCCTTTCTACTAGATGAGCATTTGCCCTCTGGGTCTCCTTGATTAGAGTACAGAATGCTCTGGCCATCTTGCTGTATCCGGGTATCCATAGATGGCAAAAGCCAGTGATTCCAAGGAACCCCTGTAACTCTTTTAATGTCTTAGGGTGGGGATAAGCCAATATAGGCTGTATTCATTCCTTGCTGAGGGCCCTGTTCCCTCTGACTAAGATTAGGCCTAGATATTTGACCTGCTGTAGGCAAAGCTGGGCCTTCGACCTAGACAACTTGTACCCACTTGTACCCTTGATTAGCTAGAAAGTTCAAGAGATCTAGAGTAGCCTGCTGGCATGAGGCTTCCAAACTGGTAGCCAAAAGTAAATCATCCACATACTGAAGGACCAGAGTGCCTGAACTTGAGAAGTGGCCTAGATCTTGGGCCGGTGCCTGACCAAATGGATGAGGGCTATCCCTAAACCCTTGGGGCAAGACCATCCACATAAGTTGGGATGTTCTGTCTGTGGGATCCTCAAAGGCAAAGAGAAACTGGGAGTCAGAGTTCAGGGGAATACAGAAGGCAACATCCTTGAGGTCCAGAACAGTGAACCATTATGCTTCCTCTGGTATTTGAGAGAGTAGGGTATAGGGGTTGGGTACAACTGGATATAGAGGAATTACTGCTACACTGATGAGTCTAAGATCTTGCACTAGTCTCCGTTGACCATTTGGTTTTTGTACTCCTAAAGTTGGGGTGTTGCAGGGACAGCTGCATTTCCTTACTAAGCCTTAAGCTTTTAAATGTTTAACAATATCATGTAATCCTTTATGAGCTTCAGACCTTAATGGGTATTGCCTTTGATAAGGAAAAGTGGTGGGATCTTTTAGCCTGATTTGGACTGGGCAGGCATTTTTTGCCGTTCCAAATTGTCCTTCCAATGCCCAGACTTCAGGGTTGATCCCCTCCTCAAGTAGGGGACAACAAATGGGTAACTTGTTCCCCATATTTATGTAGATAATAGCTCCAGCTTTGGCTAATATATCCCCCCCTAATAAGTTTGTGGGATTTTCAGGCATAACAAGAAAGGCATGTGGAAAGAGAAAAGTCTCCCAATTACAACTGAGGAGGTGGGAGAAATATCTGGTTACAGACTGTCCCAGGATTCCTCGGGTGGTAATGGACCTTGAGGGCAGTCATCCAGGACAGGATATTAACACTGAGAATGCCGCACCAGTGTCCAGGAGAAAGTCTATTTCCTGGCACTCAATGGTTAAACATACCCGGAGCTCAGTGAGGGTGATGATATGAGTTGGTGCTTGCCCCGGGCACCCTCAGTCCTGTTGTTGGGTCATCTGGTTGGGGGCTTCTGGCCCAGAGAACCTTTGCCCTCTGGGGCAGTGCACCATCCAGTGATTGCCTCAGCACAGTGGATATGGATGAGGGGGCGGCTTGTTTCTCATTGGACAATCTTTTTTAAGGTGTCCTTGTAAACCACACTGATAACAAGTCCTACCAGGTGATTGGCCTGCTCCATTTTCTGTCCTCTCTGAACCACCAAGGTTTGTTTTTCTGAGGGCCATGACTAAGGCTGTGGCGTTTCTCTGATCTCGCTTTTCCTTTTGGGCCTGTTCCTCTTGGTCCCTGTTATAGAACACTGAGGTTGCCAGGTTTAATAATGCCTCCAGATTTTGTTCAGGGCCCAGGGCTTGGTTTTGGAGTTTTCTCCTGATACCTGCAGCTGATTGAGTAATAAACTTATCTTTTAGAATCAACTGACCCTCAAGTGAGTAGGGTGACAGGGAAGTATATTTTCTTAAGGCCTCCCATAGCCACTCGAGGAAGCCAGAAGGATTTTCTTCCTTTCCCTGAGTTTTGGTAGACATCATTGAATAATTCATGGGCTTTTTCCTAATTCTCCTTAGTCCTTCTAGAACACAGGTCAACAGATGTTTACGACTTCAGTCCCCATGATCTGAGTCGAGGTCCCAGTGGGGATCCATACTGGGGATGGCTTGCTGACCAGTAGGGAATGTGTCCCTTTCTTCGGCTGTCATTCTATCATTTACTTGACTAAGATACCAGGTATCTCCAATGGCACTGCAACTAAAGCCACATTCTTTTCATTAAAGGCCAGGGTTTGATTTAACAATAGCATGACACCCCTCCAAGTGAGATCAAAGGTTTGCCCTAGACCCTGTAGGACATATATGTATGTATCAGGATCATTCAACAACTTCCCCAGGTCTGCCTTGATCTGCTTTAAATCAGAGAGGGAGAAAGGGACACGTACCCAGGTTGCTCCAAATTCCCCTCCCCCTACAGCTTGAAGGGGATGTAACTGATAGCCTGGCGGTTTTTGTGGTCCCTTGGAGATTTCTTTGCTTATTTCCTTCTGGGCGGGGGAGATTAGAGGAGGCTTATCATTAATAGGAAGGGGAGGTATAGGGAGGCTAGGATATGGGGGCAAGCTGAGAGGTCCTCCCGTGGGATGTAAATTGCAAGCTTTGCATAGTCGTATATTCTCCGTCAATGAAAAGAAAGCTTGGACATAAGGTATTTCACTCCATTTGCCTTCCCTCTTACAGAAAAAGTCAAACTGTAGGATAGCATTGTAATTTATACTTCCCTCAGGTGACCATTTTTCCCCATCAGAGAGAGAATATTGGGGCCAAGCCATAGTGCAGAAAAAAATGAGCCACCTCTTTTCCAGGGTTTGCAGGTCAAATTGGTCCCAGTGGCTTAGGATGCATTTCAAGGGTGAGCCTGTTGATGCCTGAGTATTTCCTATCTGAAAGACAAAATTGCCCGCGGTTTTGGTTTGTTTCTCCCCCTGCCCAAGAACCCACAACAGTCCAGGGACCCTGCTGATGGAATAGCTGCACTCACTGACACAGCAGCAGAAACACTAGTTTTCCTCTTAGACCACAAGGAGGACTGAGGAATGTCAGATTTAGTGGCCCTTGCTGACACTTTCTTGAAAACCTGCACCCTTGCCTGTCCTAGACCACAAAGAGGACCAAGAAAAATCGGTTTTAGTGGCCCTTACCGACACATTCTCGAAAACCTGTTAGAGTCCTAAGCATTCTCCAGTTAGTATTTGGACTTTACTCATATCCTATAAAGATGTTATACCCCAAAAATGAAGTGGAGAGCCATACCCTGAGGGAGAGAAGGGATCTCCAGAGTTGGAAGAGTGATGCCTTTTGTCCTCACTTATATGAATAGGAAGGATACAATTTCTGAGGTGCCCCATATCCTAGCTTCAGGAATAGCTTTTGTTAGGCCTGCTTGTCTGAGGAGGCATCCTAAAATTCCAGGTACTCCCCCCACGATGGGGCTTTGGGCAAAAATTATGTCTTTCTGATTGGTTAGCCTGGGTGCCTAAAGAAGGGAATAGAGTCCTGGAGTTTATACTAGAAATCATTCTTATAGGAGAAACTAGAAAAGCACCAGAGACAGGGAGTGGTTTTTAGAAGTGGTAATAGCCTCAGAGAAGAGAGGCGAGAGGAAGTTTGTCTGGCAGGCATTAGGACCCAGGAGGCAAGGGTCAGGATAGATAGGATAGATGGGCGAGTCTCGCTTGGGTGACATGACTTTGAGAGTTCCGCTCATGGCCGCAGGGTCAACCAACTTGTTGTCAGGACCCCAGAGCTGAATGGCTTTCCTCTCTGTTGACTCTCAGCTCAGCCCAGAAGTACAGGAAATGTGGAAGCTGGTTCCAGGCAAAACAGCGTTCCCAACTCTGAAGAGTAGGGGGTTGTTACAGAGCTCTTTCCCAGAAAGCCTGACACCTGTGTCTTTAGTTCGGCAGCTGTGCTAGTGGCTTTTAACTGGCCAACAGGTGCCCAGTATTTAGCCCCAGAATTCTAAGGAAATGTAGGACAGAATAGCAAGTGAAAGGGGTCTGATGGTACTCACCACTTGGTGATAGGCAATAGTCCCATCTGGGTCACCAAAATGCATCCAGAATTGGTTCCTTCCAGTGGGTTGTTGGTCTTGCTGACTTCAAGAATGAAGCCATGGACCCTCGTGGTGAGTGTTACAGTTCTTAAACATGGTGTGTCTGGAGTTTGTTCCTTCAGATGTTCACATGTGTCAGGAGTTTCTTCCTTCCAGTGGGTTCGTGGTCTCGCTTGACTTCAGAAGTGAAGCAACAGAGCTTCACAGTGAGTGTTACAGCTCTTACAGGTGGCACGTCCGGAGTTGTTTGTTCCTCCTAGTGGGTTCGTGGTCTTGCTGACTTCAGGAGTGAAGCCACAGACCTTTGCAGTGAGTGTTCAGCTCATAAAGGTAGTACGGACACAAACAGTGTGCAGCTACAAGATTTATTGTGAAGAGTGAAAGAACAAAGTTTCCACAGCATGGAAGGGGACCCTAGTGGGTTGCAGCTGTTGGCTTGGGTGGCCAGCTTTTATTCCCTTATTTGGTCCCGCCCACATCCTGCTGATTGGTCCATTTTACAGAGCACTGATTGGTGCATTTACAAACCTTTAGCTAGACACAGGACTGATTGGTGTGCTTTTACAGAGTGCTGATTGGTGTGTTTACAAACATTTAGCTAGACACAGAGCACTGATTGCTGCGTTTTTACAGAGTGTTAATTGGTGGGTTTACAAACTTTTAGCTAGACACAGAGAGTGCCGATTGGTGTGTTTACAATCCTTTAGCTAGACAGAAAAGTTCTCCAAGTCCCCATCTGACCCAAAAGCCCTTTAGGGTTAATTTTGTTAAGACTCGACAGACAGAATAGTATGTTGTCTTCCCAGTGTCACACAGAGAAAAAAAGAAGACTGTCAGAGAGTCTTGGAGAAGTTTGTTTCTATTTACTTTGATTTTCGTATACTTTTTTACAAGATAGATGGTAACTCCTGGCTATGTTGTTTAACTGTGCCCCCAAATGAAAATTTTCAGTGTGGAACTATTATATCTATTCAGTAATCTAGCTTAAGATAATTGAGCATTAAATATATTACTATCAAAATGTATTACATAAATGTATCAAAATGATATGCTATTTAATACTAATCTACACCAAACTATCAATTATTAGTTATTTTTAGTTGTTATTCTTGTCTAAGGAAAGACCATTCATTCAAGGAGCAGTTTCATGTGATCATAGTCTAGATCAAAGACTATTTCAAACTACAGAACAGCTGGTATGACTCTTCCATACATATTTACAAAGAAATTTTACTACATTCGGTAAACTTTGCAATGAGAGTTCTTTTCTTTACTAAGTACTCCTATCCTTCCTTTAACCCTGGTTAGTTTACTTACATCTGCAAAACAAAAACAAAAATAATAATAATAAAAATCAACAAAGAAAGAAACCTTGATATCAGCTGAATGGTCTAATTGAGTTAGGTTAGCTTATTAAAAAGATATATATTTCCTATTTATGAATACTCATCAAATTTGTATCCTCCCTATTCTGTATAAACAGCACCACAGCTATAATGCTTATGAAGAAGAGTTAACATTTGTCTTGTTTACTTGGCACCACAATGTTTAAAATAGTTCTATCAAGTACCCCCTAAATGTGCATTTGGTAGTTTTGCTCATTAGCAAGTAGGTCAGTAAGCAAAGGAGGTGGCCGTGTAACTGAACCTCTGCATTAGTAAACACGTCAATGGAACTGGAGATATATCTTAGAACCTGTAATGGCTTTTGTTATCAGTCCTGAGTTCTGTGATTCCTGGAACAGTAGATGAGTTTGAAGTACATTTTTTTCAAGGAAAGACATACAATTAAAATAAATTTAATTGAAAATTGTCTTCTTGAAGTTACAATATATTCCACTAAACTAACAAGTAAGTCATCATCGATCAAAAAATTATGTAAGTATTATTTCACACAGTGTATAAATTGCAACTGAATGGCTAATATTTATCATCCCCAAATGCTGCAGGTTGTAATAAACCTGTAATATCTCACATGTTCCCTGGTTATTTGAAAATGTACAGGATTTGTATGAGTTACAAGATGAGTGTTCAGGCATTTCACTTCGGAACAAACTACAATCACTGCCAGAAGATAATTTATATGGCTATTCTCTCTTTCTGTTACTACACTGTCTGTCCAAAAGTTCTTTATATTCATCTTATCTGAACAAATTTTTAAAAGCAAGTAACAATACTTAATTTTTGTGACACAGTCAAAGTCCTATGAGCAAAAGAATAGCCAAAAAGACGCTGACAGAATGTAAAATGTGAAATTTGTTGTGTATTTATGCATCCTTTGAGTGGGTGGCCCCATAATAAGCCATGCAAGACAGTATAAGTGTGTTCCCAGAGATCAATGCCGTGACTGCAGCCATCCATCATCTCTAACACAGGCAGGATGCAATCAATGGTAATCCATCTCTTTCCCATTGGATAATTGATTTTTTAAAAAATTTGTGGGATTGATCTTTTTTCATTTTAAGAAACTGTCATTGCATAATACAGCAGTCTTAAGGACTGAGGGAAAAGGGGTTTAGTTGTTTCAATAAAATCCTAATGACATTAGATTTAATCGTACTCTCATCCACAATTTGCCCTGAGAAAAATTATGAAGTCTTTATCTAGAGTATTTTTCCATGTTCCTATTTTGACTATTTTCTCCACCTTTGGGGTGGGACCATACGCAACCCTTTTTAGGTGCTGACCAAAGTTTTCTGTTTGCATAGGTTAACACATATTAAGTTGTGACATGGTTTGGCTCTATGTCTCCACCAAATCTCACCTTGAATTGTAATCCCCATAATCACCATGTGTCAAGGGAAGGACCTGGTGGGATTTGATTGGATCATGGGGGCAGGTTCCCCCATCCTGTTCTAGTGATAGTGAGTGACTGAGTTCTCGTGAAATCTCATGGTTTTACAAGGGACTCTTCCCTTTTCACTTCCCGCCATCTCTCTCTCTCTCTCTCTCTCTCTCTCTCTCTCACCTGCTGCCATGTAAGACATGCCTGCTTCCCCTCTCACCATGACTGTAAGTTTCTTGAGGCCTCCCCATCCATGCTGAACCGTGAGTCAGTTAAACCATTTTTCTTTACAAATTATCCAGTCTTGGGCAGTTCTTTATGGCAGTGTGAAACCAGACTAATACAAGTTGTTTTCTAGTAAAGATATTACCAATCAGGTACTTTCATCTTCACAGAGGTTTTTTAAATATAAAAACTTTAATTACACTTTCAGGACAATGACAACTAATAAAACGTATTTTTGTGTGCAGGCTTTCAAAAAGATACAAATATTATACTTCTATGCCAAGCTTCTAATTTTGTCTTTCAATTTTATATTCTTAGCACTTGAAAACATACCTCACATTCATTAATATGTTTATTCATTCTTTCAAGTGGTATTAATTGTTCATCTTCAATGTGCTAAAGACTGCTCAATGCACTGAATATGCATTAAAAAAATAAAACAGAATCTCTCCCTTAAGGAACTTACATTGCAATAGGAGGAAAAACAAAAACAAAAAATACATAAATCTCTTCTATTATTGATAGGTTCTATAGAATATAAATTAGTCTAGTCTTAAAGTGATAGAGTGATATATATATATCTAATTATATATGTATGTGTATACTACTATGTATCACTAAAGCACTATATATACACACATACATAAAATATATATGTCATCAAGGTTATAATATGTGAAAATTACTGAAACTTATTTTATGGTCCAACATAAAATTTGTCATGGTAAACATTCCACAAAGAAACAAATGTATATTCAGCTGTAAGTGGACATAATGTTCTATAAACATCAGTTAGATCACGTTGGTTGACTGCATTGACTTTTACTATCATTTATACCCTTACTGAATTTTTATCTAGGTATAACATGTATTATATATTTTATATGTATAATATATAATAGTTTTATTTTGTATATTAATATAAGATATATATTGTAAAAAAACAGAATCTCTCTCTTAAGGAAATATATAGGTATATAAAACATTATATATTTATATATACTATATAGATATTATACATAGACAAAAATTCAGTAACATATATGTATGTTATTAACATATATGTATGGTTAAACTGGTTACATACATATAGAGTTAAACTGGTTTCTTATATACAGATGTAGTTTAACCATGTAACCAGAGTGCAGTGAATGCCATCTAGCATGGCACCCCTCAACAGACAAACACCATTGCCATCTACCTGACAGTATCTCCCACAAAGAACTGAGACTATTAACAAAGCCTTGTTCATGGAAGATTCCCAACCTGATTTCTTCCGTTAGGGTCTTACTTTGAGCTTATCATAATAAACACTAATTTCTATAAAATTCATTCATCACAGTATTAATTTTCACCAAGCACCAAACCAGAGATTTAATAGGACAATCTAGAATTCAAAGTCTTAAGTCCCTTGAAAGAGTCCTAAGTATATTGATTGACTTTAACCTTTAAGTATACATGATAAATTTTCTAAGATAACTTCTTAGAATATAGAAGTATATTAACTAGAAGTATTTTCCTGTAACTTTCCTTTTCTTATAATGTCTTTGTCAGGTTTTGATATTGGTGTGATGCTGACTTTATAAAACGAGTTGGAAAAATGTTCTTTTCTTCTCTATTTTGTGCAAATATTTGGGTGATATTGATCTTATTTCTTTCTTAAATGTTTGCTGAAATTCACCTGCACAACTGGGTTTGGAAGGTCTTTTCTGGGAAATGTTTTGTTAATTTCAATTAAATGTTTTGAAAAAACATGGGGTTACTCAGATCTATTTATGATAGTGTCAGTTTCAGTAGTGTTTTTCAAGGGATAAGTCCATTTTATTTAGATAGTCATAATTATTTTTATAAGGTTGTTCTGATAATCTGTCATTCATAATGTAATTCTGTAACAGCTGCAAAATTGGAAGTGACATTTTCTCTTTTAATCTTGAGATTGATAATGTACATTTTTATAGCCTCTCTTCTAAGCACTATTTCTTGGGATTATTCATTTTAATAGTCTTTTGAAAGGTTTCCTTTAGAATATCTTTTAGTGCAGTCTTGTAGGTGACACATTCCTTAAATTTTGGGGTAGCAGAGTATATCTTCACATATAATTCTGGATTGAGAAGTTTTGGCTTTATTGCTTTTTCTCTTTAATTTATATTTCATTGATTGCTGTTCTTTGTTATTTGTTTTCTTCTACATGTTTGGGTTAACTTTGCTCTCCTTTATTTAGCTTGCTAATGTGACAGTTTAGCAAGTTAAATAAAGGAGAGCAAATGTAAAACTCTCCCTTGGTAATTTACATAGCGAGATAGTTTTGCCATTACTTTTAATGGGAAAAACTGCAATTACTTATGCACCAACTTAGCATTTGTGCCAACTTTTCCTTTTTTCTAATACAAACATTTAAACATATAGCTCTCCATCTAAGCATTAGTATAACTATATCTCACAAACTTCGATCTTGCCTTTTCTTTATTATTCAGTTTGAAATGAACAACCCTGTGATTTCTCCTTTTACCTATGAGTTATTTAAAATTGTCTGGTCAAACATTGTACTGCATTGGTAGCTTTCTAGAAATCTTTTTTTGTTGATTTCTACTTAAATTCTGTAGAAGTCAGAGAACATGCTCTGTAAGATTATAATATTTGAAAATTATTAAGACTTATTTTATGGCCCAACATATAATTTGTCATGGCAAACATTTAACAAAGAAAAATATGTATATTCTGTAATTGGTTATAATGTTGTATAAATGTCAGTTAGGTCAAGTTGGTTGACTGCATTGTTTGACTTTTACTATTATTTATACCCTTACTGATTTTTTGTCTATAAATTACTTTTTCTTGATATTACTAACAGAGAGTTTTTAAATCTCCACGTATGATTATAGATTTGCCTATTTTACCCTTCTTTCATTTTTTCATATATTTAAAATACTATTTTTAGTTGCATGAACATTTGTGATTGTTGTGGCTTTTTGATAAATCAGTCATTTAATCATTATGAACTGTTCTACTTTATCACCAATAATGCAACTTCTCTTGAAGTCTACTTGGTCTGAAAGTCATGTAACCACCTCATCTTCTTCATGCTTAGTGTGTACATTTCTTCTTTCCTCTTACTGTCACTGTGTCTGTATATTTAAAGTACTTTTATAAAGCACTTTAAAAAGTGCTTCGTTGGTCTGGTTATTCAGTCTGATAATGTCACTCTTTTAGTTGAAATTTTAGCTTATTTCTAATGTAATTGGTAATACAAATATATCTAGAATATATGATATATAGATCTCTGTACATAATATATCCCAAATTCTCTGAAAGTACTTTGGGCTTGCCTTAGATATATTTGTAGAGATATTTGACCATATATATACATATATACACACACACACATACATCTATTTGTATAGATATTTGACTCTCACGCCATCTCTCTCTCTCTCTCTACATATATATATATATATATATATATATATATATATATATATATATATATTTGTACATTTGTACAAATATATCTAAGCCCAAAATACTTTCAGAGAGTTTTATATCTTGTGGCAGTTTCTATGGCTATAGAGCCTTGCTCCCAAATAAATATACAAATATATCTATCTATATAGATAGATAGATCAGATATCTAATTTTTTGTGTAATTTTTAATTTACACATAATTGTATATATTTATGGGACTTGGTGTGACATTTTAATGCACGAACACATTGTATAATAATCAAATCAGAATATTTCATCTCATATGTTAATCGTCTCATATTTATTATTTCTTTATGGTTAGAACATTCAAAATTCTCCCTCCTAACTATTTTGACATATACAATACAATACTATGAAGCATAATTACCCTACTGTGCAGTAGAGGTTAGAACTTATTCCTCCTATTAGGTTGCTGAAAAGTTATTGTGGTTTTTGCCATGACTTTGATTGCAAAAACTGCCATTACTTTTGCACCTACCTAAAATATAACTTTGTATTCATTGACTGGCCTTTCCCCATCTCCCATTCCCTACTTCTTTCCCCAGTCTCTAGTAACTACTATTAAGCTGTCTACTTTTCTGAGAGCCACTATTTTAGATTCCACATATGAGTGAAATCATGTGGTATTTGTATTGCTATGCCTGGTTTTGACACACTGACTTCATTTCCTTTTGATGTATATCCAATAGTGGGATTGATGGGTCATATGGACATTCTACTTTTAATTTGTTTAGGAACCTCCATACTGTTTTCCTTTAGGGATGTATTAATTTATATTCCCACTAACAGTGTATAAGAGTTTCCATGTTTCCATATCCATGGCATCTTTTGTTATTTTTTGTCTTTTTGATAGCAGTCATTATAATTGGTATGAGACAATATATCATTGTAGTTTGGAATGCATTTCTCTGATGGTTAGTGATTGTATTAGTCCATTCGCATGCTGGAGAGGCCTCACAATCGTGGCAGAAGGCAAAATTAGAAGCAAAGGCACGCCTTACATGATGGCAGGCAAGACAGTGTGTGCAAGGAACTGCCTTTTATAAAACCATCAGATCTTGTGAGACTTATTCACTATCATGAGAACAGTATGGGAAAACTCACCCCCATGATTCAATTACCTCCCACTGGATCCCTCCCATGACATTTGGGGATTATGGGAACTACAATTCAAGATAAGATTTGGGTAGGGACACAGGCAAACCATATTGATGATATTGAGCATTTTTCATATACCTGTTGGTCATTTGTGTCTTCATCTGAAAAATATCTATTCACATCTTTTGCCCATCTTAAAATTGGATTATTTGCTTTTGCTATTGAGTTATTCAGCTATCTGTTGTTGTCAATACTTTACTTTCAGCAGTAGACAGATTATTTGGCTTCAGTTACAAGACGGCATGTGCAGCAGCAGCTTGAGTCACAAAGGAGAGGGGACACAACATGGGCTCCTTATCCTGACCAATGCAGCCATGCAAACTCCTGGAAGCTCCCCAAACTGGGCTCAAGGCCCTTGCAGACTGCCATATTTTAAAGCAGCAAAGACTGAAGATGTCCACAGCATTAATGGGGGCTGCTGGATGCTGCCTGCTTACTTTTATTTCCAGAGTGTAAATTACCTTCCATTCTGTGCTGATCCTGACAGAGGAAATAGGCGGCAGTGGCTGAGTGTTTCACTGCTTTCTGTATGAGACCATCCTGAGTCTCTACATTTCAGAAGGTATTAACCACTCCCTTGCTATACTTCAGTGTTTTATTTCAAATGCTCTTGTAGAAATGTAATTTTTTATTTATTCTTTTGGTCTTTTCTTTGGAGGGTTGGGGGTTGGAGATAAGTATTAGGTACTGCTACTCATTCATTTTGCTGATGTCCTCTGATATTTAAATATCAGAGGCAGGCTGAGGCAGGAGAATCACCTAAACCCAGGAGGTGGAGGTTGCAGTGAGCCGAGATCATGCCATTGCACTCCAGCCTTGACAACAAGAGCAAAACTCCATCTTGAGAAAAACAAAAAAGTAGTTAGTAAGGAGAAAAAAAAAATGTATAGGATGTCTTTAATTACTTCCAAGGTTTTGCCTTTTATCAGTGTAAAACAAAGTCCTAATGGCTATGTTGATGTTACCAACTTGAATCTACTGTGGTAGTCAGGGATACTAGGTTGTTCACATTTACATGGATCAACCAGGACACACTTTTGAGACTGAGGGTTAACCCACTTTCCTTGAAACATATATACTTCCTGAATGAGAAGTGATAGCTGGAAGGAGAGTTGGAGTATTATCAGAAGTAGGGGGATGGATGTTGATGTGGCAATCATTTCTAGTACAATGTATTGTAGGTCATTATATCTTCACACATTAAAGACGTGACAAAGAGGACGTGCACTCTCAATGCTGGAGTTGAGGAAACAAGAACATTATTGTTACTTCATGCATTAAAAACAAATATGATGGTTTTTTAATAATAAAATGACAATTAGTAAATAGAATGCTTTACTAATAAAGCATTAATAAATACAATGCTTTACTAATAAAGCATTAGTAGGGGGTTGGTTCCAAGATGGCCGAATAGGAACAGCTCCAGTCTATAGCTCCCAGCATGAGCAATGCAGAAGATGGGTGATTTCTGCATTTCCAACTGAGGCACTAGGTTCATCTCACTAGGGCTTGTCAGACAGTGGGTGCAGGACACTGGGTGCATCCCATGAAGCATGAACCGAAGCAGGGTGAGGCATCACCTCACCCAGGAAGCAGAAGGGGTCAGGGAATTCCCTTTCCTAGCCAAGGGAAGTTGTGACAGACGGCACCTGGAAAATCGGATCACTCCCACCCTAATACTGTGCTTTTCCAATGGTCTTAGCAAATGGCACACCAGGAGATTAATCTGCATCTGACTCAGAGGGTCCCATGCCCCCGAAGTCTCCCTCATTACTAGCACAGGAGTCTGAGATTGAACTGCAAGATGGCAGTGAGGCTGGGGTAGGGGCCCCCACTATTGCTGAGGCTTGAGTAGGTAAACGAAGCGGCCAGGAAGCTTGAACCGGGTGGAGCCCACTGCAGTTCAAGGAGGCCTGCCTGCCTCTGTAGACTCCACCTCTGGGGGCAGGGCACAGCTGAACAAAAGGCAGCAGAAACTTCTGCAGACTTAAACATATCTGTCTGACAGCTTTGAAGAAAGTAGTGGTTCTCCCAGTATGGAGTTTGAGATCTGAGAATGGACAGACTGCTTCCTCAAGTGGGTCCCTGACCCCCAAGTAGCCTAACTGAGAGGCACCTCCCAGTAGGGGCCGACTGACACCTCGTGTGCCAGGGTGCCCCTCTGAGAGGAAGCTTCCAGAGGAACGATTGGGCAGCAACATTTGCCATTCTGCAATATTTGCTGTTCTGCAGGCTCTGCTGCTGATACCCAGGTAAGCAGGGTCTGGAGTGGACCTCCAGCAAACTCCAGCAGACCTGCAGATGATGGTCCTGACTCTTAGAAGGAAAACTAACAAACAGAAAGGACATCCACGCCAAAACCCCATCTGTATGTCACCATCATCAAAGACCAAAGGTAGATAAAACCACAAAGATGGGGAGAAACCAGAGCAGAAAAGCTGAGCATTCTAAAAATCAGAGCGCCTCTTCTCCTCCAAAGGAATGCAGCTCCTTGCCAGCAACGGAACAAAGCTAGACAGAGAATGACCTTGACAAGTTAAGAGAAGAAGGCTTCAGACGGTAAGAATAAACTTCTCTGAGCTAAAGGAAGATGTCTGAACCCAACGCAAAGAAGCTAAAAACCTTGAAAAAACATTAGACAAATGGCTAACTAGAATAAACAGCATAGAGAAGACCTTGAATAACCTGATGGAGAGGAAAACCATGGCATGAGAAATACATGATGCATGCACAAGCTTCAGTAGCCGATTCAAACAACTGGAAGAAAGGGTATCAGGGATTGAAGACCAAATGAATGAAATGAAGTGAGAAGAGAAGTTTAAAGAAAAAAGAGTAAAAAGAAATAAACAAAGCCTCCAAGAAATATGGGACTATGTGAAAAGACCAAATATATGTCTGATTGGTGTACCTGAAAGTGACAGGAGAATGGAACCAAGTTGGAAAACACTCTTCAGGATATTATCCAGGAGAACTTCCCCAACCTAGTAAGTCAGGCCAACAATCAAATTCAGGAAATACAAAGAAGCCACAAAGATACTCCTTGAGAAGAGCAACTCCAAGACACATAATTGTCAGATTCACCAAAGTTGAAATGAAGGAAAAAATGTCAAGGGCAGCCAGAGAGAAAGATCGGGTTACCCACAAAGGGAAACCCATCAGACTAACAGCAGATCTCTTGGCAGAAACTCTATAAGGCAGAAGAGAGTGGGGGCCAATATTCAACATTCTTAAAGAAAAGCATTTTCAACCCAGAATTTCATATCCAGCCAAACTAAGCTTCATAAATGAAAGAGAAATAAAATCCTTTACAGACAAGCAAATGCTGAGAGATTTTGTCACCCCTAGGCCTGCCTTATAAGAGCTCCTGAAGGAAGCACCAAACATGGAAAGGAACAACCACTACCAGCCACTGCACAAACATACCAAATTGTAAAGACCTTTTCCTTTACAATTGCTAGGAAGAAACTACATTAACTAACAAGCAAAATAACCAGATAACATCATAATGACAGGATCAGATTCACACATAACAATATTAACCTTAAATATAAATGGGCTACATGTTCCAATTGAAAGACACAGACTGGCAAATCAGATAAAGACTCAAGACCCATCAGTGTGCTGTATTCAGGAGACCCATTTCACGTGCAGAGACACACATAGGCTCAAATGAAAGGGATGGAGGAAGATCTACCAAGCAAATGGAAAACAAAAGAAAAGCAGGGGTTGCAATAATTAGTCTCTGAAAAAACAGACTTTAAACCAACAAAGATCAGAAGAGACAAAGAAGGGCGTTATACAATGGTAAAGGGATCAATTCAACAAGAAGAGTTAACTATCCTAAATATATATGCACCCAATACAGGAGCACCCAGATTCATAAAGCAAGTCCTTAGATACCTACAAAAAGACTTAGACTCCCACACAATAATAATGGGAGACTTTAACACCCCACTGTCAACATTAGACAGATCAATGAGGCAGAAAGTTAACTAGGATGTCCAGGAATTGAACTCAGCTCTGTGCCAAGCAGACCTAATAGACATCTACAGAACTCTCCACCCCAAATCAACAGAATATACATTCTTCTGAGGACCACATTGTACTTATTCCAAAATTGACCACATAGTTGGAAGTAAAGCACTCCTTAGCAAATGTAAAAGAATGGAAATTATAACAAACTGTCTCAGACCAAAGTGCAATCAAACTAGAACTCAGGATTAAGAAACTCACTCAAAACCGCTAAACTACATAAAGACTGAGCAACCTGCTCCTGAATGACTACTGGGTACATAACGAAATGAAGGCAGAAATAAAGATGTTCTTTGAAACCAATGAGAACAAAGACACAATATACCAGAATCTCTGGGACACATTTAAAGCAGTTTGTAGAGGGAAATTTATAGCACTAAATGCCCACAAGAGCAAGCAGGAAAGATCTAAAATTGACACCCTAACATCACAGTTAAAAGAACTAGAGAAGCAAGAGCAAACACATTCAAAAGCTAGCAGAAGGCAAGAAATAACTAAGATCAGAGCAGAACTGAAGGAGATAGAGACACAAAAAAACCCTTAAAAAATCAATGAATGCAGAAGCTGGTTTTTTGAAAAGATCAACAAAATTGATAGACCACTAGCAAGAATAATAAGAAAAGAGAGAAGAATCAAATAGATGCCATAAAAAATGATAAAGGGGATATCACCACCAATCCCACAGAAATACAAACTACCATCAGAGAATACTATAAACACCTCTATGCAAATAAACTAGAACATCGAGAAGAAATGGATAAATTCCTAGACACATACACACTCCCAAGATTAAACCAGGAAGAACGGGCATCCCTGAATAGACCAATAACAGGCTCTGAAATTGAGGCAATAATTGGTAGCCTACCAACCAAAAAAAAAGTCCAGGACCAGACAGATTCACAGCTGAATTCTGCCAGAGGTACAAAGAGGAGCTGGTACCATTCCTTCTGAAACTATTCCAATCAATAGAAAAAGAGGGAATCCTCCCTAACTCATTTTATGAGGCCAACATAATCCTGATACCAAAGCCTGGCAGATACACACATAAAAAAGAGAATTTTAGACCAATACACCTGATGAACCTCGATGCAAAAATCCTCAATAAAATGAGGATCCAGCAGCACATCAAAAAACTTGAATCCAGCAGCACATCAAACTGAATCCAGCAGCACATCAAAAAACTTATGCACCGTGATCAAGTGGGCTTCATCCCTGGGATGCAAGGCTGGTTCAACATATGCAAATCAATAAATGTAATCCAGCATATAAACAGAACCAAAGACAAAAACCATGTGATTATCTCAATAGATGCAGAAAAAGCCTTCAACAAAATTCAACAGCCCTTCATGCTAAAAACTCTCAATAAGTTAGGTATTGATGGGAAGTATCTCAAAATAATAAGAGCTATTTATGAAAAACCCAGAGGCAATACCATACTGAATGGGCAAAAACTGGAAGCATTCCCTTTGAAATCTGGCACAAGACAGGGATGCCCTCTCTCACCACTCCTATTCAACATAGTGTTGGAAGTTCTGGCCAGGGCAATCAGGTAGGAGAAAGAAATAAAGAGTATTCAATTAGGAAAAGAGGAACTCAAATTGTCTCTTTTTGCAGATGATATTATTGTATATTTAGAAAACCCCTTCATCTCAGCCCAAAATCTCCTTAAACTGATAGGCAACTTCAGCAAAGTCTCAGGATGCAAAATCAATGTGCAAAAATCAACAAGCATTCCTATAAACCAATAAGAGACGGAGTCAAATCATGAGTGAACTCCCATTCACAATTGCTTCAAAGAGAATAAAATACCCAGGAATCCAACTTACAAGAGATGTGAAGGACCTCTTCAAGGAGAACTATAAACCACTGCTCAATGAAATAAAAAAGGACACAAACAAATGGAAGAACATTCCATGCTCATGAATAGGAAGAATCAATATCATGAAAATGGCCATACTGTCCAAGATAATGTACAGATTCAATACCATCCCCATCAAGCTACCAATGACTTTCTTCATAGAATTGGGAAAAAACTACTTTCCATTTCATATGGAACCAAAAAAGAGCCTGCATTGCCAAGACAATCCTAAGCCAAAAAAAAAAAAAAAAAAAAAGCTGGAGGCATCACGCTACCTGACTTCAAACCATACTACAAGGCTACAGTAACCAAAACAGCATGGTACTGGTACCACAACAGAAATCTAGACCAATGGAACAGAACAGAACCCTCAGAAATAATACCACCCATCTACAACCATCTGATATTTGACAAACCTGACAAAAACAAGAAATGGGGAAAGGACTCCCTATTTAATAAATAGTGTTGAGAAAACTGGCTAGCCATATGTAGAAAGTTGAAACTGGATTCCTTCCTTACACCTTATACAAAAATTAATTCAAAATGGATTAAAGACTTATATGTTAGACCTAAAACCATAAAAACCCTAGAAGAAAACCTAGGCAATACCATTCAGGACATAGGCATAGGCAAGGACTTCTTGTCTAAAACACCAAAAGCAATGGCAACGAAAGGCAAAATTGACAAATGGAATCTAATTAAACCAAAGAGCTTCTGCACAGCAAAAGAAACTACCATTAGAGTGAGCAGACTACCTACAGAATGGGAAAAAATTTTTGCAATCTACTCATCTGACAAAGGGCTAATATCCATAATCTACAAAGAACTTAAACAAATTTACAAGAAAAAAACAAACAACCCCATCTAAAAGTGGGCAAAGGATATGAATAGACACTTCTCAAAAGAAGACATTTATGCAGCCAACAGACACATGAAAAAATGCTCATCATCACTGGCCATCAGAGAAACGCAAATCAAAACCACAATGAGATACCATCTCACACACCAGTTAGAATGGTGATCATTAAAAAGTCAGGAAACAACAGGTGCTGGAGAGGATATGGAGAAATAGGAACACTTTTACACTGTTGGTGGGACTGTAAACTAGTTCAACCATTGTGGAAGACAGTATGGCGATTCCTCAAGGATCTAGAACTAGAAATATCATTTGACCCAGCCCTCCCATTACTGGGTATATACCCAAAGGATTATACATCATGCTGCTATATAGACAAATGAATGTTTATTGCGGTACTATTCACAATAACAAAGACTTGGAACCAACCCAAATGTCCATCAATGATAGACTGGATTAAGAAAATGTGGCACATATACACCATGGAATACTATGCAGCCATAAAAAAAGGATGAGTTCATGTCCTTTGTAGAGACACGGATGAAGCTGGAAATCATCATTCTGAGCAAACTATTGCAAGGACAGAAAACGAAACAGCGCATGTTCTCACTCATAGGTGGGAACTGAACAATGAGAACACTTGGACACAGGACGGGGAACATCACCCACTGGGGCCTGTTGTGGGGTTGGGGGAGGGGGGAGGGATAGCATTAGGAGATACATCTAATGTAAATGACCAGTTAATGGGTGTAACACACCAACGTGGCACATGTATACATATGTAACAAGCCTGTACATTGTGCACATGTACCCTAGAACTTGAAGTATAATTTTAAAAAAAGCATTAGTAAATAGAATGCTTTACAAATAAAGCATTAGGTTGATATGTATAAATGCCCATTTATAAGCAGTATAATTTACAGAAGATAAGTAATTGTTAACTAAAGCTACTTTGTTATAGATTGTTATACGTGTTCCTGAATTCTTTTTTTTTTTTTTCTGATAGAGTCTTTCTCTATCACCCAGACTGGAGTGTAGTGGTGCAGTCTCTGCTCACTGCAACCTCCACCTCCCAGGTTCAAGCAATTCTCCCGCCTCAGCTTCCTGAATAGCTGGGATTACAGAGGCATGCCACCAAGCCTGGCTAATTTTTGTATTTTTAGTAGAGACAGGGTTTTGCCATGTTGGCCAGGCTGGTCTCAAACTCCTGACCTCAAGTGATCTTCCCGCCTTGGCCTCCCAAAGTGCTGGGATTACAGGCGTGAGCCACTGTGCCTGGGCGGTGTTCCCGAATTCTCGCAAACAAGGTTAATGGTTATGTTATTACATAGAAAATACAATGACATTTATGTTCCTCCCATTGGGTAAATCCATTGTCAGCTTTTTATCCTCTTCAGAAAATTACTATTCTGACCAAAACTGTGAAGTCTATTTCCAAAGTAGGAGTAGAATACAGATGCAATAGGTCAGAAAAAGACAAATAAATAAATAAATAAGCACAGAACATTGAGGTAGGAGTTGAAATTTGCAGTATGAAGCAGAAACATGGAAATCGCTCCTCTGGCATTAAGCAAAGCAGGCAGCCAACAAATTACAGACCATTCTGAAGGAAAAGCAAACTTTCTGAGAAACGCCATGATGATATATAAACTTTGAATGTACTCATTAACAAAGATTGAGAATTTTATGTAAATAGAATAACTGTGACCTGGAAAATTGCAGACTCTCAGGACAAGAACAAACTTGCATAGAATAGTCCTGGTTTTGGGGCCCCCAAATGATTAAATATCATTGACTGTTGCTTTAACAAACGTAATGCATTCTCAATGCACTACTTGTTAAAATTGAGCTGCTAAATCTTTACAATTTTTTAAAAGCAAATTTGTTATGGCAAGATTATTCATGGATATATATGCGTATAAATTTTTATCACTTCCAAAAATCATTCCAATAAAGAATTTATTGAACACCTATGAGTACACATCTCACAAGCAGGTTTAGGAGAGCCAATTACAGTACCCAAAGGAACAACTCCATTGCTAATATCTTACAAATAGCTACTAAATTCATTGAGGTTCACAGCTACCAGAAGTGTATAGATATTAATTCACCATATTTCTTTGCTTAAGACAAATTACTCCAAAGCACTTATATTTTTGACTGTCTACTTCTACCATATTCTAAACATTTTCATTTTCTAGCACCTATAGGAAACTGAAGATCTGTAAGACACTCTCTCTTATGCCAAGAAGCAGTGCAGTTACGTTGATGGGCTCTAGAAACGAACCTACTTTTACTCCTGCTCCAGCTCCTTTTAGTAGCTGAACCTACTCACTCCATCTCCCACCTCAGCCTTCTCCAAGTATCTGTGGTCTTCCTGTGGGAGTATCACAGAGGTCTGTGTTTATAAATCATTGGGTGTCATTTATTTAAATATTTAGATCTGCTTAAACTTGGGGAAAAATCTCCAAGGACCCTGACTCCCTACTAAACATTTAACATAATTTAAAACCTATTCTCAATAATTATTTGTTAGAGTTCAGCAAAACCTACTGAAATTCTCTAGCTGGTGTCCTATACAGCTTCCTTAACCTCCACAGTGTATGACCATCTGAAAGATAATTCATGGGCTTCTGTTTCCTCATTAGAAACATAAAAATAATTTTACTACCTATCTTATAAGGCTGTCGTGAAGTTCAAAGAAATTAACTCATTAAACATTCAGACCATTACCAGTTGTGTAATAAGTGCTCAACAAGGACTGGTAATGTGGTCATATTATTTACCGTGCAAATAGAAATAACTTTGGGAATAGAAGGGTGTTACCAATATTACACAAGGACAAGAGGTATGA
The DNA here is from genome assembly GCF_002776525.5 of Piliocolobus tephrosceles. Lineage (NCBI taxonomy): Eukaryota > Metazoa > Chordata > Mammalia > Primates > Cercopithecidae > Piliocolobus > Piliocolobus tephrosceles. The sequence goes on from NC_045438.1 coordinate 145,204,388, forward strand.
ACTGGAACTGCCTACAGCAAATGAAGATGTATGACTAACTAATAGCTATGATTAGCTAAGAATTCATCCTACAAGGTAGTGCTTATGATTTGGCACTCCTGATTCAACTTAGATAGATCTCATCCCCTAATACCTGTTTTCTTTTCTAGTATGGACACATATAAATAGCAATCATTTTGACTTGCTTGCCAATGAGCCTATAGTCCATGCCATAATGCAAAATACTATTATTACTTGGAGCCATTAAGGTCACAATAAGAATCTTGAGAGTATTCCACTTGAAACTCCATCTTTATAGATTCTTGTCCCTCCTAACATTTCTTCTATGTGTAGCTGTACACAATCTCATCCTAACCCACACACCCATGTGTGAACCTACCGCCATAGTAAGTGACTGAGTATTCAACACCCATTGATATCATGGCTAATTCCAACAGACAGTGAAATAAAAGAGGTAGGAGCCAGAATAACTTCTTCTGATTACAACACTTTGGGCATAGTCTACAATACATGAAACTCTGAAAACTCAAATTTATTCCTCTTCTTCCAATCTCCTCTTCGAACTCCAGCACAATGCAGATACCTCAAACTCTTCCTTGGTCACAAATCTACGGTTTTCTTACTACAGCGTCTATACTAACTCTTTTCCTACATTTTTAACAGTGCCTATTTTTACATATTTTAAGCTGGCTATTCCTTCAACTCCGCCATCGTGCATTGTCTAAACTGAGAATGCCTAATCCTAGACCCCAACCCTAAAGAATACCAGAACTGTTTCTATGGTGGGAAACTTCAGACAAGAGATCACTGAGGCTTGGAGTAGTTATAGAGGTATCTAAGGCTGGGCACACTTTGAACTTGTTGAGGTAAAAGAGAGTGCATTTCTAGGCAAACCATGTCTAGCAGTACTGATAATAGCACACAGTGTACCCACTGGAGAACAGACTGATAGGAATAAAGTTTATCTGGGGCTGGGCACAGTGGCTCACGCCTATAATCCCAGTACTTTGGAAGGCCGAGGCAGGCAGATTACGAGGTCAGGAGTTTGAGATCAGCCTGGCCAGCATGGTGAAACCCTGTCTCCACTAAAAATAGAAAAAATTAGCTGGGTGTGGTGGTATGCACCTGTAATCCCAGCTACTCGGGAGGCTGAGGCAGGAGAATCACTTGAACCCAGGAGGCAGAGGTTGCAGTGAGCTGAGATCATGCCATTGCACTCCAGCCTGGGCAACAACAGCAAAATTCCATCTTGGAAAAAAAAAAAAAAGTTTATCTGGGTAAAGTGGAGACTCAGTATAAAGGGACTTAATAATGAAAGAGAAAAGTCAGGATTTAGTGTAACCAGATGCATAAAGTTTAGGACTATTTATCTGCACAGCAACATTAAGACTGTTAGAAGAAAGTTACAGCATTCTGCAAGTAGACAGTGACTTAACAACAACAAAAAAAAGTCTGTTTCTTATTAGGCAATTTGTTATCTTAAACCTTGAATTGAGAGCCTTTAAAATAATTATTCATTTGTGCATTTTCTCATAATCTACTTCCTCCTTGCTTTAGGCCAATTATTTTCAGGCTATCCTCAGTGCTTATTTTCATGTGTCCTATAAATGTATGTAACATGCACTCTGTCCTTAGTATTCTCAGCGCTGAGCATTCATGTCAGGGAGGAATGCTAGAAAACAAAGATGTTAATTTTGTAAGTTAAATGTAGCTATTTCTTCAATATTCAATTTAGAAAGAGAATTTTATACAAAAGCACTGATTGAATATCCATCTGGTAAGTCTTTAGCATTGATATCTAATTTCTTTCCACGGCATGTGTAGCTGCTGAGACACCTCAGGGACTGTTTGTATAACATCGTTGCTGCAGGCCATGGAAAATTCTGTGCACTGCTTTCCATATATGTTTGGTTACAGCTGGATCTGGTTTGTGTGTTTTGGGGCTTTCCAATGCAATTACCGCCTCCTTCATGTATACCAAATGGATCTGCCTCTTTCCGTTTCAACTGAAGGCTTTTCACCCGGGCTTGGAAATGTGAATATGCTGATTAAAAAATAAAAAAGGCCAGACAGACTGAGGGAAATGCAGAAAGACCCAGAGAAAATCCCAGTGTAATGTTTTCCTAAGCAAGAACTACCGGAAGAATTAAGAAGAGAAAAAAAAAAAATAAAAAGAAGAAAAAAATGATATTTCTATTCCACATTCAAGGTTCTATTAGAATCCATTGTGAGTGTGTGTATTTTTGTTTCAAGTGTTTCATTGGAGGCACTCATTATTTCCCTTTTCTGTGGAAAGAATTATCTCACCAGGAGCAGGATGCATTCTGCCTGGCCCTGACAGATCCATCCTATTTCTACCAGATCAATGTGGGCCTAGTCTTGCAGTCACTGTGGCTTTTGTTCGATCTCAGTAATTCTCAGATTGACTCCCCACAAATGCAGTGAGGAGGAGCCAATTATCCCACATAGCCACTGACTTGTTATTGCCATACACAATTATTGAAGAGGTATGCAGCATAAACCCCAGGAATGGCATCCAGAAGGAATGGCTTTTTCCATCATTACAGTCTCAATGAAGTCAGATATTGCTCTATCAACTGGCTTTTTAAATGAAAGTTTGCATCATTTTACTGAAAATATGAACCAAACGCATGGGCACTAACAGAGACAGGCTGTGCCTTCCATGTATGCCAGAAAGACAATTCATATTTTAACTCTAGTTTCCTTTATGCTGCTGATATTGCTAACAGCAAGTGAAATAATACTCAAATGCACTGACCCTTTCAATGCTGTTGAAATAACACCTGCAAACATGATGGATTTGTGCTTGGGACTCCTTCGGCGCTGGTTTCTCACATGCATGCATTTAGCACAAGAGAATGCTAAATAGTTATGCATTAACAGTATTGTTAATATCTCAGTGATATCCTATCTTTCAGTTAATAATATGATAACTATGTAAAGGCATTTAACTCACTTATGGATTCTTAATTACATATACCAATTGAACATAAAAATAGAAAAAAAATTCTTTGAACTGAAAGAAGAAAAATCCATTGCCAAGAATTGTAAAGCATTTCTTCTGGATCCATTTATTCAAAACAAAGTTGAATTGAGGTATGGGCTGTGACTCTTCTCATAGGAAGGCCTTGTGTACCAGGGAAGCAAAGAAAGGGAAATCTGGCATATCAGGGCAACCTGTCCCCAATAATTCAACGTGGGTCCTTTTCTATTTCCCTAGTGTTGACCAGTCTGAGAAATAAAGGGAAACAGTACAAAAGAGAGAAATTTTAAAGCCGGGTATCTGGGAGAGACATCACATGTCGGCAAGTTCTGTGATGCCCCCAAAGCCACAAAACCAGCAAGTTTTTATTAGTGATTTTCAAAGGGGAGGGAGTGTACAAATAGGGTGTGGGTCACAGAGATCACATGATTCACAAGGTAGTAAAATATCACAAGGCAAATGGAGGCAGGATGAGATCACAGGACGGGGTGGGGCAGGGAAATTGAAATTGCTAATGAAGTTTCAGGCATGCATTGTCACTGATAACATCTAATCAGGAGACAGAGTTTGAGAGCAGACAACTGGTCTGACCAAAATTTATTAGGTGGGAATTTTGTTGTCCTAATAGGCCTGGGAGCATTACGGAAGACCGGGGCTTATTTCATCCCTTATCTGCAACCGTAAAAGACAAACGTCCCCAGAGCAGCCATTTTAGAAGCTTCCCCCTAGAAACACATTCTCTTTCTCAGGGATGCTCCTTACTGAGAAAAAGAATTCAGTGATAGTTCTCCTATTTGCTTTTGAAAGAAGAGAAATAGGGCTCTGTTCCACCCAGCTCTCAGGCAGCCAGACATAATGGTCATCTCCCTTGTTCCCTGAACATTGCTGTTACCCTGTTCTTTTTTCAAGATTCCTAGATTTCTTATTGTTTAAACAATTTATGCAGTTAACACAATCATTACCAGGTCCTGAGGTGACATATACATCCTCAGCTTACGAAGATGACAGGATTAAGAGGTTAAGGACAGGCATAGGAAATTATAAGAGTATTGATTGGGGAAGTGATAAATGTCCATGAAATCTTCACAATTTATGTTCTTCTGCCGTGGCTTCAGCCAGTCCCTCCATTCGGGGTCCCTGACTTCCCGCAACACTAGCAGAAGGCAACAAGTATTTCTGAACAATGATATTTGAAGGATTGAGGGGGATGTGTGTGCCTGTGTGAATGATGTTTGGGGAAGCATGAGGGTTGGGGAACATAAGGAAGTAAGAATTCTGGAGGACATCTGAATTCCACTAGGGACTCGGGAAAGTAATTCTGGTTCTGGATACATCAAGTCTGGAGGTCACAGAGGCACTTATCGCCTGTGTATACCTGGTTTGGCTCTTTATTCTGGGCAAACAGAGGCTCTATCAGGGCTGGCTATAGATGAAAGTCATGCCAGGCCAAAAAATAAAAATAAAAATAAAAATAAAAAAGAAAGACACTGTGCCAGTACAGAAATGTTTTAATACAAGAAAAAAAAAAAAAAAAAGCAAAAATACATCACTACATTTGCCTCTCACGAGGCTCTCTCTTATCCCTCCCTACTTCTCTAACTTGCTCGATCGCTGACCAAGTAAAGGAAATGCTGTGTTAATTCTAAACTTCACACTTCTTACATCATCTGGGCCTGATTTAAGAAATGACTCCCACTAGCCTTATGCAAAACCTGGCTCAAAACATAGTAAGAAAATGAAATAATTGTTTTAAATTGACTAAATACCTAATTCTATGTGGCAAAGAGCTTCTGCAATTAAAAAATATTTACGTATCTAGTGGAATCCACTAATACTTTTTAGAACCTTAAAGTTACATGTCATTTACATATTTTCTCAAAAAATAAATTTCAGATAGGTTGAGACATTAAATATAGAAAAAGAAACAAAAAAGCAGAGAGAAAATGTAGATTAATATTTAATTTGGAGAAGAAAACAATTCTTTGTAAATATATAATTGAAGAGATAGACCAATTGAAAAATATTGATAGCCAAAAAGTGTCACAATATCTTTCTTCAAACTGGGGAATATTTACAACATTTCTAATTAAAAGCAAATTGATTCCCTCAATATATAAAGAGCACGCCCAAGCTCAAAAACAGAAAGCGCATGAAAGAAAAAATACAAATAGCCTGCACCCCCTACCGCACACACATTTCTCCTAACCTTTACTTAAAGAGACAAAAATTAGAAGAAAAATCCAATATGTCATCCTTCACAGCAGCAAAGATATTTCACAAAGTACAACAGAGTTGGGCAGAGTGGCAAAGGAGCACCTGTGACAGTTGCCTTTGGTGCCATCCTTATGGGGAGCAACTTGGTCATATCATGGAGGGCATTAAAAATGTGTACGTCTAATCAGACATGAGCACCAAGAGTTCGGTAGCTGGATGTTATCAAGCCTTTGTTGATAATAAGAAAAATTATACCAAATGGTAGAGGCTAGAAAATTGTTTAAAATGGTCAAAAATCCATACACAGTATTGTGCAATTATGAAGATCATTTAAAAAATAATTTTTAATTGAAATTATGATCATAATAAAATAAGAAATGGGAAAATCAGAATAAAAGCATCATATGCTGTTTAGCCCCTTTTTTTAAAAGAGGAAGAATGTCAGCATTAGCATTGCATGCACCTTGGACAGAAATAGAGTGGTAGCATATATGAACAATGATGTCCTTGAGGATTATTCCTTTGATAATAGACATACTTGCTGACCTACTCCCTCCTTATCTTTATACAAACCTGATTTTATTTTTTCACAGGTGCTTACAGCCTTTATAACTCTGCTGCCCAGTGCACCAGTATGGTAGCCACTAGCCACAGGTGGCCACTGAGCATTTGAAATGTGGCTATTGGAAATGAGATGTGCTATAAATATATGCCAATTTCAAAGACATAATATAAAAATTCAAAGTATCTAATAATTTTTAATATTGACTATATTAAAATAACGTTTCATATAATGGGTAAAATAAAATATATTATTAAAATTAAACTTCACCTATTTCTCTTTTTTCTTTTTTTCAATGTGGCTACTAGAAAATTTAAAAATACTTATATGACTTATATTGTATTACATTGTACTATTATAGAATGCCTTCTGCTAACATTTGCCCTCTGTCCTGTACCACCCCCAAAACTTCGGCATTCCTTTTTTTTTTTTTTTTTTTTTTTGACACGGAGTCTCGCTCTGTCGCCCAGGCTGGAGTGCAGTGGCCGGATCTCAGCTCACTGCAAGCTCCGCCTCCCAGGTTTACGCCATTCTCCTGCCTCAGCCTCCCGAGTAGCTGGGACTACAGACGCCCGCCACCTCGCCCGGCTAGTTTTTTGTATTTTTTTTTTAGTAGAGACGGGGTTTCACCGTGTTAGCCAGGATGGTCTCGGCATTCTTTATTACAGTAGCTTTGGTTTCAGGGTTGGTTCTACAGTGCAGAAGATGGACAGAGAGGGTTGAGCAGGCAGGAATTTTAAAATTAAAATTGCTTTTGAGGAGTTGTTATCCCTGACCTTACTAATAGGAAATGTTACTTCATGAGGTTGCTCAAGAGTATGCCAAATAGAAAATTCTGGAACAGAGGAATAGTAGTACTCACACCTCAATTGGAGTAATCTCTGCTACGTTTTTTTTTATTAGGTTTTACTCTTTAATATATAACTTGTGCCAGGCTAAGCAAGTAATAATGTCTCTGGAGCTCAGTTATTTTTCAACTCTAGGAGGAGTGAAAAATTCCTCATCTGTAAAACAAAACAATAAAGTTCTAAAATGATAAAGTTGTGAAAACGAAATGAGTAAATAATGTAAATGTTTAAAGAGTAACAAGTACACAGTTAAAAAGTTAATATATGCCACCTGTGAAACTTTGTTAAATATACAAATACATGTAGGGAAAAAAGTGAAAAGATTAAAGAATCCGATAGAAGTTTAAGAATATGTTTATCTTAGAGAGGTAGCTTAAAAGAGTAGTTAACACTGCAGGCCAGGGAGTAGGACTCGCTGGCTCCAAAACTTACGCTGGCTTTCAGTAGCTTTCATCTTGGACAAGTCACATGAAGTCTCTGTGTGTAGTTTCCTCTTCTCTACCATGGAGCAATGTAACTCACAAGGGAGTCGGAAAAATGAAGTGAACAAAAGCTTTTAAAATGCTAAGACACTGTGCTCTGCACAGTTAAATGGTTTAATCATTGTTACCTATTATTCTTACCATGATGGGGAAAGTTGTCAACACATTTCCACACTTTAAACAAACATAAATCAGAAAACATTTCCAAATATCATATACTGTATTCCATAAGTGAAATTCTTCGTGTAGGTTAATGATCCTCATGGTATTTCTGAAGGCAGGAAGATCAGTAGCCTAGAGCAGTGCCTCTCATGCTTTGCTTTACAATGTGCAGATACATGACCTCAGACCTTATTAAGATGCAGACTCTGATTCAATAGGTCTGTGGTGGGGTTTGATTGAGATTCTACGTATTTAATAAGCTCCCAACTGATGCCAGTGCTGCTGGGTCTCCCACCACAGACAGAGTACCAAGGGCTAAGGCAATATTGTCTACTTTGACAGCAGGAGTAATTAAGGTGCAAGATATAGAACAAGTATCAGCACAAGTGTGCGAAACAACAATCCTTTCTGTTCTTGCATTGACTGCTTGCATAAGGATAGATTAGCTTCTTTCTCCTTTAATTGAATACATCTCGTTAAGTTAGACAGGGGTCAGACAACATCCCATTATAAAGATTATGATTCTGTAGCACAGACAATTTATGACATTGGCTCCGAGATTCATGACAAATGCTTTGTAAAGAATAAACAGGCTTTTCAAAATGTAATTTTCTAGAATAAACAATTGTTTTAACAGTATACTTTGAATGGTCCCTTTTTCACTGAGGATTTTGTGGACATCAGTTATTCAGTTAAGAAAATGCCCTTTTAATGTTAGTGTGCAAAGAATTCTAATGATGAAAGAGTGTTGAATTATATCAGATGCTTTTCCTGCATCTGTGGGTTTTCTCCTTTAATCTTTTGATATGAAGGCTTGCTATATCGATAGGTTTTCTAATGCTAAGTCCTTGCATTCTTTGGGAAAATTAAACTGGAGCACAATATTATGTACCACTGGATTCAGCTTACCAGTGTTTTGCTTGGCCTGCAATGTACTTTTTCTGGTTTTTATATCAAGATTACTAAATCCTTGCAAAATTATGTGAATGTATTCTCACTATTATTCCCATTCCCTGGAGGAGTTTGTACAGGAGTACTTTTCCCAACACAGGGATTTCTTCAATGCTTTAGAATAGTCTGAAGTTCAAAAGTTTACAGATTTTTTTTTTTTTTTTTTTTTTTAAGACGGAGTCTCATTTTTTGCCCAGGCTGGAGTACAGTGGCGTGATCTTGACTCACCTGCAACCTCCACCTCCTGGGTTCAAGCGATTCTCCTGCCTCAGCCTCCCAAGTAGCTGGGATTACAGGCATGTGCCACCATGTTGGGCTAATTTTTTGTATTTTTAGTAGAGACGGAGTTTCGCCTTGTTGCCCAGGCTGGTGTCAAACTCCTGACCTCAAGTGATCCACCCACCTCAGCCTCCCAAAGTGCTGTGATTACATGGCCACCAAGCCTGGCCATGAGGTTCACGGATTTTTGCACATTTTTCCACTTTTACAAAATTTGCGTTTCTAATAAATTTCAGCTGCTGCTATCTGTCAGGTACAATGAAACTTTATGCCAGGGTTATGCATTATCTCATGAACAGTGAGCACATGAATGACTATTTAGATAAATATGCAGTTTGTATCATGTATAGTAAATTATAATCATATAGACTTTTAGTTCACAGTTTTGCATTAATTTACTATTTGAAAATACATGAATCTTTGATCTGTGCCCTGGGGATGTTAAACGTCCACTTTCTGTCTCAATCATATGATAGAAACCATAACAGATGCACTCTTTGCATCCAACAGATCAGGAAGTCAGTTGCTGGAGGGAGAAATACCCCACATTCCTTGGGCCTTCAAGTAATTTGCCATTACTTATTAACTTGGCCATGTTACACAGACTTTATGCTTTTTAATTGTCTCGTTTCATCCTCACAATAAGAAAGAAAGTATTTTTATTCCCATTTCATGTAAAATTGAGCTTCAGAATGGTAATGTCCTAGAGTCAGAGAGATTGAATGAAGGAGGCAGTTTTCCAACTCAGGTGGCTGACTCCAAATCTAGACACTTTTTATTCTAGTGGCCTCTTTCTTATAATTTTAGTTCCCAAAGCAGTGTAGGCAGTCTCCCATTATTCTCCAGAAAGCCCCATATTTTGATTTTGTCCCAGATTCTGGGCAAAAAAATCATGAAATGGAAATTTTTATCAAGCCTCCCTCTTGATTCCTCATTCTCCATTTTCATTGCTCAGCTTCATTATTCATCTTATAATTATTGCTTCTAAATCACTATATATACCCAAACAAATAAATGAATAGATTATTTATAATCAGGACTGTCAGTTTGCTTTTCATTGATTCAAGCACTTGGTTGTTCAGTTAACATTTTTAACAGACAAATTCTCCAAGCTTAAATCCTAGAGTTCTTCCTCTTTTTTATAATACTTAAAATGTTGAAAGCTGAAAAATACATTTCTATGAAACGAATAAAACTGCATATAAAATGACAGAAGGAGTAGCATTAACAAACTAAAATAATTTCAAGTATATAAAACTCATTTAGTACATAAGCTTGATCAAAATGAACAAAGGTATTGGGTGTACCAAGAAAAATGGCTTTCTACAGCACAAATATTTAACCTGCCTCCTCAGTAATGTGTTTTCTAATTTCAAACGCCATTGCATTTGTATTCCAGCCAATTTCCATACTATAAATGTCAGTCAACACAGGCTGATTATTCCTAAGAATGATTTAAAAAGAACCTTAACAACAGTAAAAGTCATGTCCGCATTTTCATTATGCATCTGAGCCTTTGGATTGTAAATATTCCCTCTGAGCTAATATTTTAGAATTCAAGGTCATATACAGGGGATTCTTTCCTTGCTAATTAGAAAATAGATTACTCCACTTGAAATTATGTAGGTGGAAATTCTTCCCTGAGGAATCTATCTCTTTCAGATGTGTTTGATCATGTTCAATATTTTTTTAAGTATATTAAATTTGCTTTTCCCCTCTTACCTACCAAATATGATGCACAGAACGCTTAAGGACTTGAATTATTATTCTGACATTAGTAATAAAGTTATATTAAAAATAATGTACTAGAAGTGTTTCACCTGCATGCAGTTTTCCTTATTAGATTTGCTTGTTATTTTACTTGTAAAATTTCACATCTAATGTTTCCTCTGTATATTTATAAAAAAATACTTTCTTGCACATGAGTGTAATCACTATGTAAATTGGGTAATTATTTGGTGAATATTAACATTCTTTCTCATAGAAAATAATACATATATTTTGAATCTTCTTTCCTTGCTTTTGGGGGAAATATAGCAATTAAAATAGTTATTGAACCCTTATTTGCATGCAAATGAGGCAAGTGAAGTAGCATCTCAGGATATGCAAAAGTACATTTAATTTTCAATTTCAAATGTATTTCTTATTAGTTAGACTACATTGTTTTCAATGCAATTTTCTTTTAGTATGTTAGATTCATGTATTATAGACAGCTTTTCTGTTAACTACTTGATTGTAGGCAAGGGCTTTTAGTTTTTCTGAGTTCTTTTATATCACGACAAAATAAATCTTTTTAAAGCGAGAAAAAATTAACACGATGATATGAATAATAAATAGTGAGCATAAAGTAGGTACTTAACATCGTATTGAATGGATGGTTTGAAAAGGTAAGAGAATTATGAGAAGATATGTTGATCATAAAAATATGAACATACAACTGTATCTGAAAGAAAATAATAGATATGCCTCTGGGTAAATTATGAGAACATAAAACAAAAACCTTTCTTGTAAAGAAGAAAACTCTTGTTATTGATATTTCTATAAACATGAATGATGTAAAGACACTAAACAAGGCCGGGCACAGTGGCTCATGCCTGTAATCCCAGGACTTTGGGAGGCCGAGGCGGGTGGATCACAAGGTCAGGAGATCAAGACCATCCTGGCTAATACAGTGAAACCCCGTATCTACTAAAAATACACAAAAATTAGCTGGGCATGATGGTGAGCACCTGTAGTCAAAGCTACTCGGGAGGCTGAGGCAGGAGGATGGCGTGAACTCGGGAGGTGGAGTTTGCAGTGAGCTGAGATTGCACCACTGCACTCCAGCCTGGGTGACAAAGCAAGACTCTGTCTCGAAAAAAAAAAAAGACAGTAAACAAATATTTAGATTTCAAGTGTTGTAACCTCAGAGGAACAAGGGTATCTCTTGATATTTAAAGAAAATAGTTCTAAAAGAAACAAAAATACTACAATGTTAAGTGAGTGATGAATTGAGGAATCCTAAAGTGTAATGAATATAAACATATTTAACATGAGTGTGATCTTTAGATCTGGCTTTCAGCGATGAGCTACTAAGGGCAAGTTCAGGTGTGTCTGTCACTCTGTAAGGCTGATGAGATCGTGTTTACAGTCACACACACATTCTGTAGTTTTGATATCAGACATCAAAACTGGCTATGAAGCCTATTGATTGGCTGGACTATGAGATATGTTTCAGATGTTTTTAGTTTGAGACAAAATAAAATATGTTTCAAACCAGAAATAGTTTTTTGGAAATTGGATGCATATTATTAATATGATTAACTATCATTGTAATGGCACTTACTACAGAGGATTAGAAATTATTTCCAATAACTGTAAGTCATAGTTATAGCCTCTCTTATATCTATCTGCCTCTAACCACCTTTTTCTTTTTCCCTGTTGTACCATTCTCTGACCTTCCTCAGTGAATCACATACTCTTCTCTGATTTTACTACCATGGCTCTCTGTGTACCCTAAATTCTGATCCCTCCCTTGATTTCTGTGGTACCTGTGTTGGTGTGGGAAATTCTCTCAGCCAATCACAGCCTTGGTAACAACCCCTGCTAATATTAAGTGTGCTTACCTTCCCACTAAGAATAAAGGCCAAATTGGACCTACGCTCTGTCTGAGGTTTTTGGAGCTTTATCTGAAACATATATTTATGGTAAAAACTGAAGCTCTCTGTCTTGTTTTTGTACATTTTTGTTTGTCTTTAATCCGAAGTAATTGAATAGAATGAGAGTGGCATATTAATTAGTTTATAGATTACTCAGCACAACAAACAGGTTAATTGAATGGTTAGTCAAATGCCCAAATAAGAGCTAGCCTATTTATTTAAAACATACAGGATTTTAATGTCTCTAACCTCTCTAAAGAAAGTCAGGTTCTCTATTACTAGTCATTATGACCACCTCCAAGCAGAATTTCTCAGGGTGCAATTTTACAGTTTATTTGTAATTGCCATATTCATGTCTGTATGTATCCGTAGCCTGATTTGTCCCAAAGCAGAGATGGTGACTTTTTTTTGCTCACCACTGTCTTACCAGAGTCCGGCATGCAGTCAATCTGGAGTAAATCAATTGATAAATTGAGGTTCAGAAACAACTAGGTTTAAGCTCAGTTCAGCCACTTAATAGCCGCATGATCCTAGCCAGGTCCTATAACTACCCATGTCTGTGTCTCACTTTGCAAAATTATTATGTGCAGCAATAAAAAGTGCATGACTGAAAGCAATATACAGATGTTAGTCATCATTGTAATGACAGTGTAATAATGAACGATGTACAGGCTGCCAGGAAAGTAGTCACATGCAACTCAGCTAGTTTTGGTTTATCTGTATATTACATATCTTCCTTCTTTCGTCACAATGAATTTTAAGCAGAACCAACATTCACTGAACACATAGCATGCATGTAAGTCCTGAATTGACCTCCAGAATGTTAGAAGGAAAGGTCAAGTCAGTGACAATGCAACCACATTTATTTCGTTGCTATTTCATGATAAGACACTGTTTTAAAGAAAGATAGCACATTGATAGAACTAGTGTGGTTGGTGCAGATAAAGTTTCATTTCCTACATGGAATACTGCCCCAGACTCCACTCTGTACATCTACAATTGATGATATCCAATTATTGTGGAAGGACCATGGGCATGTTGTGGCAGGTGCTTGTTAGAAAGGGCCGAGGTAACAGTCTCTGCCTGGAAGCAGAATTCCAAAACTGAGATCCTGGAGAGAGGGTGTTTGATGCAGGAAAATAAGGTCTATGAAAATGGAAGGTAATGAATATCTTTTGAGACTGCTGTAGGGCCTTTCCCCAAAACTTCAGAGATTACCAGTATAATAAATATGTGTGGAAAGTTCAGGTATAAGAAATAAAGGGCTAAACAGGGGCAAACAGAGAATGGGGATGAAATGAGAATGTTTCCTGAAACAATAAATGAGATCATAACAAATATGATCAGAAACGTTTTGGACTGAATTATGTCCCTTCAAAATGTATATGTTGAAACCCTATCCACAATACTTCATACGTGACTGTATTTGTAGATGGGACCTTAGGTGTGGTAATTAAGATGAAATGAGGTCTTAGGGGTGGAGCCCTGACCTGGTGGGATTGGTGTGTATAGGAGAGAGAAAAAAAAAGAAGTGAGTGGTCTTTCTCTCTCCACACATGCACAGAGAAGAAACCATATGTGCAAGAAGACACCAAAAAAAGCAGCCCTGAGGGCACCTTGATCTTGCACTTCTAGCCTGCAGAACTGTGAAAAAATAAATTTCCATTGTTGAAGTCGGTCAGGCTGTAATATTTTGTTATGTCTGCCTGTGGTGTTATGATATATGTACATGTATTCGTTTTCATCCACGGTTCCTGGTTCATAATTCGCATAGCCCTTGTTAGTCTTTTGTTATAATCTTGGGTTCTTTAGGCTTCACGAGCAGGTCTGAGAAAACAGAATCTCTCTGCCCTTTTCCTGCCATCCTTTCATCTGTGCCAAGGCAGGACTTTATCTTCCCCTGCCTTTCTGATTATGGGTCTTAAAACCCTCCCCAGAGAGGGTCCTGCTCTTTACCCCGGGGGAAGGAATGCTGACATCCTGAAGTTTCCCTAAAAACCCAAGAGGGGCCAGGTGCAGTGGGTCACGCCTGTAATCTCAGCAATTTGGGAGGCCAAGGCGGGCGGATCACGAGGTCAGGAGCTCCAGACCATCCTGGCTAACACTGTGAAACCCCATCTCTACTAAAAATACAAAAATTAGCCGGGCGTGGTGGTGGGCGCCCATAGTCCCAGCTACTCAGGAGGCTGAGACAGGAGAATGGCATGAACCTGGGAGATGGAGCTTGCAGTGAGCGGAGATGGAGCCACTGCACTCTAGCCTGGGCGACAGAGCCGCACTCTTGTCTCAAAAAAAAAAAAAAAAACCTAGAGGACTACCCAAGAGGACTAGTAGGAGTCCTCTTCAAGGACTCCTGGCAGTTCAAGGAGCTTCCTGGCAGCTGAACACGTGGAGGTTCCAGTAGGGTGGTGCACCCCGGGAGGGCATGGAAGCTCCAGGTCCCTTCTCCCATACCTCACCTTATTCATCTCTTTATCTGTATCCTTTGCAACATCCCTTATAATAAACCAGTGAATGTAACTAAGTGATCCCCTGAGTTCTGTGAGCCCCTCCAGCAAATTAATTGATCCCAAAAAGGGGATCGTGGGATCCACCACTTGAAACCAGTTGTTCAGAAGTCCCAGAGGCTCAGACTTGTCACTGGTGTGCATGGCGAGAGGGCAGTCTTGGGGACTGAGCCCTCAGCCTGTGGGATCTGACGCTCTCTCTAGGTAGATGGCGTTGGACTTGAATTGGGGGATACCCGGCTGGTATCACGCTGCTTGGTGGTGGAGAGAAGAGAAACTCCTATACATTTGGTCACAGAAGTCTTCTGTGTCGATTGTTGTGGTGTGAGAACAGGCGAGAAACAGGATTTGAGAGTTTTTCCTGAAACACGCCCTTGGCTGTCTAACATGGAAAGTACAATTTAATTTTTCCAAGTTTAAAGAAGAAAAACTCAGGTCTCTGGATAAGTCACTAAGCACCGACGGTCTCTGACTTACTATGCTTCCACTCAGGAGATTTCAACTTTACAATGGTGCAAAAGCAATATACATTTAGTAGAAAACGCACTCCAATTTTTGAATTCTGATTGTTTTCCTGGGCTAGTGATATGCCACAGATATCTTCTCCAGATGCTGGGCGGTGGCAGTAAGCAGCAGCTCCCGGTCAGCCACAGGATCATGAGGGTCAACACCCCTTACCCTACAATCCACTGTGATGCCATATGATTTTACCCAACCGTAAGCTAAAGTAAGTGTCTGAGTACATTTAAGGTGGGCTAAGCTAAGCTATGATACTCAGTAGGCTGAGTGTTTAATAACCCATTTTGACTTAGAATATTTTCAATTTATGATGGGTTTACTGGGAAGCCACTCCATCATAATTTAAGGAGTGTCTATTACTAGATGAAGGTAGGTATATGAGGTATTATATTTCAAATCATTTTAACAGTGAAAAGAAATACAATATTAAATGAGATTTTAAAAAATATTGAGCAAGACAGTTTCCTCTGTTTTCCTGTGCTTTTTCCTGATCTTACATACAGCTCAACTTTTTCACAAAGGTCCTAGTATAAATCCCCAGATGTACCGAATTGGTAGCCCACAGATCACAGTTGTAGTTTAGGCTGTGACACAATCTTAAAGATCATCGTCATATCATTTACCTTTCTGGATCTCAGTTTCCTCCTGAGAGTAGTTCAGTTTCCTCCTTCTGAGAGTAGTTGGATTAGACTAACATGACTGATGTGTGAATGAATTTTATGCCAACTATAACAACAGAAGTCCATGGTGAAATATATTACAAATATTGCAACACTTCTTCTCAGAGCATTTTAAATGTTAAACCTGTAAGAAGAGGACCCAGTATTTCTCAAGTGTGCCTTTACCATACATCCCTGAAAAGAGACTGCCACTCATTGTCATTCACTTGGGGTCCCAAATTGTAAGATCCTTTATCCATGATATATTAGGATCCCATGAAGAGCTCTCCTCATGGTCCTTTGGCTGTTCATCCACAAAAGAAGAGGAATAACAAAGTATCTTTGAGATTTACACCACAGAAAATATATTTTAAGGAAACACAATTATGCTATAGATCCTAAGGAAAGTGTATTTTAACATGGACTCCTCTAACTCCATACGCTGCTCTTTCATTCTCAGTAAAATTTTCCATTAGCCACTAGAACAATCCCTATTTCAATTAATTGGTTTCACTCTTCTTTTATAAACATAGGTGTGTCTCAGTCCTATTGGCCTACTTTAACAAAACACTATAGACTGGGTGGCTTATACGTAAAAGAAATTTCTTTCTCATTGTTGTGGAGGCTGGGAAGTTCAAAATCAAGGTGCCATCGTATTTGGTGTCTGATGAGAGCCTGTTGCTCTCTAATTCACAGATTGCACTTTCTAGCTGTGTACTCACATGGTGGAAAAAGGAAAGTGAGCTCTGGAGTCCCTTTTATAACGGCACTAATTTCTACTCATGAGGGGTTTACCCTTATAACCTAACCACCTCCTAAAGTCCTAACCTCTTAATACCGTCACTTTATGGTTAAGTATCAACATTAATTTGGGGGAGATACAAATATTCAGACTACAACAATGTGCTTTTTGTTTGGGGGTTTTGTGTTTGCTTTTTAGCATAGAATATATGCATGCAAACAGTGAAATGGAAGAAAATGCAGGCAACAGTGGGCAAGTTGTTATTTATAAATCAGAATTTGTCAGAATTATCTTAAGAGACAATTGTGGCACAGCCCCAATACCCAAGCACCATGAACTGTATTCTGTTGAGGTAATAATTACTGACTTGCATCATCATTCTCATCGTGGAAATACAGAACATAACAGTTCCTTGCTTATGATTGGTGCTGTGTGGTATAATACAGCTTCTGTTCTTTAATCTGCCTTAAATGGTGCATAATTTACCAGATTTTCTTATACTTCGTTTTCTTAACCTTAGTAGAAACAGCTTCGGGTGGACTCATTGACCATCAATCATAAATCAGCCCTTTATTGGTGAAGAGGTGAGATGGGTTAACAATGGATTTACTTGTAAATTGCGAATAGATAAATCTTTGTTCCCTCAAGGGTAGCAGTGTATTTATAGGTTGGGAGGCAGTTATTACTTTTCAAAAAGCACTTTATAGGAAGGTAAAGTCTTCAAGACCTTGGTGTTTATGATCTCTGAAGCTCTTGTATCTGCAGAATTGTTGTAAAATACACTAATAAAATAAAATAGGATGTTGCTTTATATTTGCCTGTGTTACCACATGAAGTACTTATATAGGTAGAATAGAGGTTCTATAAAGTAAACTCATAACTAAAATTGAATTCTTTGGGGAAATCTGCCACTTTTTATTTACAGGTCTATAAGCCTAGCAGATAAAAGTAACTAAGAGAAAATATTGCAAAGATATTTCATATCACCTTACAATCAAGGTCCCTAAATGATCTGTAAGCATTTCCATCCCATAAACCTGTCTGGGAATCATTGTTGACTTGAGTATGTGGAATTAATCTCCTCATCAGCAATGACCTAAATCTACTTGCAGAGTAACATAAACCTGGGATATAGACCTAGTCTTTAGCTGGGTTATGGTTATATTATGACACACCAAAATACTCTTGACTGCAAAATAACAGAATAATTACTTTAGAAATTTGCTACATTAAAAACAATAAAATTTGGCATATAAAATTGTGAGAGAGATCTCAGAGCAATATTAAAATCTGAATTAGATTTTTTTTAAAGTATGGAAAATTTCTTCTAACAAGAGTCAAGCAGTTTAAACATTTTGAAAGAAATGACTGAATCAGTTTTTGGATATTCTAAGCTATTTCCATTCCATCTAAGTCAGCTTTTTGGATAATCTATGCTATTTTCATTCCATCAGAAAGCATTCAAACAAATAAAAACAACTTTGCTAGGCTATCAAGAATTTGGAAATTAGAAAACTTGTATATATTATATATACTGCACAAATATGCTGTACTGTGTCATTTATTCACGTACTACTCAGATGAGGTGTTACATTAGGTGGGAGATGACCACATGATGCGTGCTGCCAACTCCTCAAACTTAAATCCTCCAGAGCTGATCTGTTCTACACTCTTCATAAACCTGCCCCACCCACAGTCTTTCCACCTCAGTTGATGGCAGCTCCATCTTTCCAGTCGTTCAGGCCAATCATCTTGAAGTTATTCTTTGCTTCACTATTTCCCTCACCCCATATATCCAATGTGTCAGCAAATTCTGCTTACCTTTAGAATAGAACCACAATGTGCCACCACCTTATCTCTTCCCTGAAACATAATACAATAGCTTTTTCCCAGGCTTCTTGCCTTCCTCTTCCAACCCCCACCAAAAGGTAGAAAACTTCTTTTCACACAATAGTGGGAGTGATCTTTTATAAAGTCTCTGTCAGATCATATCTCTCCTCTGCTTAAATTCCTCCAGTGACTCCCCATCTCACTCAGAAGAAGTCAATGAACTGGCCCCTCTTTATCTCTCTGATGCCATCACCTTCTCTCCACCAGGTCTATCCAGTCCACTGTGGTGTTCTTACTCCGTGCCATGTGCTCTCTGGCCTCAGGGCCGCTTCACCAGCTGCTTCCTTCCCTGCAGATCTCCCATGGTTAAATCATTCATCTTTGGTTCAATTGTTACCTTCTTCTTATAGTTGATGCTGAGAGACTTTTTTTTTTTTTTTTTTTTTTTTTTTTTTTTTTTTGAGATGGAGTCTCTCTCCGTCACCCAGGCTGGAGAGCAGTGGCAAGATCTCAGCTCACTGCAAGCTCTGCCTCCCGGGTTTACGCCATTCTCCTGCCTCAGCCTCCCGAGTAGCTGGGACTACAGGCGCCCACCACGCCTAGCTAATTTTTTGTATTTTTAGTAGAGACGGGGTTTCACCTTGTTAGCCAAGATGGTCTCCATCTCCTGACCTCATGATCTGCCTGCCTTGGCCTCCCAAAGTGCTGGGATTACAGGTTGTGAGCCACCGCCCCAGCCCAGTCGAGAGTCATTATTTTAAATACAATGTAACTCCTAATCCTGCTTGGTCTCCCTTTCAGTGCTCTCCTTTTGAGATCTTCTTATCTTTTCAAGCACTTATCACCTTCAAACATACTCTGTTTGTTGTATTTACTGCATTATCTTTTTCTTCTTTCTGGAATGTAAGCCTCCTGAAGGCACCGATTTTTTTAAAATTTTACTTATTCTAAGTGTTTAAAACTGTACCGTATATACATAGTTTAAGTATTCAATAAACTCTTATTAAATGATGAAGCAAATACTGAAAGTATATAAATCTAAGAACTGCTCAAAAAACAATTGATGTTGTTGACCATTATCTCACTGTAACCTGGCTCGAAACAAAGAAACATCATATACTTATAGATCTGACTAGAAACTTGGAATTCGGAAGATGTTTTCCAATATATTTTCTCAGTAGAGTGCATAAAAATATTATGAAGATGGCCAGATGCAGTGGCTCACACCTGTAATCCCAGCACTTTGGGAGACTGTGGCGGGCGGATCACAAGTTCAGGAGTTCAAGACCAACCTGGGCGATATGGTGAAATCCCATCTCTACTAAAAATACAAAAACTAGCTGGGCGTGGTGGGGGCACCTGTAGTCCCAGCTACTCAGGAGGCTGAGGCAAGAGAATTGCTTGAACACGGAAGGCGGAGGTTGCAGTGAGCCAGGATCATACCACTGCACTCCAGCCTAGGCAACAGAGCAAGACTCTGTCTCAGAGAAAAAAAAAAAAGAAAATTACGAAGACAATAAATTGATTCGGCCAGATAAAGACAATGAGGCCAATGAGGTTAACAAAAGTGTACACAGGTCAATGTACCTGTAGTCGTGCAACCGGGAGAAACTCCAGGTCTCCTGACTCCTGGTTCTTTTATGTTTTTGCTGGAGAGGTAGTAATCAAAATGTGGTTATTTTGATCTGTACCTCAGATTTTTTTAGCACAGGTCTGATCTTGAGGTAGGCTTCTAATGAACACATGATCATCTTTCTATGATAGGTGCCAGGCGAGGTGTCAGAGCCCCAGCATCGAGAAACAGTTGAGTCACAGGTTGGTAAGAAGAATGTATTGATAACAGTATAGGATTGAGAAAGAAAAGTTTATTAGAAAGCAAGAATGCCACAAAAGTGCAGTGGGGAGCCTCAGTGAGAGAGAACTAACCTCATGGAGGTGGATTTTTTTCTTATTGGTATTTATGGACCTTAAAATGGAGTTGATGAATAATTTGCATAATAAATTATTACATTTGTAGAGATTTCGGTGCTATAATGTCAGCAAGAATTGCAAAATGAGTTTTGGCATGGAATTCCAGAGGTGTTACTTATAAAGCTGAAAGAGGCCTGGAACCAGGTGCCGACTTAAGATACTGGGGAAGTTTAATTACTTCTAAAGTCTCCATGATGGACTGTTTGATTGTCACCAGGTGGTCTTTGCTCCCTCTAAATGCTTCATATAAGGAGTTCAGTTGTCTCTGGAATCTGTTCAATGGTCACCACGTGATTTTCGCTCTCCTCAACAGCTAGCGTTATATTTCATCCAACTATTCAAGTTCAAAATCCAGCTACTCTTGTGTTCCTCTTTCATCCACATACTCTCTACCACCACCACTTACCCCCACCACACACACAAAAACATTTAATCAGTAAAGTCCTATTAGTATCTACTAAATTTATTTTTATTGTATTTTTCTCAACTCTTTTCAATTTCTCTAATTCAGAAAACAGGCATGTCTCTTCTAACTCTCTGAAAAAAAACTTCTCGCTCTTTTCTCCTTCCTTCCTGTTAGAATAAAGGAGCTGTATATATTTTTTCCAATTCAGGATAACTTCCTCTGTGTACAAGATGGGTTACACCCCTATTTCTAAGTACCTTTCCCTAGTGTATATCCCTTCTTCTTCCCGGTATCTTTTTCTCTCTGCTGATCCTTCCCATTGGCTTTTAAACTTGTGTCAATTCTTCATTACAAGATAAAATAAAGTAAAATAAAATATACACTCCTTTTGAATCTACATCCTTTTCTATTTACTGCCTTATCTTTTTTCTTGACAAAGTTGTTTATACACTGTAACCACATTTTATCACTTTCCATTCTCTTCTGAACCATCTCCAATCTGGCTTCTGCCCTAATCTCCCCAGTAAAGCAGCTTCTGCTACTTTTCACTCACAATTTTTGCATCAAATTTGAACGCATATTTTCCATTTTTCAACTTAGTGGATTTCTTAAAACTTTGGTTAAACATTGAAGAGATATAAAAAAATGTATAAAAGCGATTTAATATCAGTGTATCCAACACACAGCTTAAAAAAATAAATTTCTACCATGGCATTTGAAATCCCCATGACTTCTCCCCATGTCCACTCCTTTTCAAACTTTCCTCAGGTGCATTTTCAAAATATAAAATAAAATATATCAAAGCAGGAAACCTAGTAAATATTAATTTATAAAGGCTTATTTTCATTGGACCACTATAAAGAATTTCTTGTTTTTGATGATCATTTTAAATTAAGTAATTGTATAGTGTTTTTATTTTTAAAACACTTTGATCAATAATATGTTCTGTATGCTTTTGAATTAAATAATAATTAGTGTTGCAAAAGCTTCAAAATATGTATTCTTATTGGCTGCTACTGTGCAACAAGTATTTTATTTAAAAATCTATCTAGTTAACTTTGAGTGAACCTGTTCTCAGGCCAGATGACAAATAAGGAGTTTCTTAATATATTAATAAGGGATCACTCTCAAGAAAACAATTTCCATTCTTCCTATTTTTAGAATATAGTTTTCCCTGATGATACTGAAGTTCTGGCTTAACTTTATTTCAAAACCATTTATATCCCATTCTGTTTGTATGTTACCAAACATCTGGGATAAAAAAATGAGGAAAAAAAAACATATTTTTTCTTGAATTCAGAAAATTAGCACTTTATAAATCAAATTGTCAAATAAAATGCACAGGATTTAGCAATATATTTGGTAGGTTTTGTAGAAATTGTTGCCTTGCAAAAAAATAGCAAGGCAATTGTGATGATTAATTGTATGTGTCAACTTGACTGGGCCAGAGAGTGCCCAGATATTTGGTTAAACACTATTCTCAGTGTGTCTGAGAGGATGTTTCTGGATGAGATAAACATTAGAATCAGTAGACTGAGTAAAGCAAATTGCCTTCCTTGGTGTGGGTGGGTGTCGTTCAATCCATTGAGGGCCTGAATATAATAAAATGCTAAGTAAGAAAAAATTCTCTCTGCCTGTCTTTGAGCTGGGATATTTATATTCTCCTGCCTTCAGCCTCAGACTAAGACTATAACGTGTCTCCCATATCTCAGATCTGACTTCTCCCATGTCTCAGGTCTTTTGACTTAGAATGGAACTGCCATTGGCTCTCCTGGGTCTGAATTTCTCAGCCTTCATAATTATGTAAGCCTATTCCTTACAGTGAATCTTTTATATACTTATATACAGTGTATCCTGTTGACTCTGTTTGTCTGGAGAATCCTGAGTAATACAACAATGCACAGAAAAAATATGTAGTTTAGTACATTAATCAGTTTTCCTAGATTATTCTATACTAGCAAAGGTTATTTCTATGGTAAGAAAGACTTCAAAATCTTAATAATTTACAACAGTTGTTTGTTTGTGTATTTATTTATTTATTTTACCACAATTCCTATCCATGATGGGTTAATGGAAGCTCTGCTCCACAAATTCTCCATTTTGAATCCTGGCATCTACCAGGTCATGCTGGCCTCATGGGAAAATAAAGAACCTATGTAGTTACTCTTCAGGCTTCTGCGGGAAAGTGATATATGTCAGGTTCATTCACATTTCATTGACCAAAGCAAGTCATATGGCCAAGTCTGACTTCCATATTTCAGGGAGGTATAATTCTCTCATAAGAAGGGGCAGTAAATAATAGAAAACAATAAGGAAATCTTATACACCTAAACTTATATAGAAGATTATGATTAGTGCTTCATTTGCATAAGGGGATTTGGAGTCAGTGTCTTCCTTTGAGGCTGAATCAGAGAAGTGGATTCAAATGATAGTGCAGTTTCTAACAGTTAACTCGTTATTAATAAGTAATGTTTGTTTAATGTGAGTTGGCCTTGTGCTAGTGAATTCTACTTAGTATCAGTACTTCTAATAAATATGCTTCTATTTTATAGATGAGGACGTTGTGGCTTAGAAATATTAAGTCAATTGTCCAAGCAGATATAGAAAATGAATGATAGAGTTTGAGATTACACCCAGGCAACCTATTAGCAGAGGCTATTTTTTAAACTTACATGAACCTTGGCAAGTCATATAAACAACAAAATAAGAGAGTTAAGCTAGATAATTTTTTAAGTTCTAAAAACTATATTCCTGGCACACTAATACATATATATATATTTTGAGACAGAGTCTTGCTCTGTCACCCAGGCTGGAGTGCAGTGGCATAATCTCGGCTCACAGCAACCTCCATCTCCCAGGTTCAAGTCATTCTCCTGCCTCAGCCTCCCAAGTAGCTGGGATTACAAATGCCCGCCACCACGCCCAGCTAATTTTTGTATTTTTAGTAGAGACGGGGTTTCACCATGCTAGCCAGGCTGGTCTTGAACTCCTGACCTCGGGTGGTCCGCCCACCTCAGCCTCCCAAATTGCTGGGATTACAGGTGTGAACCACCACGCTGGCCCATAATACATACTTTTTAAGTAAATGAATTTTGAATTTATATGTTAAATACATCTCTGATTAATTATAAAAACAAAAGCCTCTCTTTATGTAATCTGCTATAATGCATCAGAAAGATGCTTTATGTAATCTGCTATGATGCTCAGAAAGAAACTTAATAGGAATTTGTGAGAAAGCATAAAGATTTACTAAGTTTAGTGCATCTTTTATAAATGTCAAACCCTAGCATGCTTCTAGGCAAAAGGGAGGCACCCAGTCAATCTTTATGGAATAGAATGAGTGCATGAGTTAATGAGTGAATGCATGATGGAATAAGTGTCCCTTTTTGTGTCCCAGATCAACTTCCTGAACTCAGTAATTATCAGTGAGTTAATCACTATTTAATGACATTATTTTTCTGATTATAGAAGTCTTCATTACTGATGTGGTTAAATATTTGTCCCTGCCCAAATCTCATGCTGAATTGCAATCACCAGTGTTGGAAGCAGGGCCTGGTGGGAAGCGTTTAGGCCAGGGCAGATCCCTAGTGGCTTGGTGGTGTGCTCGTGATAATTAGTTGAGGACTTGCGAGATCGGGTTGTTTTAAAGTGTGTGGCTCCTCCCCTCACTCTCCCTCGTGCTCCTGCTCTTGCCGTGTGACAGGCCTGCTCCTGCTTCACCTTTTGCAGTAAGTAAAAGCTTCTAGAGGTCTCCCCAGAAGCCTAGCAGATGCTGATGACATGCTTCCTGTACAGCCTACAGAACAATAGACCAACCAAGACTCTTTTCTTTATAAATTACCCCATCTCAGATTTTTTTTATAGCAACACAGAAGCAGCCTAGCATAATAACAATTAGTTTCTTAGGTCAAACTAACAGTATTCCACACCAATATATGTATACTTAGAGAATACCAGAATTATTATAAATGAGAGTTTTGCCAAATGCATACATAATTACCCTTTTCTTACATCCAAGATGCATGTATTCCGCTGTGCCATATTTAGCACCCTAAAACATGAATATATTGGCCAGGTGCGGTGGCTCACACCTGTAATCCCAGCACTTTGGGAGGCCGAGGTGGGCAGATCACCTGAGGTCAGGAGTTCAAGACCAGCCTGTCCGACATGGCAAAACCCTGTCTCTATTAAAAATACAAAAATTAGTCAGGTGCGGTGGCATGTGCCTGTAATCCCAGCTACTTGGGAGGCCGAGGTAGTCGAATTGCTTGAACCCAGGAGGCGGAGTTTGCAGTGAGCCGAGTTTGCACCATTGCACTCCAGCCTGGGCAACAAGAGTGAACTCTGTCTCAAAAATAAACAAACAAAAAACAAACAAAAAAACATGAATATATTGAAGGACTGATAACCATCAACAGCAGTATTACTACAGTAGACATTCTTTATCAGTTCCTAGAAAATAGCTGAACACTAAGAGGCTGAGAACAGGTTGGAAAAAGAGAATGTTCCTGGAAAGCTTATTTCTGATAGCAGCAATTATTGCAAAACCAAGAGTCTGATAAGAAAATGCATAAAACAACAAAAAAAATTTAATCTGTAAGACAGATAACATAAAATGTACATAAAATTAAAGAAAATATACTTTCTTTTATACAAATTATATGTATATATAATTTTGGTATAATTTAGGTATATATTTATATATTTTATATATACAAATAAATGTATTTCATATGTATATACTTTTTATATATTATAGATAAATACAAAGTATTACCATAGGAACAAACAAATGAAAAATGTAATTAAAGAAAAGATAGGCCGGGCGCGGTGGCTCACGCCTGTAATCCCAGCACTTTAGGAGGCCAAGACGGGCGGATCACGTAGTCAGGAGATAGAGACCATCCTGGCTAACACAGTGAAACCCTGTCTCTACTAAAAATACAAAAAATTAGCCGGGCGCAGTGGCAGGCGCCTGTAGTCCCAGCTACTTGGGAGGCTGAGGCAGGAGAATGGTGTGAGCCTGGGAAGCGGAGCTTGCAGTGAGCTGAAATAGCGCCACTGCACTCCAACCTGGGCGACTGAGTGAGACTCTGTCTCAAAAAAAAAAAAAAAAAGAAAAGAAAAGAAAAAAAAAGAAAAGCTAGCCCTTTATAACAACATTTATGGCAGTTTGAATATTTGTCCCCCAAAATTTGTATGTTAAAATCTGATTGCCAAGTTGCTGATATAGGAGATGGGGCTTCTGGGAGGTGATTTGGTCATGAGGGCTGTATCCTTACCAAGGGGATTACTGCCCTTATAAAGAGATTCTAGAAAACTAACTAGTCACGTCTACCATGTGAGGACACAGCAAAGAGGGGTTGTTTATGAGAAAGTGGGTCCTCACCACCTATCGAATCTTCCAGAACCTTAATCTTAAACTTCAGAGCCTTCAGAACTGTAAGAAACAATTTTCTCTTGTTGATAAGCCACCCAATGTATGATCTTTTGTTATAGGATGCTGTCTATCCAAAGATAACAAATATTTTGGAGTCTAACAAGAGATATAAAATACTTCTATAAATAATAAGTCATATTAAGGTATATTAAAAACATAAATGGTAGGGAAATAAATTATATTTAAGAATGAAGAAATTTGTGAAATACATCGGTTCATCTGAAAGTCAGGGAAATACAAATCAAGACCAAAATTCAATGCGACTTTATACCCATTGAATTGGTAAAAATTAAAAAGTATAACAATACAAAGTGCTGGAGATATGTGCATTCACAATATCTTTTAAACTTGCTGGTGGGAGTCTAATATTTTGTACGCACTTTGGAAAGCAATTAATGTTGTGTACTACATTTAATTACTTATGTAATCTATAATCAATTATGCTCTTAAGCTTAAATAGAAGAGAAAATCTTGCATATGTATGGTAGGAGATAGTAATAACATTTCTATAACGGTACTGCTCAAAATAGAAAGAAACGCCAAATGTCCATCAAAATGTAAATGAATTGACTAAAATACATTAAAACAATGTGGTATTATGCTCCAGCTAGACATAACATTTCAATAACGTGGATAACCCTAGCAGTATGAAATCACGTAAAATCTGAAAGCATGAAAACATTACTTACAGGAGGATACCCTGTTTCAAGCTAAAAATAAAATCTACTAACATGACACTGTATACTCATTAGGCATATGTAAAGAAGATTTAAAAAAGATAAAGTCATATTAAAAGAAAGCAAGAAGCTTTTGGTCAAGATGAAAAAACAGACACTGAATGTACATTGTCTCCAAATATAACAGTAACAACTGCAAAACAAATGCACACAAAACATTATAGCACTTCAAAGATAGTTAAAATACCAAATATCAGAGACAAGAAATGAATATGAACTCTACAATCATCCCATGAGTTCTACCAGATTCTTTCAAGCCATGGTGTAGGAAGGAGAAGCTCAGATAGCACTAGGTCATCTCTCCAAGTTGAGGGAAGGGAGCTGGGACTCTAGTGAGGTCAAGATGGCTTGACTTCATGGAGCAGAGTATGGACAAGAAGGGAGGTACAAAAGAAAAAGTTTCAGACATCTAAAAAGAGATCTTTTTTGAACATTCAGCTGAGAACTGATTATCAAACGCTTGTGAGGAAACTACGTGAACCCAGAGAAACACAAACTGAAAGGATTTGAGAGAACAGTGCCAAGCACTGCTACCATGGAAAACCTCATAATTCAGGGGGCATTGCTCAGAGGATACAGAAGGCTCTTGCCTCACTAGTGAGGGAACGTTAGCTTTAGGAAAATGCAGCTCTGGTTTCACTTAGTAGCCCTTAAAAACAAGACCCAAAAGGATCAAACCTCTTAGAAATAACTTAAACATGTCCAAGAATAAAACCTGATAGTATGTGTAGGAATACAAAGCTATACTCACCCAACAGTGTAAGATCCAAAGTGTCTGACATCCAGTTAAAAACTACCAGACGTATAAAAAAGAAGTAAAATAAAACCAAAATCATTCAACTGAAACAAACCCAGAAAAGACATTGATGGCAGAATTAGTAGACAAGGATGTGAAAACAATTATTATGACTGTATTCCATATGCTCAGGAAGATAAAGGAAAGATTAAACATATTAAGATGAGAAGAGATAAGGAAAGATATAAAGAAAGGCACTCATTAAACTTCAGGAAATAAAAATTGCAATGTCTAAGATGAAGAGTATGTTGAATGAGAATGTGTGCAAAAAAAAATTGCAGATGAAAACATTACTGAATTTGAATGCCTAACAAAAGGTATTTCCAAAGTGAAACATATAAAGAAAAAAAAGACTGAAAAAAATGAACAGAACATCTGTGATCTGTGGGAAAAATTAATGCAACTGAATATATAGGAATCCCAAAAGGGGGAATGGTAGTATTTGAAAAAATAATGGTCAAAAATATTCCAAATTTGTTGAAAATTATAAACCAACTGTAGTAGTTCATTTTCACATTGCTGATAAAGACATACCTGAGACTGGCTAATGTATAAAGTAAAAGAGGTTTAATGGACTCACAGTTCCACGTGGCTGGGGAGGCCTCACAATCAGGCAGAAAGTAAAAGGCACATCTTACATGGTGACAGAGAAGAGGAAAATGAGAGCCAAGGGAAAGGGGAAACCCCTTATAAAACCATCAGATCTCGTGAGACGTATTCACTACCGTGAGAACAGTATGGAGGAAAACCTCCCCATGATTCAAGTATCTTTCACTGGGTCCCTCCCACAGTACATGGAAATTATAGGAGCTACAATTCAAGATGAGATTTGGTGGACACAGCAAACCCATATCACCCTCAGATCCAAAAAGCTTGTCTATCCCTAGTGTACCCTTTTCCCACCCCCACAAACACTAAATATGATGCAAATTCTATCAAGAACCAATATATTCAACTTGCTTAAAATCAGAGACAATGCAACATTTTTAAAGCACTCAGTGAAAAAATATGCTAAACATAGAGAAACATTCATGAGACTGATAGCAGACATGCTTTGGAAATATTGAAAACTAGAATGAAAACAGTGAAGTAACACCTTAAAGTACTGAAGGAAGAACTATAAGCACAAAATTCTTTTCATTTTTTATTTTACTTTCAGTTCCAGGATACATGTGCAGAATGTGTAGGTTTGTTACATAGGTATAACTGAAGCACAAAATTATTTACCAAATGATTTCAAATATCTTTCAAAAATAAAAATCAAACACTATTTTAGAAATTTAAAAAAACAAAGAGAATCAGATTCAGATGTGAATGAGAAGAAATGTAAAGAAAGTTCTTCAAACAGAAGGAAAGTAATGCCAGAATATATCAATAGTTACATTTTATGTAAACAATCTAAATATACCAATAAAAAGATGGGTTAGGTGGATGTAATGAAAAACATGACTCAACTCTATACTGTCTAGAAAGGAGTCACGTAAAATATAACATAGGTGAGCTGAAAGTAGAAAGATGCAAAAAGATATATCTTGTAAATGTTAATCAAATGAAACGGGTACTTATATTGATAGCAGATAAAGTGGAGTTTAGAGCATAAAAAATTGCTAGAGACAGAGAGGAACATTATATTATGATAAATGATCAACTACCAAGAAGTATAAAATAGCAATTGTCAATGTGAATGCACCAACAGAGTTGCAAAATATGTAAAGCAAAAATTGATTGATAGAAATGAATGGAGAAATAGCTAAGTCCGTAATTATAGCTAGACATTTCAATATCCCTTTCTCTAGAATAACTAGATAGAAAATCAGCAGAAGTCTAGAAGAAATTAACAGCATAAACCAGTAGTATTTAATTGACTATTGTAGAACATTCCACTAAAACAACAGTAGTATACACCTTTTTTTCTTTTTTTCTTTTTTTGTAAGTAATAAACAGTTAACTCTCAGTTTTAATGGAGGAATATAAGGATAAATAAATAAGACAACAATAACGAAAATAAAAATTAGTAAATATATGTGACTTGTCAACAGATCCAGGCGTTTTGTGAATTATAGAGTCTTCTTTCTTTTCTGAGGGACAAGAAGGCAGTCATTTTGAAATCCTGAAAAAAATGTATTTATGATTCTCCATTTAATTGTATTGCTAACACCTAAGTGCATTTTTATTTTTTTAACTTATTTTATATATATATATATATATATATGTATATATATATTTAATTTTACTTTAAGTTCTGGGATACATGCATGAATGTGCAGGTTTGTTATATAGGTATACATGTGCCATGGTGGTTTACTGCATCTATCAACCCATTATCTGGGTTTTAAGCCCCACATGCATTAGGTATTTCTCCTAATGCTCTCCCTCCCCTTGCCCCCCACCCCCTGACAGGCCCTGGTGTGTGATAGTCCCCTCCCTGTGTCCATGTGTTCTTATTGTTCATCTCCCACTTATGAGTGAGAACATGTGGTGCTTGGGTTTCTGTTCCTGTGTTAGTTTGCTGAGAATGATGGCTTCTAGCTTCATCCATGTCCCTGCAAAGGACATGATCTCATTCTTTTTTATGGCTGTATAGTATTCCATGGTGTATATGTGTCACATTTTCTTTATCCAGTCTATCATTGATGGGCATTTGGGTTGGCTCCAAGTCTTTGCTATTGATACCGCTTCTTTTCAAGTGCCCATGGAAAGTGTACTAAGATGAGTTATATATTTTGGATTTCTGTACATAACAATTGTATTACTATATCAACACAATTATAGTATAATTCTATATACTAGCAATAACCATATGTTCACCAAAATTAACAATGCAGTATGATTCACAATCAATTAAAAGTGAAATATTTAGGTGTACATTTAGAAGAACATGTATAAGATTTGTATAATAAAAATTACAAACACTGATGAAAGAAATCAAAGGAGATTTAAATAAATGGAAAGAACTATTATATTAGTATATTAAAAGACTCAGCATAATAAAGATGTTAATTTTCCTCAAATTAATATACAGCTTTAGCATAATTTTAATCAAATCCCAGGAAGATTTTTTGTAGATATAGACAATATTTTTCTAAAATTTATATGAAAAGGCAAAGGACTTAGAACAGCCAAAATCATTTTTAAAGGGAGCAAAAAGAAGAAATCAGTCTACTCAGTTTTATGTCATATTATATAAAGGCAAAGGAATACATGCATAGATAAATGGAACAAAATAGAGGACCCATTAGAACCACGCAAATATGTCCAACTGATTTTTGACAAAGGTGCAAATGTAATTAAATCAAGGATACATAGCCTTTTTAAAAGATAGTGCTAGGACAATTAGACATCCATGGGCAAAACATTATACTTAATGTAAGTCTCACGTTTCACAAAATTTACTTCAAAAAGGATCACAGAAAAAAATATAAAATGTAAAACTATAAAACTTTAGGAAAAAACACAGATAACTTTTAGGATTCAATGTTAGGCAAGGAATTCTTAGATTTGACACCAAAATCACATAAAAGTGAAAGAAATGACAAATTGAACATCAAAATTTACAGACTTTTGCCCCGGAAAATAGACTTTGAAGAAAATAAAAATACAAGAATCACACTGGGAGAAAATATTTACGAACTACATATGTTACAAAAGACTAGTATCTGTAATATATAAAGATCTCTCAAAACTCAACTGCAAAAAATGAACAATCCAATTAGAAAATTTGCAAAAGACATGAACAGACATCTCACCAAAGAGGTAAAATAGGTGGCAAATAAGCACAAGAAGATTGAAACAAACACTTAGCCAAGAAGACATATGGATGACAAACAAGAACATGAACATCATTTGTCATCGGGGGAAGCAAATTAAAACCACAATGATATGGCATACACATCTATTAGAATAGCTAAAACAAAAAATTAGTGGCAACATCAAATGCGAGCAAAGATGCAAGAATCTGGATCACTAATGCATGGTCTGTGGAAGCTATTCTTTATTACTTGAAACAACATGGATGCCTTTCAATGAGTGAATGGTTAGACAAACTGCTGTACATCTGTAACATAGAATACCATTCATTATTTAAAAACTAGACTTTTGATATACACAACAACCTGGATGAATCTCCAAATACTTATGTTGCATGAGAAAAATCAATCCCAAAAGATGATGTGCAGTTTGATTTATATAACAATCTTGAAATAATAAAATTACAGAAAATAACAAATTAGTGATTGCCAGTGGTTAAGGAAGGGGTAGGTGCAAAAAGAAGACGTTGTGACTACAGAAGATCAACATGAGGCTTACTTGTGCTGATGGAAATGTTCTGTATCTTGACTGTATTAGCATCTCTATCCTAGCTATAAATTTCACTATAATCTGGCAAGATGTTACCACTAGAAAAAACTGAGTTTAGGGTACAAAATACCTCTATTATATCTTATAAGTATATATAAATCTACAACATTCTAAACATAAAAAGTTTAAATAATAACAATGGTATTTAAATTACACAAAACATAAGTAAACAGTATAAATCTTTCAATTAAAATTACAGTGGTATTTAAATCAAACAAAATGTAAGTAAATAGTATAAATCTTCCAATTAAAAGAAACAGATTGTCAGGTTAGATAATATAGTGAGACCCAACTACATAGTGGTCACAAGAAATACACTTTAAATATAAAAACATAAATGAATTAACATTTTAAAATGGAAAAATATATGTCACTCTAATCCTAATCAAAGAAAGCTGAAGGGGATATTTAATATCAGATGAAGTATTTTTCAAAGCAAAGATTAAAGATGTTTATTATATAATGATCGAAGGGTCAGCTAATCAAGAAGACATAAAAATTCTGAGTTTTTATGTAACTAATTACAGGCCCTCAGAATATATAAGGCAAAAGCTGATAGAAATGCAGGAAGAGATGGGGAAATTTGCAAATATTATCAAAGATTTCAATATACTTCTTTCAAGAGATTATTGAGCAAGTTGATAGAAAATGAGCAACAACATAGATTAGAGCAATAATCTGAATAAAATTACCTTAATATTTATAAAATACCCAATGACAGAAAAATACACAGTGAATATAATATATACAAAAAATACTCTGGGTTATAAAACAAGTATTAATTTATTTAACATGATTTAGGTCATACAAGGTGTTTTCTAACCACAATGAAATCATATCAGAAATCAAAAACAGAAACATAGTGAAATATTCTCTAAATAATTAGAAACTAAAGAATGTAATGCTGAACAACTTGTGCCAACAAAGAAAGAAAAAGGGAAAATAGAACATATTTTGAGTTGAACAAGAATGGAGACACAGTATAGCAAAATATATGTGGTTGACATTAAGAAAATATTTAAGGGAAGTTTTATATTACAAAATGCCTATATTGAAAAGAAGACCGAGAGGTGTCCAAATCATTACCTCTGTTTCCACCTTAAGCAAATAGAACAAAAAAAGGAACAAATTAGATCTAAAGTTCTTAAAAGTGATAATAAAATATTTATTACAGAAAAAAAAAATCACTCAAATAGAAGCAGAAAAACAAAAAGTTTGTTAACTGAGAAGATGGAAAACAAAGGAGAACCTTTAGCCAGACTGATCAGGGAAAAACAATTGAAGTTATCAGTATCAGGAATGAGAGAAGTGCCATCACTCAGATTCTGCAGATATTAAAAGATTAAGGGAATATTATGATCAATTTTATGCAAATAAACTTGAAAATATAAATGGAATGGACAAATTTCTTGAAAGATACAAACAACCAGGGCACATTTAAGATGAAACAACCTGAAAAGTCCTTCATCTACTGCAGAAATTGTGTATGTAGCTAATAGTCTTCCCACAGGAAATTCCAGGCCCAGTTAGACCCCATGTTGTATTTTAGCAAATGTTTAGAGAACAAATAACATTGGCAAAACCAGAGACATTACAAGAAAATTACAGTCTTGATTTTTGCAAATAAGTCACGCAGACACACACACATGCAGACAAAGTGAGAAGAGACAGAGACAGAGAGAGAGAGAGAAGGAGAGAGAGGGAGACAGAGAGTAATCAATCAAGTGGGGTTGACTGCAGCAATGCAGGGTTAACTGAATATTTGAAAATCCATAAAAATAATTCATTATTATTAACAGACTCAAAGAGAAAATATATGTAATCATCCCATTTGAGGAAGAAAAAACATTTCACAAAATCCAACATTAATTCCTGATAAAAACACATGGCAAACTAGAAATAAAAGTGAATTTCTGCTTGATAAAGAACATTTATGAGAACCCTATAACTAAAATTATACTTAATGAAGAAATATTAAATATTTTCTCCCTAATATCAGGAATACCAATAACAACAACAAAAAAACTTGAATTTTAAAAGCATTTAAAATAGCATCAAAAATATGCAATATATAGGAATAAACTTAAAAACGTGTGAAAGATATATATACTGAAAACTACAAAATATTGCTGAGAAATTAAATAATTAAATAGATGGAATACTGTGTTCATAGCTGGAAAAATTCAATACTGATAGGTTTTAAATTAGCCTGAAAAGAGTTCTGTGTATTAAAATATTTGAAATCAAACTATGAGCAGGGTTCTCTTTGTAGAAAATGGCAAACTGATTATAAATTTCATATGGAAATTCAAAGAACCTAGAAGAAAACAACTTTTAAAAGAAAAAACATCTTCGAAAGACTAATACCTGATTTCAAGTCTTAATCAAAAGTAATCAAGGAAGTGTAGTGCTGTCATCAAGATAGACAAGTAAATCAATAGAACAGAATAGAGAGTCCCAGAAGAGATGGGCCCAGTTTATACTATAAATTGATTTCTGACAAAGGTGCAAATATAGTTCAGTGGAAAAGAATAGATTTTCAAAGAATAGTGCTGGAACAATTGGATATTCACTTGAAGAGTGAACTTTGATCTATACACCCAAGAAAAATAAATGGATCATAGACCTAAATGTTAAATGTAACCTATAAAACTTCTAGAAAAGATAAACAAAATAAAATCTTTGTGACTTTAGTTATTCAAAGATTTTTTAAACATACACCGAAAGCATTATCCATTAATGAAAAATTGACTAATTGAACTTCATAAATATTAAGAACTTATACTCTTTGAAAACACTGTCAAGAAAATGAAATGGCAATCAGAGCATTGGAGAAAACATTTGCAAATAACGTGATGATCTGACCAGAGATTTGTAAGCAGAACATATGAAGAACTCTCAAAACTCAAAAAGAAAATAAACAGTTCAATTTTTAAAATATGCAAAGATTTAAACAGACATTTCACCAAAGAGGATATATGAATGGCAAATAGGTAGATAAAACATGTTCAACATCATTTACTTATTAAGGAAAAGCAAATTAAAATCACAATGAAATAACATTAAACACCTATTAAAATTTGTAAACATTAAAAAAACTTTTATAGCAAAGGCTGACTAGGAAGTGTATCAGCTAGAACATTCAAACACTAATGGGACTGTAAAATGATACACATGCTTCAGGAAAGAGCTGGGGGGTTTCTTTAAAAATTATACCTATCGTACTATTTAGCCATTCTGCTCCTGGGAAAATTCCCAAGAGAAATGAAAGCCTGTAGCCACACAAAGACTTGTACACAAATGTTCATAGAAGCTTTAGTTATATTAGCCAAAAATCTGAAGCAATTCAAATATCCACCCACAAGTGAATGGATAAATTGTGGCCTGTCCATATATTGGCATACTACTCAGTAACAAAAAGGAATGAACATTGATACACACAACAAAATGGATGAGTCCCCAAAGCATTATTCTCAGTGAAAGAAGCCAGAGGAAAAAATCCAATATATTTAGTTTGTTTGCATTTATACTAAACTCTAGAAAATGTGAGCTAATCTATACTGACAGAAAGTAGATCAGTTATTGCCTGAGGATCAGGGAGTGGTCCAAAAAGGAACAGGAAAAAAGGATTATAAAATTACAGTGGGGCATGAGGAACTTCTGGGGATGATAGTTTGTGTTGATTATTGCACATATATTTGCATGTGTTTATATGTACACACATAAGTAAATGTCAGATTTCACTAAATTGTACACTTGAAACAAGTGCAGTTTATTGTATGTCAACTACATCTCAATAAAGTTGTTTAGAAAATGAAAGCAAGAAAAGAATAAATACACATTTTGGATGATGTTTATCCCACTACAGAGATTGAAGTATATGCACTGCAGGAAGACCTAATGGCCAGCTGTATTTTATTGTTGAGATTTTAGCTTTTCTGTTGAGTGATTGTTCATGGGTGTTGATTATATTATTAAAAATAAAATAAATAAAACCAGGGCAGAATAATCCAATAATGAGAATGTATTTTAAAGTAATGGTAATGTTTAATAATTCTATTTTCTATACCTCTCTTCCAAAAAGTAAATTATAATAACAATATTTTTATAGGGTCTACTCAAATGTTATTAAACATTCATGATAAATTACAGTAACAAGTTCTACAATGTCTTGGAATTGAAGACTATTTCTAGTTCTAGCTCCAGTTTTGATCCAAATAAAAATAAAGATGTACCCAGTTTCCTCAAAGATATGCTTTTAAGCATTTTAGCTGTTCTACTTCAGGATGTTTTTGAATTTAATAACTCTAGTTCACAGAGAATGCCACATGAAAAATCGCTTGTTAAAATGGGTTGTAGGATGCTCTCTCTCACCTATCATTTAAGCCTTTTCATTGTGCATTTGGATGTAAAACAACAATCTAGCCTGCCCAGGGTGGTTGTTACTGCCTTGACTTTGGAAAAGGTGGAAAGATGTTAGCCTTGTATTGCCTTATTTTATTTATTTGTGGTGAAGGGTGGAGTGATGTGTGGATATGATGTTTTTCCAAGGTTTCTGGCAACCATTACACTCTCTGACCATGATCTCAACTGGAGAACTTGAGCCAATTATTTCCCCACTGGTTTTTCTTCTCTAATATATGGGCTTGTAACAGGCCTTAAATCATGGTTTTGTAATGTATTTAAAGCTATGACTGTAATAGTCCTGAAAGGCTCAGCTTTTGCTAGAAAGATAATGAAATAAACTAGATAATAGCTACAGATTCTTCAAAACAGATGCTGGTGGAGGCTTTTCTCATTGCACAATTGCAGGCAGAAAATTCACATAGAATACAATCTGAAAGTTGCCCCTGGAGTTGTATAATTGTTCAGCCCTTGAAGGTGAGAAACAGATGAAGAGAACAATTTAAGATACATCAAAGTCAGTTTCTATTCTGTTATATACATTCTTAAGTTTTGTACTCTAGAAATAAAATCAGTTGTTGGTCATATAAGGGATCATTACATAAGGTTTTGATTTTATCAGATTATTTGATTCTTTTAGTAAAATCACTTTCTAACAACTTTTGAACACACACACTTAATGTTCATACTCAAAAATACTCAAAATCTTACATCAGAAATCACATAAATAAATTTCTATTTTGTATTCATCAGGGCTATCACTTTTTCTTCCCACAGTTGTGAAAATAACACATGACTAAACAAAGCAAAACAAAAACAAAACAAAACAAACAAAAACAGCAGTTGAGAACAGAGCTTTGAGGTGGGGCACAAGAGGTTTATAATACACTCCAACTCTGCCTTCTCCCTCATCATCTATGCATATCCAGTTCATTACAGAGTCTTCAGGATGGTAGCATGCCTTGATCTCCACAAAAGTCACAATGGAAGAGTGTTGGGGGAGTAAAATACAGTTTCCTCTGCTACTGCCAGCCCTGTGTCATAATTAATATCATCATTTCTCTCCTGTGCCCCTCAGTCTACTTTTTACCCACCTCCAATCAGTACTTTGGCTTTGGTTGATTTTGTGGTTGGAACATTCAGTTCAGTTTTACCTGTTAGCCTGTGGTTATTGCAAATACCAGTTTCCAGTTATTATCAGGGATGGAACCATCATCAAGAATCTCTTAGTCCCTTAATGTATCTCTTCCTACTAAGGGTTATCAGGGTGATCAGATAATCACTAATGTGAAAAATTCCTTACTTGCCTGTTAGTACACGAGAAGAAGCAGCCCCAAATAAGCAGGTAGTTCCTAGTTTCCTCAATTTCACTAGTATTTTTATATCATCCCCTTGCAGAAATTCCTCCTCCTTCTAACTTTTGCCTCAAGGAGAATCCCACTGGAATCCTGGAGGAGATCTTTCTCAAATGTAAAAGGGAAAGTAGGCCAAGTAACTGTTGTCTACAGAGATATGTCATCCAGATTCCCTTTCAGGAAAAACTTGATGCACAGCTATGAGAAGTGAGGTCAACAGGCAGCCTCAACTTTAGACAGGGTTGGCTGCAACTCCAGACAGCTGCTTCATTTAAGGCCATGCACTCTCCAGGACAGCCTACTTGTGGAGACCAAGCAAGATAAGAGTAGAAAAGTTCAGCTATTTTGGTCTTAATGGGATCCCACATACTATTACCTTAGACTAAGATGAATAAGGTGTGACAATGGGCACATGGCCAGAGCAATCATTGGTTCTGCCATATGCAACATCACCCGGAGTAGCCAGTTAATAAGTTCTGGAAATGGATAATGGGGATGGTTGCACAACAATGTGAATGCACTTAATACCACAAAACTGTGTAGTTAAATTGGTTATAAAGGAAAGTTTTATGTTGTGTATATTTTACCACAGTGTTACAAATCAAGGACTTACATTGGTAAAAGTATGTAGGATCTTAAGGCTCTTTTAGAATATAGAATCAAAATCAAAATATAGATAGCCACTCAAAATTCAGCTATGGTGACAGGTAGGGGAAAACTTTTTGCAGAACTGGGGTAGTATGTTCACATGCACAGTATGTGAAACTGAACTATTTGTGTAACTGGACCTTTATAGCAGTGTATCCCCAACAGCTAAAATACATGAGCCTGAGAACTCAGGAATTGAAATATAATTAACCTTGCTCACCATCACTCATACTGACTCATTTGTGTAATCTGTGCTTCCCATTTGTGCAACTTATGGGAACCAAGAAATCTGATAAAATCAAAACCTTATGTAATGATCCCTTAAATAACCACCAACAACCAAGAAATCTTGCTTTGGTAGTGGGAGTGGGAGTGGAAGAGAAATAATTTCTGCAATGAATGGCAGTCCCCACTGCTATAGTTGGTTTCAGGGCCACAATTGACATTCATAATTTTCCATTTCCACTGTCCATTCTAGATACTTCTTAATTGAAGTTACCATCTCTGTTGTCCTTGGAAAACTATCTGCTAGTATAATGCAGAACCACATCTGTGGGCAGCTTGAGTCCTTGGTTACCATCCCAAGCTAAGGTTGCTCCAACTGCCCTTTTAAAGCCACAGTTAGGCAAGAGAGCACCAAGATGTGTCCAAATGGATCACCTGGGTTCCAGTTCCATAAATATTACCACCTGCCCCAATTTGTAATACTGTCTTTGCTTCATCCTGTTGATCACGGTCAATTATTCATACAAAATGACAACACTTAGTCTTGCATCGATTCCTGTACACACAAAAGTAAAAATATGCCCAGATGGCAACCAAAGCTTATCATTCAGTGGAGCTCTTGCTCTGTCCCCTGCTGAAAGTACACTCCTTGATGACCGAGATCTCTAACCCTATAGGTCCTAAAATTGTAAGAATGGGATTCGATTATTCTCGTGGCTCTTGGTGAGTTGTAAATGCGTCCACCACTGCACTGACTTCCTGCTTTCCCAGACCCATGTAATCTTCATATTTGGGACATGGAGCTATGCAGAAGTTTTGGTTCAACATATGGATGCTGTCCTGTAGAATGGAACTGTTCCCTCCATGTTGACCCATCAGTTGCACCTTTATTTTGATTTTTATTTTTTTGAGATGCAGTTTCACTCTTGTCGCCCAGGCAATAGTGCAATGGCATGATCTGAGCTCACTGCAACCTCCACCTCCCAAGTTCAAGCAATTCTCCTGCCTCAGCCTCCCAAGTAGCTGGGATTACAGGCGCCTGCCACCACTCCCAGCAAATTTTTGTATTTTTAGAAACAAGGTTTCGCCATATTGACCAGGCTGGTCTCGAACTCCTAACTTCAGGTGATCCACCCGCCTATACCTCCCAAAGTGCTGGGATTACAGGTATAAGCCACTGCACTTGGCCCAGTTACACCTGTAGCAGGCCATTTTCATTCTCTATTAAGCCAGTGTTTGGGTGGCCAGTATGGAGCACAAAGAATGAATTCCTTGATTTGGGGCTCACTCTCACATTTCCTTTCATATATAGTGAGTTTCTTAATATAACATGATATTATGTGGAATTCCATGTTGAATACTGGTGCTGGAAAAGGAAACTGTACCTGAAAAAATGAATTCTAAGAATAAAATGCTGGCTCTCTTGGGATGGAGGAAACCAAATGTAGTCAGTTTCCATGAAGGAGTCAATTGATGTCTTAGAGGCACAGTGCCACATTGTGGGCTCCATGCTAGTTTTTGCGGCTGAAAGGTTAGATAGTGAACGTGAGCAATTGTAGCCTCAGTAATTGAGAGTTCATTCTGCCGGGCCCATGTGTAGTGCTTGTCTTGCTGTCATGGTCACTTCATGTGTTCATTATGCCCGCTCTGGGATGGCAGATCACAGAAGCTGGCTGATGTCAACTGGCTGCACCATATTTTATAGTTGGCTGTTTAGTCCCTTTTCTGTGGTGGATGTTGTCTGTGGGTGTTTACATGTCATACATAAATCTATAAATCTACACACTTGATGCTCATTACCATATATTTATCTATTTGCCTCAACTCGGACCTCATTGTCTATTATTTTTTCATCTTTTTCCTTCTAGGCCTTAGACTAATCACTCAGGCCATTTGCAGCCATAAATACACTAACTTCAGGTAACTTCTCTTTGCACATAAAATGGATAACCAGGTGCATTCCTATAGCTCTGCCCATTGGGAAGATTTTTTTGTCACCATTATCTTTCAAGGCTATCTCTGAATCAGTCTACTGTATATTGCAGCTGTTACCCATTTGGGGCTGGTTCTCACATAACAAGCTGACCAACGTATGAACCCAAATAGTATTTTTCCCACTCTTCAGTTAATTATTTAGAATCCCTATACAAACATAGACGTGAACTAAGAGAGAGGCAATGGTGCAAGAGTGGAAGACATGGGGTACTAGAATGAAATGAATGTGTTTTTGTGTCTCTCACAGGTCATTTTCAAGCTTAATTTTATGAACAATTTGAGGTTATGGGCATTGATTTCCTTCAAGTCCTTTAACTTAATTTAAATGCTATGTCAAGTTTCTTCTAAAAGATATATTATTAAAATGCCAAAAGAAAAATAACCAAAGAATAAAATCTACCTAATGGTCTTAGGCAGCAAAATTTTGAATTGTACCCAGGGAATCACATGGCTAGATTAATACTGTGCACATAAGTTTAAGAGTAAGTAGGATAGTGAGAAAATTCTTGAGTGTATATAATACAAACACTTGCAATGCACTAAAAGGCAGGCTTGCCCATCTTGAGTACTGGTAGATATTTATAGTAGACACTTTTTAGGTACTGATAGGCATTTAGGATATAATAACCAGACTGACTTTTTAAAGATGATTATTGCTCATTCTACTACTCATATATTGGGTACAATTGAACAAAATGCTAGCAGAAAAATATCATTAGGAGTTTCTATGTTGTTCATTTTTTTTCTTTTTACTTTTGCTTTAAACAAACTTTTTAATTCTCATAAATCATGGGAAGAAATGCTAATGGGTTACTTTAAACATACAAAAAATTATTAAGAAGCAGGAAGAGCTAGAAGTGCTAGATTATGGTAGAAACTTGATTCACCCCTAAAAGAAACCTATGGGTTTATGCAGATAAATGGTCATGAAAATACACATTTTATTAAAATAAGTGGTTCACAAAACTTTATATTTTCTTTACCTTTTTCTATAAGGTATAATTCTATTTCTCCAAAGATGATATACAAATGGCCAACAAGCATATAAAAAATGTTTAACATCACTAACCATTAGGGAAATGCAAGTAAAAACACACATTGAGATATTATCTCATACCCATTGGGACGGTCACAACATCAAAAATAAACAAATAAATAGATAGATAAAGTAACAAGTGTTGGTGTGAATGTGGAGAAATTGGAATACTTGGAGACTCTTGGTGGGAATGTGAAATTGTTCAGACACCATGAAAAACAGTATGGCAGTTCCTCAAAAAAACTTAAAAATAGAATTGTTATATTCTCCAGACAGTCCACTCTGGGTATATATCCAAAAGAATTAAAAGAAGTATCTTGATGAGGTATCTGTACATTCATGCCCATAAGCAGCACTATTCAGTAGCACAATTCACAATAGCCAAGAGTGAAAGCAACCTCGGTGTCCATCAATGAACAAATAGATTTTAAAAAGCAGTGTATACACACAATAGAATATTATTCAGCCTAAAAGAGGAAATAAATTCTGACACATGCTATAACATAGATAAGCATTAAGTACATTATAGATGAAATAAGCCAGTTAGAAAAACATAAATACTGTATAATTCCTCCATGAGATACCTAGAGTAATCAAATTCATAGAGACAAAGGGTAGAATGGTGGTTTCCAGGGGCTGAGAGGGAAATAGGAAGTTAATATTTTATGAATACAGAGTGTTAGTTTTACAAGATGAAAAAGTTCTGGAGATTGGTTGTACAACAATGGGTCCATACTTAACACTAATGAACTGTACACTTAGAAATGATTAACATGGTACATTTTATGTTCTGCATTTTTACCACAATAAAAATATTTTAAATATATAATTGCATTTCTTTGTGAATTGGATGACAATTACTATTAATTGATGTGTGGCCACAAAGCACATGCATTTTGAATAAATAAAGGAAATGTTGAATAAAGATAGCTACTTACCCAAGAGGGACATTGGAAAACACTGGATCTTGATTTTCACCATTCATTGTTTACCCCCAAGTACATCAATCTCCCTGAAGTTTCTCATCAAAATTTCTTTTGATAGAAATATTAAGGTAAGTAAAAAAGGAACTTGCATCTTTAACTACAGTTCACCAAATTTTGAGGATAGAAAAACTTTGCTTTTTCAAATATATAAATTAATTGTTTTTAAGGAAAAAAAACACGAATTTGTAAATTGCAAGCACTTTATTTAACATTCATAGAATACAAACTCACTAAGTATGTGCTGAGCTTATGGATCAATGTTTTACAACTGTAATCTAGACAGATTTTCTGTCACTGATCACTGTACTGGCCAATCCCAAATGATGTAGGGAAAAAGGTAAGAACAAGTTAAGATATTCTTGTGGCCTCTTCGAGCTGTTTATCAACTTCAACATAACACAAAGGAGAGTCTAAACAAAGCTACAATCACAACGTAGGTTAAAACTCGTGGTTGGGGCCGGGCGCGGTGGCTCAAGCCTGTAATCCCAGCACTTTGGGAGGCCGAGACGGGCAGATCACGAGGTCAGGAGATCGAGACCATCCTGGCTAACACGGTGAAACCCCGTCTCTACTAAAAAATACAAAAAACTAGCCGGGCGAGGTGGCGGGCGCCTGTAGTCCCAGCTACCTGGGAGGCTGAGGCAGGAGAATGGCGTAAACCCGGGAGGCGGAGCTTGCAGTGAGCCGAGATCCAGCCACTGCACTCCAGCCCGGGCGACAGAGCGAGACTCCGTCTCAAAA